>NC_136907.1:81929225-81954046 GCF_949606895.1 Notothenia rossii | reverse complement strand
ACCAGATACACAGATACACCAGATACAACTGATACACCAGATACAACTGATACACCAGATACACCAGATACAACTGATACACCTGATACACCAGATACAACTGATACAACTGATACACCAGATACACAGATACACCAGATACACAGATACACCAGATACAACTGATACACCAGATACAACTGATACACCAGATACACCAGATACAACTGATACACCTGATACACCAGATACAACTGATACACCAGATACACACAGATACACCAGATACACACAGATACACCAGATACACCAGATACACAGATACACCAGATACACAGATACACCAGATACACCAGATACACAGATACACCAGATACACAGATACACCAGATACACCAGATACACAGATACACCAGATACAACTGATACACCAGATACAACTGATACACCAGATACACCAGATACAACTGATACACCTGATACACCAGATACAACTGATACACCAGATACACCAGATACAACAGATACACCAGATACACCAGATACAACAGATACAACTGATACACCAGATACACCAGATACAACTGATACACCTGATACACCAGATACAACTGATACACCAGATACAACTGATACACCAGATACACCAGATACAACTGATACACCTGATACAACTGATACACCAGATACACCAGATACAACTGATACACCTGATACACCAGATACAACTGATACACCAGATACAACTGATACACCAGATACACCAGATACAACTGATACACCTGATACACCAGATACAACTGATACACCTGATACACCAGATACAACTGATACACCAGATACAACTGATACACCAGATACAACAGATACACCTGATACAACTGATACACCAGATACACCAGATACACCAGATACAACTGATACACCAGATACACCAGATACAACTGATACACCTGATACACCAGATACAACTGATACACCAGATACAACTGATACACCAGATACACCAGATACAACTGATACACCTGATACACCAGATACAACTGATACACCAGATACAACAGATACACCTGATACAACTGATACACCAGATACAACAGATACAACAGATACAACTGATACACCAGATACAACTGATACACCAGATACAACAGATACACCTGATACAACTGATACACCAGATACAACTGATACAACAGATACAACTGATACACCAGATACAACTGATACACCAGATACACCTGATACACCTGATACAACTGATACACCAGATACAACAGATACAACTGATACACCTGATACAACTGATACACCAGATACAACTGATACACCAGATACAACTGATACACCAGATACAACAGATACAACTGATACACCTGATACAACTGATACACCAGATACAACTGATACAACAGATACACCAGATACAACTGATACACCTGATACAACTGATACACCAGATACAACTGATACAACAGATACACCAGATACAACTGATACACCTGATACAACTGATACACCAGATACAACTGATACAACAGATACAACTGATACACCAGATACAACTGATACACCAGATACAACAGATACAACTGATACACCTGATACAACTGATACACCAGATACAACTGATACACCAGATACAACTGATACACCAGATACAACAGATACAACTGATACACCTGATACAACTGATACACCAGATACAACTGATACAACAGATACACCAGATACAACTGATACACCTGATACAACTGATACACCAGATACAACTGATACAACAGATACACCAGATACAACTGATACACCTGATACAACTGATACACCAGATACAACTGATACAACAGATACAACTGATACACCAGATACAACTGATACACCAGATACACCTGATACACCAGATACAACTGATACACCAGATACAACAGATACAACTGATACACCTGATACAACTGATACACCAGATACAACTGATACAACAGATACACCAGATACAACTGATACACCTGATACAACTGATACACCAGATACAACTGATACAACAGATACACCAGATACAACTGATACACCAGATACACCTGATACAAAAGATACAACTGATACACCTGATACAACTGATACACCAGATACAACTGATACACCAGATACAACTGATACACCTGATACAACTGATACACCTGATACAACTGATACACCAGATACAACAGATACACCTGATACAACTGATACACCAGATACAACTGATACACCAGATACAACAGATACACCTGATACAACTGATACACCAGATACAACTGATACACCAGATACACCAGATACAACTGATACACCTGATACAACAGATACACCTGATACAACTGATACACCAGATACAACAGATACACCTGATACAACTGATACACCAGATACACCTGATACAACAGATACAACTGATACACCAGATACAACTGATACACCAGATACAACTGATACAACTGATACACCTGATACACCAGATACAACAGATACACCTGATACAACTGATACACCAGATACACCTGATACAACAGATACAACTGATACACCAGATACAACAGATACACCTGATACAACTGATACACCAGATACAACAGATACACCTGATACAACTGATACACCAGATACACCTGATACAACAGATACAACTGATACACCAGATACAACTGATACACCAGATACAACTGATACAACTGATACACCTGATACAACAGATACAACTGATACACCAGATACACCTGATACACCAGATACAACTGATACACCTGATACACCAGATACAACTGATACACCTGATACAACTGATACACCAGATACAACTGATACACCAGATACAACTGATACAACAGATACAACTGATACAACAGATACAACTGATACACCTGATACAACAGATACAACTGATACACCAGATACAACTGATACACCAGATACAACTGATACAACAGATACAACTGATACACCTGATACAACAGATACAACTGATACACCAGATACAACTGATACACCAGATACACCTGATACACCAGATACAACTGATACACCTGATACAACTGATACACCTGATACAACTGATACACCAGATACACCAGATACAACTGATACACCTGATACACCAGATACAACTGATACACCAGATACAACTGATACACCAGATACAACTGATACACCAGATACAACTGATACACCAGATACACCAGATACAACTGATACAACTGATACACCAGATACAACTGATACAACAGATACAACTGATACACCAGATACAACTGATACACCAGATACAACTGATACACCAGATACACCAGATACACCAGATACAACTGATACACCAGATACAACTGATACACCAGATACACCAGATACAACTGATACAACTGATACACCAGATACACCAGATACAACAGATACAACTGATACAACAGATACAACTGATACACCAGATACAACTGATACACCAGATACAACTGATACACCAGATACAACTGATACAACTGATACACCAGATACAACTGATACACCAGATACACCAGATACAACTGATACAACTGATACACCAGATACAACTGATACAACAGATACAACTGATACAACTGATACACCAGATACAACAGATACAACAGATACAACTGATACAACAGATACAACTGATACACCAGATACAACAGATACACCAGATACAACAGATACAACTGATACAACAGATACAACTGATACACCAGATACAACTGATACACCAGATACAACTGATACACCAGATACAACTGATACAACTGATACACCAGATACAACTGATACACCAGATACACCAGATACAACTGATACAACTGATACACCAGATACAACTGATACAACAGATACAACTGATACAACTGATACACCAGATACAACTGATACAACAGATACAACTGATACACCAGATACAACAGATACACCAGATACAACAGATACAACTGATACAACAGATACAACTGATACACCAGATACAACAGATACAACTGATACAACAGATACAACTGATACAACAGATACAACTGATACACCTGATACAACTGATACAACAGATACACCAGATACAACTGATACACCAGATACACCAGATACAACTGATACAACTGATACACCAGATACAACTGATACAACAGATACAACTGATACAACTGATACACCAGATACAACTGATACAACAGATACAACTGATACACCAGATACAACAGATACACCAGATACAACAGATACACACAGATACAACTGATACAACTGATACACCAGATACAACTGATACAACAGATACAACTGATACAACAGATACAACTGATACAACTGATACACCAGATACAACTGATACAACAGATACAACTGATACACCAGATACAACTGATACACCAGATACAACTGATACAACAGATACAACTGATACAACAGATACAACTGATACACCAGATACAACAGATACAACTGATACACCTGATACAACTGATACAACAGATACAACTGATACAACAGATACAACTGATACACCTGATACAACTGATACAACAGATACACCAGATACAACTGATACACCAGATACACCAGATACAACTGATACAACTGATACACCAGATACAACTGATACAACAGATACAACTGATACAACTGATACACCAGATACAACTGATACAACAGATACAACTGATACAACAGATACAACTGATACACCAGATACAACAGATACACCAGATACAACAGATACAACTGATACACCTGATACAACTGATACACCAGATACAACTGATACAACTGATACACCTGATACAACTGATACACCAGATACAACTGATACACCTGATACAACTGATACACCAGATACAACTGATACAACTGATACACCAGATACACCTGATACAACTGATACACCAGATACAACTGATACAACTGATACACCTGATACAACTGATACAACAGATACAACTGATACACCTGATACACCAGATACACCAGATACAACTGATACAACTGATACACCTGATACAACTGATACAACAGATACAACTGATACACCTGATACAACTGATACAACAGATACAACTGATACACCTGATACACCAGATACACCAGATACAACTGATACAACTGATACACCTGATACAACTGATACAACAGATACAACTGATACACCTGATACACCAGATACACCTGATACACCTGATACACCAGATACAACTGATACAACTGATACACCAGATACACCAGATACAACTGATACAACAGATACAACTGATACAACAGATACAACTGATACACCAGATACAACTGATACACCTGATACAACAGATACACCAGATACAACTGATACACCAGATACAACTGATACACCAGATACACATAGATACACCAGATACACCTGATACACCAGATACAACTGATACACCAGATACAACTGATACACCTGATACAACAGATACACCAGATACAACTGATACAACTGATACAACTGATACAACAGATACAACTGATACACCAGATACAACTGATACACCTGATACACCAGATACAACTGATACACCAGATACAACTGATACAACTGATACACCAGATACACCAGATACAACAGATACAACTGATACACCTGATACAACTGATACAACTGATACAACTGATACAACAGATACAACTGATACAACTGATACAACTGATACAACTGATACAACTGATACAACAGATACAACTGATACACCAGATACAACTGATACACCTGATACACCAGATACAACTGATACACCAGATACAACTGATACAACTGATACACCTGATACACCAGATACACCAGATACACCAGATACAACAGATACAACTGATACACCAGATACAACTGATACACCTGATACAACAGATACACCAGATACAACTGATACAACTGATACACCAGATACAACAGATACAACTGATACAACAGATACACCTGATACACCAGATACAACTGATACACCAGATACAACTGATACACCAGATACAACTGATACACCAGATACAACTGATACAACTGATACACCTGATACACCTGATACACCAGATACAACTGATACACCAGATACAACTGATACAACTGATACACCAGATACAACTGATACACCAGATACAACTGATACACCAGATACAACTGATACAACAGATACAACTGATACAACTGATACAACTGATACACCAGATACAACTGATACAACTGATACAACTGATACAACTGATACAACTGATACACCAGATACAACTGATACAACTGATACAACTGATACAACTGATACAACTGATACACCAGATACAACTGATACAACTGATACAACTGATACAACTGATACACCAGATACAACTGATACAACAGATACAACTGATACAACTGATACAACTGATACACCAGATACAACTGATACAACTGATACACCAGATACAACTGATACACCAGATACAACTGATACACCAGATACAACTGATACAACAGATACAACTGATACAACTGATACAACTGATACAACAGATACAACTGATACACCAGATACAACAGATACACCAGATACAACTGATACAACTGATACACCAGATACAACAGATACACCAGATACAACTGATACAACTGATACACCAGATACACCAGATACAACAGATACAACTGATACACCTGATACACCTGATACACCAGATACACCAGATACAACAGATACACCAGATACACCAGATACAACAGATACACCTGATACACCTGATACACCAGATACACCAGATACACCAGATACACCAGATACAACTGATACACCAGATACAACTGATACACCAGATACAACTGATACAACTGATACAACAGATACACCAGATACAACTGATACACCAGATACAACTGATACAACTGATACACCTGATACACCAGATACAACTGATACACCAGATACACCAGATACAACAGATACAACTGATACACCAGATACAACTGATACACCAGATACAACTGATACAACTGATACACCTGATACACCAGATACACCAGATACACCAGATACAACAGATACAACTGATACACCAGATACACCAGATACACCTGATACAACAGATACAACTGATACACCAGATACACCTGATACAACAGATACAACTGATACAACTGATACAACTGATACACCAGATACAACTGATACAACTGATACAACAGATACAACTGATACACCAGATACAACTGATACAACAGATACAACTGATACACCAGATACAACTGATACAACTGATACAACAGATACAACAGATACACCAGATACAACTGATACAACTGATACAACAGATACAACTGATACACCAGATACAACTGATACAACTGATACAACAGATACAACAGATACACCAGATACAACTGATACAACTGATACAACAGATACAACTGATACAACAGATACACCAGATACAACAGATACAACAGATACAACTGATACACCAGATACAACAGATACACCAGATACAACAGATACAACTGATACACCTGATACACCAGATACAACTGATACAACAGATACAACAGATACAACAGATACAACAGATACACCAGATACAACTGATACAACAGATACAACAGATACAACAGATACAACAGATACACCAGATACAACAGATACAACAGATACAACTGATACACCAGATACAACAGATACACAGATACAACTGATACACCAGATACAACTGATACAACTGATACAACAGATACACCAGATACACCAGATACACCAGATACACCAGATACACCTGATACACCAGATACAACTGATACAACTGATACACCTGATACAACAGATACAACTGATACACCAGATACAACTGATACAACTGATACAACAGATACACCAGATACACCAGATACACCAGATACACCAGATACACCTGATACACCAGATACAACAGATACACCAGATACAACAGATACAACTGATACACCTGATACACCAGATACAACTGATACAACAGATACACCAGATACACCTGATACAACTGATACACCAGATACAACTGATACAACTGATACAACAGATACAACTGATACACCAGATACAACAGATACACCAGATACAACAGATACAACTGATACACCTGATACACCAGATACAACTGATACAACAGATACACCAGATACACCTGATACAACTGATACACCAGATACAACTGATACAACTGATACAACAGATACACCAGATACACCAGATACACCAGATACACCAGATACACCTGATACACCAGATACAACTGATACAACTGATACACCTGATACAACAGATACAACTGATACACCAGATACAACTGATACAACAGATACAACTGATACACCAGATACACCAGATACACCAGATACACCTGATACACCAGATACACCAGATACAACAGATACAACTGATACACCTGATACAACTGATACAACAGATACACACAGATACACCTGATACAACTGATACAACAGATACAACTGATACACCAGATACACCTGATACAACAGATACAACTGATACACCTGATACAACTGATACAACAGATACACACAGATACACCTGATACAACAGATACAACTGATACACCTGATACAACTGATACAACAGATACACACAGATACACCTGATACAACTGATACAACAGATACAACTGATACACCTGATACAACTGATACAACAGATACACACAGATACACCAGATACACCTGATACAACAGATACAACAGATACAACAGATACAACAGATACAACTGATACACCTGATACAACTGATACACCAGATACAACTGATACAACAGATACAACAGATACACAGATACAACTGATACAACAGATACAACAGATACAACTGATACACCTGATACAACTGATACAACAGATACAACTGATACACCAGATACAACTGATACAACAGATACAACAGATACACAGATACAACTGATACAACAGATACAACAGATACAACTGATACACCAGATACAACTGATACACCAGATACAACTGATACAACAGATACAACTGATACACCTGATACAACTGATACACCAGATACAACAGATACAACAGATACAACTGATACACCAGATACAACTGATACACCAGATACACACAGATACACCAGATACACACAGATACACCTGATACACCAGATACAACTGATACACCAGATACACACAGATACACCAGATACACACAGATACAACTGATACACCAGATACAACAGATACACCAGATACACACAGATACACCAGATACACCAGATACACCAGATACACCAGATACACCAGATACAACAGATACACCAGATACACCAGATACAACAGATACACCAGATACACCAGATACAACAGATACACCAGATACACCAGATACAACAGATACACCAGATACACCAGATACACACAGATACACCAGATACACCTGATACAACTGATACACCTGATACACCAGATACAACTGATACACCTGATACACCAGATACACCAGATACACCAGATACACCTGATACACCTGATACACCAGATACACCAGATACAACAGATACAACTGATACAACTGATACAACTGATACAACTGATACACCAGATACAACTGATACACCTGATACACCAGATACAACTGATACACCTGATACACCAGATACAACTGATACAACTGATACACCAGATACAACTGATACACCTGATACACCAGATACAACTGATACACCTGATACACCTGATACAACTGATACACCTGATACACCAGATACAACTGATACACCTGATACACCAGATACAACTGATACACCTGATACAACAGATACAACAGATACAACAGATACACACAGATACACACAGATACACCAGATACAACTGATACACCAGATACACCTGATACAACAGATACAACAGATACAACAGATACACACAGATACACACAGATACACCAGATACAACTGATACACCTGATACACCAGATACAACTGATACAACTGATACAACTGATACAACTGTGCAAGAGAATGTTTGAGATGTGCAAGAAAATATAAATAAAATGGAAGTTGGCTGTAGTTACCTGCTGCAGCCACAGGGGGGCGTCCTGACCGCCGGCATAGAGCCCCTCCTCAGCAGAGGGGGCGTGGTTCTGCAGGAGGCCCCGCCCACCTGCAGAACAGAGTACACCTGCTATAGCACACTTCCTTCACAATAAAAGCCTTGTTATTTATTCCTCTGTCCCGCAGCGCGTGAATGTGCATTATTAAAACAGCAGTTACCTTAAGCTCCTCCCACTAGAGACCCCCAGGTGTGGTTAACTGAAGCTCCTCCCACTAGAGACCCCCAGGTGTGGTTAACTGAAGCTCCTCCCACTAGAGACCCCCAGGTGTGGTTACTTGAAGCTCCTCCCACTAGAGACCCCCAGGTGTGGTTAACTGAAGCTCCTCCCACTAGAGACCCCCAGGTGTGGTTAACTGAAGCTCCTCCCACTAGAGACCCCCAGGTGTGGTTAACTGAAGCTCCTCCCACTAGAGACCCCCAGGTGTGGTTACCTGAAGCTCCTCCCACTAGAGACCCCCAGGTGTGTTACCTGAAGCTCCCCCCACCTAGAGACCCCCCAGGTGTGTTACCTGAAGCTCCCCCCACTAGAGACCCCCCAGGTGTGTTACCTGAAGCTCCCCCCACTAGAGACCCCCCAGGTGTGTTACCTGAAGCTCCTCCCACTAGAGACCCCCAGGTGTGGTTACCTGCAGCGGCTGCACGCAGGCGGGGGGGAAGTACCCCTCCTGTCCGTCAGAGCGTCTTCCGAAGCAGCTGTTCTCCTCTCTGAACAGAACCAGAACCTGGTCCCCTCGCCTCAGGTCCAGATCTCTCTGGAGACCAGCCCTGTGATCAGAGACCACCACCATCACCTGCCAATCACAGCAGCTCTGATATCATCACGCCGGCCAATCACAGAGCTGCTGCTAATTGTTTGATTGAAGGAGCAGCGTGTCAACTTTAATCTGCTGAGAATAGCTGCTCAGATCAGCAGGCTGCAAATACACAGTGATGCAACACACACACACACAGACAGACAGACAGACAGACAGACAGACAGACACACAGACAGACAGACAGACAGACAGACAGACAGACAGACAGACAGACAGACAGACAGACAGACAGACACACACACACACACACACACACAGACAGACAGACAGACAGACAGACAGACAGACAGACAGACAGACAGACAGACAGACAGACACAGAGGAAGGGTTAGGTCAGCTACACGGACCACTATTGCGGTAAGCATGTTGTAACTTCCGGTTGTTGTTGTCATCTCCGGGTATCCCGTGTGCCTGTTCTGTTGCTGATAGCTTGTTATCTTAACTTAATCGATCGTTTTAAAACTCTTGATCACGGCAACTGCCTGACGTTGTAATCACACGTTACTACAGCTTAAGCACTCACAAACTCTCCTTCTCTTAGCGACTGTAACTCCACAGTTGCCTACACTCTTTTCGGGTTTGCTAACGGTAGCTACTTTAGCTTGATAGCTAGCCATGGCTCTTTCCCCACCCTCGGGTGCTATTTCCTGCTCTACCTGTCTCATGTTTGGTTACTTCCCTACCTCCTTTACTGGTACCGATACATGTGTTAAATGTAGTATAGTTGTTAGGTTGGAGGCGGGAATCATAGCCATAGAAGCCCGGCTCCGCATCTTAGAAAATAACTCAGCTACAGTAAAGCCCATGTTAGCCGGTGCGGACCGGCAAAAGGTAGCTCCTCTTAGCCGTCCCCCGGCAACTCCCGAGCAGCAGGGAGAATGGGTGACTGTTCAGAAGGGGCATAACGCGAAACCCGCAGGTCCCCACCAACCCGTTCACGTATCTAACAGATATTCCCCACTCAGCGAGACACCCGCTGAGAAGCCAACTCTGGTTATTGGTAGCTCTATTATGAGACACGTGAGTTTAGAGACCGAAGCGTCCACAGTCACATGCATTCCGGGGGCCAGAGCGGGCGACGTTGAGGCGCATCTTAGACTGCTGGCTAAAAATAAACGTAAATACAGTAGGATTGTTATTCACGTTGGTGGTAATGATGTTCGTTTACGCCAATCAGAATGCACCAAACTTAATGTGGCGTCGGTGTGTAGTTATGCTAAAACAATGTCGGACACCGTAATCTTCTCTGGTCCCCTCCCCAATCTGATCAATGATGACATGTATAGCCGCATGTCATCATTTCAGCGCTGGTTGTCTTGGTGGTGCCCAGCAAACAATGTGGGCTTCGTGAATAATTGGACAGCCTTCTGGGGAAAACCTGGTCTGATTAAGAGAGACGGCATTCATCCTACTTTGGAAGGTGCAAATCTCATTTCGGCAAACATTTCAGGGCTCTGTGGACTTAATCCATGACAAACTGGAGTTGAGACCAGGAGGCAGAGTCGCAGTCTTACACGCTTCTCTGCGCTCTCTCCTAGGCAGTCATCCATAGGAATCCCGAACCCAATAAAATACCCAATATTAACGGTGTCTGTGTCTGCCCAAGGACAATTGAAGGTAAAACCTAATAGAGGTGTCATACATAATAACCTAATAAAAGTAAATGTAACAACTACTACAGTGCAACAAAACAGGAAGATTAAATGTGGTCTCTTAAACATAAGATCTCTAGCATCTAAAGCAATATTGGTAAATGATTTAATATCAGATTATAATATTGATATATGCTGTCTCACTGAAACTTGGTTGAGACATGAAGAATATGTCAGCATAGATGAGGCCACTCCACCCAGCCATATCAATACTCATATTGCCCGAGGCACGGGCCGAGGAGGTGGAGTTGCAGCAATCTTTGACTCAAGTTTACTTATCAATACTAAACAAAAATTAAATTATACCTCCTTTGAAAGCCTCGTTTTCAGTCTTACGCATCCGACCTGGAAAACTTTGCAGCCAATCTTATTTGTTACAGTGTACCGTGCACCAGGTCCTTATTCAGAATTCTTATCAGAATTCTCTGAGTTTTTATCAGCTTTGGTTCTTAAAACAGATAAAGTCATTATCGTAGGTGACTTTAATATTCATGTTGACGATGATAAAAATAGCCTTACTGTTGCATTTAACTCTATATTAGATTCTGTTGGTTTCTGTCAGAGTGTAAATAAACCAACCCACTGCTATAATCACACTCTTGACCTTGTTCTGACTTATGGTATTGAAATTGAGCAACTATTAGTCGAACCGCATAATCCTGCTTTATCCGACCATTTCTTAGTAACTTTTGAAGTACTGTTACTAGACTACAAAGCATTAGCCAAAAGCTCCTGCAGCAGAAACCTATCTGTTAGTGCTATAGCCAAATTTAAGGAAGAGATTCCACCAATACTTAACTCGATAGCATGTCTGCATGTAGGGGAGGAAACTTATACAAAATGTACACCACCCCAAATTGATCATGTTGTTGATAGTGCTACAGATGCGCTGCGAATAAAATTAGACTCTGTTGCTCCTTTGAAAAAGAAGAAAATAAAACAACATAGATTAGCTCCATGGCATAATGCCCAAACCCGCAAAATAAAGCAAAAGACGAGACAACTTGAAAGGATATGGCGTTCCACTAAACTTGAAGAATCTCGTTTAATTTGGCATATTACTCTCAATGAATATAAGAAAGCACTGCGTAAAGCGAGAGCAGCATACTACTCTTCATTAATAGATGAGAATAAGAATAATGCAAGATTTCTTTTCAGCACTGTAGCCAGGCTGACAGAGAGCCACAGCTCGACTGAGCCTTCTATTCCCATAGCACTCAGTAGCAATGATTTTATGTGCTTTTTTAACGATAAAATTGTTACTCTTAGAAACAAAATGAATGACCTCTTGCCTTTGACCAGTATAGTGTTATCAACAGCTCCCGGAAACGTAAGTTCTAATAATATTACACTAGATAGTAAACTAGAATGCTTTTCAGCCATAAACCTTGAACAATTAAATTCAATGATTCTCTCTTCTAAACCATCAACGTGTATCTTAGACCCGATTCCAACTAAGCTGTTAAAAGAAGTTTTTCCATTAATTAGCACTTCTTTATTAAATATTATGAATATGTCTTTATTATCAGGCTATGTTCCAAAATCATTCAAAGTAGCAGTGATAAAACCGCTTCTTAAAAAGCACAACCTCGATCCAGAGGTTTTAGCCAACTATAGACCTATTTCTAATCTTCCGTTCCTCTCAAACATTCTTGAGAAAGCAGTCGCAAAACAGCTGTGTGATTACTTAAAAAACTATGATTTATTTGAAGATTTTCAGTCTGGCTTTAGAACACAACATAGCACAGAGACAGCTCTGGTTAAAGTCACAAATGACCTTCTGATAGCCTCTGACAAGGGACTTGTCTCTATTCTTGTCTTGCTCGATCTTAGTGCTGCATTTGATACTATCGACCATGATATCCTATTGCAAAGACTAGAGCACTTAGTTGGCATACAGGGAACTGCTTTAGGCTGGTTTAGGTCCTATCTATCTGAACGCTCTCAGTTTGTACGTGTCAACGATGAATCTTCCACGCAAACCAAAGTTAGCCATGGAGTGCCACAGGGCTCAGTGCTTGGACCTATTTTGTTCACCCTATATATGCTTCCGTTAGGCAATATTATAAGGAATCATTCTGTAAACTTTCATTGTTATGCGGATGATACTCAACTATATTTATCAATCAAGCCTGATGAAATTAATCATCTAAATAAAATTCAAGACTGCCTCAAGGACTTAAAAACGTGGATGACCTTAAATTTGTTGATGTTAAACACGACCAAAACTGAAGTTATTGTACTCGGCCCGAAGAATCTACGAAACAAATTATCTAAAGATATATTAACTATGGATGGCATTCATTTGGCCTCCAGTGAGACTGTAAGGAATCTTGGTGTTATATTTGATCAGGATTTATCCTTTAACACCCACATCAAATCAATTTCAAGGACCGCCTACTTCCATCTACGTAACATTGCAAAAATCAGGCATATCTTGCCTCAAAACGATGCAGAGAAACTAGTCCATGCATTTGTTACTTCAAGGCTGGATTATTGTAACTCCTTATTATCAGGGTGTACCAAGAAGTCAGTCAAGTCTCTTCAGCTGATTCAAAATGCTGCAGCTCGTGTACTAACCAGAGTTAGGAAAAGGGACCACATTACTCCTGTTCTGGCTGCCTTACACTGGCTCCCTATAGAACACAGGATAGAATTTAAAATTCTTCTTCTCGCCTACAAAGCCCTTAATGGGCAGGCGCCATCTTACCTTAAAGAACTCATTATACCCTATTGTCCTACTAGGGCATTGCGTTCCAAGAATGCAGGGTTGTTGGTTGTTCCTAGAGTCTCTAAAAGTACAATGGGAGCCAGAGCCTTTTCTTATCAAGCTCCACTTTTGTGGAATCAGCTTCCAGTTTGTGTTCGGACGGCAGACACCCTATCCGTTTTTAAGAGTGCGCTTAAGACCTTCCTTTTTGATAAAGCTTATAGTTAGGGCTGATTAGATTCAGCCCCTAGTTTTGCTGATATAGGCTTAGTTTGTCGGGGGACATCTTACTTCTTCCTTCTCTCTGTCTATACCTGTGTACTCTCATGTTCCGATTAACCCAGCTTCCCCAAATTTCTTTCTTTTTGGTGTCTATATACGCCGGGATCCGGAGTCATGGATGATCCTGCGGTCCTGTGTCATGGATTGCGAGTCCTGGATCTTGAGTCGTGGCTGCGGTCCTGGATCATAAGTCCTGGATGGATATCCTCGTGGATTCATCTTCTTATTATACACACATGCATTTCAAAACATTTGGTCTACCTATGTTGCAAATGTATTATCTTTTCAATTTACACACGGCATCTATTGCACGTCTGTCCGTCCTGGGAGAGGGATCCCTCCTCTGCTGCTCTCCCTGAGGTTTCTCCATGTTCCACTTTAAACTGTGGGTTTCCTCTGGAAGTTTTTCCTTGTACGATGTGAGGGTCTAAGGACAGAGGGTCTAAGGACAGAGGGTCTAAGGACAGAGGGTCTGAGGACAGAGGGTCTGAGGACAGAGGGTCTAAGGACAGAGGGTGTCGTATTGTCATACTGATATTCTGTACAAACTGTGAAGTCCACTGAGACAAATGTAACATTTGTGATATTGGGCTATATAAATAAACATTGATTGATTGACAGACAGACAGACAGACAGACAGACAGACAGACAGACAGACAGACAGACAGACAGACAGACAGACAGACAGACAGACAGACAGACAGACAGACAGACAGACAGACAGACAGACAGACAGACAGACAGACAGACAGACAGACACACACACAGACAGACAGACAGACAGACAGACAGACAGACAGACAGACAGAGACACACACACACAGACACACACACTCCTTAAAGTCATAATTCCTGGATAAATCATGTTTAGGGTTTTTTCATTTTTCACAATAAACACAGTTTAATAAAGATGAAATGTTGACATTACCTTCTCTGCCTCCACATGTCTGCTCCTCGCTCTGCACACTGACACACACACACACACACACACACACACACACACACACACACACACACACACACACACACACACACACACACACACACACACACACACAGAGACACACACAGAGACACACACACACACACACACACACACACACACACACACACACACACACACACACACACACACACACACACACACACACACACACAGAGACACACACACACACACACACACACACACACACACACACACACACACACACACACACACACACACACACACACACACAGAGACACAGACACACACACACACACACACACACACACACACACACACACACACACACACACACACACACACACACACAGTGAGTAGTTACTAATCACTGATTGGTTGAGGTACTCCCTGAAGTAGACCTTATCTCACGTGGTGTGTGATCATGTGCTTCACCTCTGATCCTAAACACACTCCGTGTTGCTGCTCGTTATGAGCATCCCTCTCCTCTCTCCCTGAGAGCATCTGGAGGCCCCGCCTTCAAACTGATTCTCTAACTCAGAGCTTCAGAGACCCCACCATGCCTCTGAGCTTCAGAGACCCCACCATGCCTCAGAGCTTCAGAGACCCCACCATGCCTCTGAGCTTTAGAGACCCCACCATGCCTCAGAGCTTCAGAGACCCCACCATGCCTCTGAGCTTCAGAGACCCCACCATGCCTCAGAGCTTTAGAGACCCCACCATGCCTCAGAGCTTCAGAGACCCCACCATGCCTCTGAGCTTCAGAGACCCCACCATGCCTCAGAGCTTCAGAGACCCCACCATGCCTCTGAGCTTCAGAGACCCCACCATGCCTCTGAGCTTCAGAGACCCCACCATGCCTCTGAGCTTCAGAGACCCCACCATGCCTCTGACTTTCAGAGACCCCACCATGCCTCAGAGCTTCAGAGACCCCACCATGCCTCTGAGCTTCAGAGACCCCACCATGCCTCAGAGCTTCAGAGAACCCACCATGCCTCTGAGCTTCAGAGACCCCACCATGCCTCAGAGCTTCAGAGACCCCACCATGCCTCAGAGCTTCAGAGACCCCACCATGCCTCAGAGCTTCAGAGACCCCACCATGCCTCTGAGCTTTAGAGACCCCACCATTACATTACATTACATTACATTGCATTTAGCTGAGGCTTTTATCCAAAGCGACTTACAATAAGTGCATTCGACCAGGAAGATACAACCTTTAAGAAAACAGAATCATATAAGTACATCAGGTTTCATAGAGCCAAACATTTCAAGTGCTACTCAACTGGCATTTAGAAAGCCAGCCCTTTATTAGTATATAAGTGCTTTGTTAGTAATTCTATCTCTGGAAGTGGAGTCTAAAGAGATGAGTTTTCAGTTTGCGTCGGAAGATGTGTAAGCTATCTGCTGTCCTGATTTCAATGGGGAGCTCATTCCACCATTTTGGAGCCAGGATAGCAAACCCACGTGTTTTTGCTGACGGGAACTTGGGTCCCCCTCGCAGTGCGGGTGCAGCGAGCTGTTTGGCTGATGCAGAGCGGAGTGCACGTGCTGGGGTGTACGGTTTAACCATGTCCTGGATGTAGGAAGGGCCAGATCCATTCACAGCATGGTACGCAAGTACCAGTGTCTTGAAGTGGATTCTAGCAGTTACTGGAAGCCAGTGAAGGGAGCGGAGGAGCGGTGTGGTGTGGGAACATTTAGGAAGGTTGAAGACCAGACGAGCCGCTGCATTCTGGATGAGCTGCAGAGGTCGGATGGCACATGCAGGTAGACCAGCCAGGAGGGAGTTGCAGTAGTCTAGGCGTGAGATGACGAGAGCCTGGACCAGAACCTGCGTCTCTTTCTGGGTCAGCTGGGGACGTATCCTCCTGATGTTGTAAAGCGTGTATCTGCAGCAGCGGGTTGTAGCAGCGATGTTTGCAGTGAAGGACAATTTGTTATCTAGGACCACACCCAGATTCCTTGCAGTCTGAGTCGGGGAAACAACAGAGGTGCCGATGTTGATTGTTAGGTCAAGAGTGGGACAATCTTTTCCCGGAAGGAAGAGCAGTTCAGTCTTGTCAAGGTTGAGCTTGAGGTGGTGAGCAGACATCCACCGAGAGATGTCTGCTAGGCAAGCAGAGATGCGTGCGACGACCTGGGTCTCTGAGCGGGGAAAGGACAGAATTAGTTGGGTGTCGTCAGCGTAGCAGTGGTATGAAAAACCATGCGGGCTAATGACAGACCCGAGCGAGTTTGTGTACAGGGAGAAGAGGAGGGGACCAAGAACCGAGCCCTGAGGGACCCCTGTAGTTAATTGACAAGGGTCGGACTCGGACCCTCTCCAAGTAACCCTGTAGGTGCGGTCGTTGAGGTATGAGGTGAGGAGGGAAAGTGCAGTGCCTGAAACTCCAAGTTCTTGGAGAGTGCAAAGGAGGATCCGATGGTTCACTGTGTCGAATGCAGCAGACAGGTCCAGAAGGATGATGACAGAGGAGAGGGAGGCTGCTTTAGCAGTGTGCAGTTCATCAGAGACAGCAAGGAGAGCAGTTTCTGTTGAGTGACCTGCCTTGAAACCAGACTGGTGCGGATCCAGAAGGTTGTTCTGATGGAGATAACAGGAGAGTTGTTTAAAGACAGCGTGTTCAAGTGTTTTAGACAGGAACGGGAGGACCATGCCTCTGAGCTTCAGAGACCCCACCATGCCTCTGAGCTTCAGAGACCCCACCATGCCTCTGAGCTTCAGAGACCCCACCATGCCTCAGAGCTTCAGAGACCCCACCATGCCTCTGAGCTTCAGAGACCCCACCATGCCTCAGAGCTTCAGAGACCCCACCATGCCTCTGAGCTTCAGAGACCCCACCATGCCTCTGAGCTTCAGAGACCCCACCATAACTCTGAGCTTTAGAGACCCCACCATGCCTCTGAGCTTCAGAGACCCCACCATGCCTCTGAGCTTCAGAGACCCCACCATGCCTCAGAGCTTCAGAGACCCCACCATGCCTCTGAGCTTCAGAGACCCCACCATGCCTCAGAGCTTCAGAGACCCCACCATGCCTCTGAGCTTCAGAGACCCCACCATGCCTCTGAGCTTCAGAGACCCCACCATAACTCTGAGCTTTAGAGACCCCACCATGCCTCTGAGCTTCAGAGACCCCACCATGCCTCTGAGCTTCAGAGACCCCACCATGCCTCTGAGCGTCAGAGACCCCACCATGCCTCAGAGCTTCAGAGACCCCACCATGCCTCTGAGCTTCAGAGACCCCACCATGCCTCAGAGCTTCAGAGACCCCACCATGCCTCAGAGCTTCAGAGACCCCACCATGCCTCTGAGCTTTAGAGACCCCACCATGCCTCTGAGCTTCAGAGACCCCACCATGCCTCTGAGCTTCAGAGACCCCACCATGCCTCAGAGCTTCAGAGACCCCACCATGCCTCTGAGCTTCAGAGACCCCACCATGCCCCTGAGCTTCAGAGACCCCACCATGTCTCTGAGCTTCAGAGACCCCACCATGCCTCTGAGCTTCAGAGACCCCACCATGCCTCAGAGCTTCAGAGACCCCACCATGCCTCTGAGCTTCAGAGACCCCACCATGCCTCAGAGCTTCAGAGACCCCACCATGCCTCTGAGCTTCAGAGACCCCACCATGCCTCTGAGCTTCAGAGACCCCACCATAACTCTGAGCTTTAGAGACCCCACCATGCCTCTGAGCTTCAGAGACCCCACCATGCCTCTGAGCTTCAGAGACCCCACCATGCCTCAGAGCTTCAGAGACCCCACCATGCCTCTGAGCTTCAGAGACCCCACCATGCCTCAGAGCTTCAGAGACCCCACCATGCCTCTGAGCTTCAGAGACCCCACCATGCCTCTGAGCTTCAGAGACCCCACCATAACTCTGAGCTTTAGAGACCCCACCATGCCTCTGAGCTTCAGAGACCCCACCATGCCTCTGAGCTTCAGAGACCCCACCATGCCTCTGAGCGTCAGAGACCCCACCATGCCTCAGAGCTTCAGAGACCCCACCATGCCTCTGAGCTTCAGAGACCCCACCATGCCTCAGAGCTTCAGAGACCCCACCATGCCTCAGAGCTTCAGAGACCCCACCATGCCTCTGAGCTTTAGAGACCCCACCATGCCTCAGAGCTTCAGAGACCCCACCATGCCTCTGAGCTTCAGAGACCCCACCATGCCTCTGAGCTTCAAAGACCCCACCATGCCTCAGAGCTTCAGAGACCCCACCATGCCTCAGAGCTTCAGAGACCCCACCATGCCTCAGAGCTTCAGAGACCCCACCATGCCTCTGAGCTTTAGAGACCCCACCATGCCTCAGAGCTTCAGAGACCCCACCATGCCTCTGAGCTTTAGAGACCCCACCATGCCTCTGAGCTTCAGAGACCCCACCATGACCCCACCATGCCTCTGAGCTTCAGAGACCCCACCATGCCTCTGAGCTTCAGAGACCCCACCATAACTCTGAGCTTTAGAGACCCCACCATGCCTCTGAGCTTCAGAGACCCCACCATGCCTCTGAGCTTCAGAGACCCCACCATGCCTCTGAGCGTCAGAGACCCCACCATGCCTCAGAGCTTCAGAGACCCCACCATGCCTCTGAGCTTCAGAGACCCCACCATGCCTCAGAACTTCAGAGACCCCACCATGCCTCAGAGCTTCAAAGACCCCACCATGCCTCAGAGCTTCAGAGACCCCACCATGCCTCAGAGCTTCAGAGACCCCACCATGCCTCTGAGCTTTAGAGACCCCACCATGCCTCAGAGCTTCAGAGACCCCACCATGCCTCTGAGCTTCAGAGACCCCACCATGCCTCTGAGCTTCAAAGACCCCACCATGCCTCAGAGCTTCAGAGACCCCACCATGCCTCAGAGCTTCAGAGACCCCACCATGCCTCAGAGCTTCAGAGACCCCACCATGCCTCTGAGCTTTAGAGACCCCACCATGCCTCAGAGCTTCAGAGACCCCACCATGCCTCTGAGCTTTAGAGACCCCACCATGCCTCTGAGCTTCAGAGACCCCACCATGACCCCACCATGCCTCTGAGCTTCAGAGACCCCACCATGCCTCTGAGCTTCAGAGACCCCACCATAACTCTGAGCTTTAGAGACCCCACCATGCCTCTGAGCTTCAGAGACCCCACCATGCCTCTGAGCTTCAGAGACCCCACCATGCCTCTGAGCGTCAGAGACCCCACCATGCCTCAGAGCTTCAGAGACCCCACCATGCCTCTGAGCTTCAGAGACCCCACCATGCCTCAGAACTTCAGAGACCCCACCATGCCTCAGAGCTTCAAAGACCCCACCATGCCTCAGAGCTTCAGAGACCCCACCATGCCTCAGAGCTTCAGAGACCCCACCATGCCTCTGAGCTTCAGAGACCCCATTATGCCTCTGAGCTTTAGAGACCCCACCATGCCTCAAAGCTTCAGAGACCCCACCATGCCTCAGAGCTTTAGAGATGAGCAGCGTCTCTGGAGGACAGTGTCTCTGGAGGACAGCATCTCTACAGGAGAGCGTCTCTACAGGACAGCGTCTCTGGAGGACAGCGTCTCTGGAGGACAGCGTCTCTACAGGAGAGCGTCTCTATAGGACAGCGTCTCTGGAGGACAGCGTCTCTGCAGGACAGCGTCTCTGGAGGACAGCGTCTCTGGAGGACAGCGTCTCTACAGGACAGCGTCTCTACAGGACAGCGTCTCTGGAGGACAGCGTCTCTGGAGGACAGCGTCTCTACAGGACAGCGTCTCTGGAGGACAGCGTCTCTGGAGGACAGCGTCTCTACAGGACAGCGTCTCTGGAGGACAGCGTCTCTACAGGACAGCGTCTCTACAGGACAGCGTCTCTGGAGGACATCGTCTCTACAGGACAGCGTCTCTACAGGACAGCGTCTCTGGAGGACAGCGTCTCTACAGGACAGCGTCTCTGGAGGACAGCGTCTCTGGAGGACAGCGTCTCTACAGGACAGCGTCTCTGGAGGACAGCGTCTCTGCAGGAAAGCGTCTCTGGAGGACAGCGTCTCTGGAGGACAGCGTCTCTGCAGGACAGCGTCTCTACAGGACAGCGTCTCTGGCGGACAGCGTCTCTGGAGGACAGCGTCTCTGGAGGACAGCGTCTCTGCAGGACAGCGTCTCTGCAGGACAGCGTCTCTGGAGGACAGCGTCTCTACAGGACAGCGTCTCTGGAGGACAGCGTCTCTGGAGGACAGCGTCTCTGCAGGACAGCGTCTCTGCAGGACAGCGTCTCTGGAGGACAGCGTCTCTACAGGACAGCGTCTCTGGAGGACAGCGTCTCTACAGGACAGCGTCTCTACAGGACAGCGTCTCTGGAGGACAGCGTCTCTGGAGGACAGCGTCTCTACAGGACAGCGTCTCTGGAGGACAGCGTCTCTACAGGACAGCATCTCTGGAGGACAGCGTCTCTGGAGGACAGCGTCTCTACAGGAAAGCGTCTCTGGAGGACAGCGTCTCTACAGGACAGCGTCTCTACAGGACAGCGTCTCTACAGGAAAGCGTCTCTGGAGGACAGCGTCTCTACAGGACAGCGTCTTTACAGGACAGCGTCTCTGGAGGACAGCGTCTCTACAGGACAGCGTCTCTACAGGAAAGCGTCTCTGGAGGACAGCGTCTATGGAGGAAAGCGTCTCTACAGGACAGCGTCTCTGGAGGACAGCGTCTCTACAGGACAGCGTCTCTACAGGAAAGCGTCTCTGGAGGACAGCGTCTCTGGAGGACAGCGTCTCTGGAGGACAGCGTCTCTACAGGACAGCGTCTCTGGAGGACAGCGTCTCTACAGGACAGCGTCTTTACAGGACAGCGTCTCTGGAGGACAGCGTCTCTACAGGACAGCGTCTCTACAGGAAAGCGTCTCTGGAGGACAGCGTCTCTGGAGGACAGCGTCTATGGAGGAAAGCGTCTCTACAGGACAGCGTCTCTGGAGGACAGCGTCTCTACAGGACAGCGTCTCTACAGGAAAGCGTCTCTGGAGGACAGCGTCTCTGGAGGACAGCGTCTCTACAGGAAAGCGTCTCTGGAGGACAGCGTCTCTACAGGACAGCGTCTTTACAGGACAGCGTCTCTGGAGGACAGCGTCTCTACAGGACAGCGTCTCTACAGGAAAGCGTCTCTGGAGGACAGCGTCTATGGAGGAAAGCGTCTCTACAGGACAGCGTCTCTGGAGGACAGCGTCTCTACAGGACAGCGTCTCTACAGGAAAGCGTCTCTGGAGGACAGCGTCTCTGGAGGACAGCGTCTCTGGAGGACAGCGTCTCTACAGGACAGCGTCTCTGGAGGACAGCGTCTCTGGAGGACAGCGTCTCTACAGGACAGCGTCTCTGGAGGACAGCGTCTCTACAGGACAGCGTCTCTACAGGACAGCGTCTCTGGAGGACAACGTCTGTACAGGACAGCGTCTCTGCAGGACAGCGTCTCTGGAGGACAGCGTCTCTGGAGGACATTGCTCTACAGGACAGCGTCTCTGCAGGACAGCGTCTCTGGAGGACAGCGTCTCTACAGGACAGCGTCTCTGGAGGACAGCGTCTCTGGAGGACAACGTCTCTGGAGGACAACGTCTCTGGAGGACAGCGTCTCTGGAGGACAGCGTCTCTACAGGACAGCGTCTCTGGAGGACAGCGTCTCTGGAGGACAGCGTCTCTACAGGACAGCGTCTCTACATGAAAGCGTCTCTGGAGGACAGCGTCTCTACAGGACAGCGTCTCTACAGGACAGCGTCTCTGGAGGACAGCGTCTCTACAGGACAGCGTCTCTACAGGACAGCGTCTCTACAGGAAAGCGTCTCTGGAGGACAGCGTCTCTGGAGGACAGCGTCTCTGGAGGGACAGCGTCTCTACAGGACAGCGTCTCTGGAGGACAGCGTCTCTGGAGGACAGCGTCTCTACAGGAAAGCGTCTCTGGAGGACAGCGTCTCTACAGGACAGCGTCTCTACAGGACAGCGTCTCTGGAGGACAGCGTCTCTGGAGGACAGCGTCTCTACAGGACAGCGTCTCTGGAGGACAGCGTCTCTAAAGGACAGCGTCTCTGGAGGACAGCGTCTCTGGAGGACAGCGTCTCTACAGGACAGCGTCTCTTGAGGACAGCGTCTCTAAAGGACAGTGTCTCTGGAGGACAGCGTCTCTGGAGGACAGCGTCTCTACAGGACAGCGTCTCTGCAGGACAGCGTCTCTGGAGGACAGCGTCTCTACAGGACAGCGTCTCTACAGGAAAACGTCTCTGGAGGACAGCGTCTCTACAGGACAGCGTCTCTGGAGGACAGCGTCTCTACAGGACAGCGTCTCTACAGTAAAGCGTCTCTGGAGGACAGCGTCT
>NC_136907.1:81919225-81924225 GCF_949606895.1 Notothenia rossii | reverse complement strand
TTTCTTTTATTATTAATTAATTAATTATTACTCCTAACATCTACATCTACTTTCAGCATGGATCAAATATATCCATTGTTTGTTCTAATTGCTTCTTGAAATCCTAAAAAACACATATTTGATCTAGAACAGATTACAAACCGCCTGAAAATGGTACAAACAAGTGGCAACATGCTTGACGGAGGTGTGAGGCTGGGCTATCTCATGCAATCGAAAGTGAAACTTAAGCTCGCTCCATTGCGGAGATATTCCCGCGAGAGTGCAGAAAAATGAAATTAATTCACTAGCCCCCCCCCCCCATCGACAGGGGGTCGCCAGTCTCTGGCACTGTTATTTTGGGGGTCGCGGGCTGAAAGGTTTGGGAGCCCCTGCCTTAAACAACCCCCTCATTTAACCCTTAACATCTAAAACTCCTTAAAATAAATCAGCGTGTCTGCAGACAGAGATCCTTCATCTAAGAGGAGATAAGAAGTTCTTTATTGATCCTAATTTGGGGAAATGTTTGCGTTGCAGCAGCACAAGAAGACAAGGCATTGCACAATAACAATTAAAAGACTAGAAATAAACAATCCAAAATGTAAACATCTCAAATAGAAATAATTGTAACAAAATATAAAGCAGGATATTATACATACATACGTGTGTGAGGAATGGAATATTAAATACAATTGGACCTTTATTTAGAAAAACTGAAGTCCTTGATAAATGTGCTTTCTCGCCCCTCTGTTGCACAACACTTTAACAGATGCTCTAATGTCTGATTGTTGTGGGGGTCAGTAGGGGTGTAACGGCTCACAAACATTTCAGTTCGGTACGTACCTCGGTTTTTAGGTCACGGTTCGGTTCGGTACGTTTTCGGTACAGCAGAAAAAATTATCACAAAACATAACATATTTTGGGTTTTTTTTAATTACTAAACTGTGAATAATGTATTCACTCAAATAAATACAAAATATAATAAAATAAACATTAAGGTGCAGCATTTCGATGAACTGAAATCATCTGTATTTGAACTGTACTGTACTCGTACCTAAGCAGACAGCTTGACATTAGGACTTGCTTGTCATTGTATTTTCATGTTTTCTTAAAGAAAGATGAACTTGTCCACATTGTTTGCTGAAAGGGCAGATCTGCTGGCACTAACAATGTCTCCTGCTGTGGAGAACACCCTCTCTAGGGACAGAGGTAGCAGATACAGCCAGGTAGCGCTTTGCTAACATGGCAACATAAGGATGGCGTTTGTAATAGCTTTGGCTCGGTCTGAACTTGTTGCGAGTGGTGGAGGCTTAAATGCTAGCGGGAGTTGGGTTTGCACTTCAGTCTTTTTTCTTTTGGTACCGGTGATATTCACGTTCGGGTGATGCCTTTTCAAATGAGTGTGCAAGTTTGATGTATTGCCGCGTAACCAATGTTAGTTTAACAATGTCGACAAACAGCTTTGGTTCGGTCCACCTGTCTTTGTCCGTCATCCTTGTACGTAACTGCGAAACCAAAATGTTCCCAAACCGGAGACCTCAATGATGCTGGAGGATTTTCGAGCTCAACTTTATCTGCGTTCGCCATTTTGACAGTTCCTCAAATTACTGACTACATTTGAACGCATCCCTCTGACCAGCTCTCATAGTATGCCTCTCGTCCAATGAAATGACTTGCTCGCTCTATGACGCGTTGAACCCAATGTGAGCCAATTACTCTGAATGCTGCGACGCACCACCTGAGATTACTTCCAAGAAGTTGTTCACGTTCTCAATTCTTTACGTTTAACGTTATATTCGTTCGGTACACTTCGGTACACACGTGTACCGAACCGAAGGGCCCTTACCGAATAATTTCGGTACGGGTACGTGTACCGTTACACCCCTAGGGGTCAGTGAACTCACCTGAGGGACCGTGCCCCTAACGAGCGCCGGGACGTCGTCTTTACTGTAGCCGACGGCCGAGAGCCCGTCTTCCACCTGGAGGTCGAACAGGAAGCTACGCAGCGTGTCAGCCAATAGGGGGCCGGCGTCTCTCATCTTCACCTGCCGGATATCTGCACCTGAACGCACCACACACACAGTCTGTCAGTGCACCTGAACACACCACACACAGTCTGTCATTGCACCTGAACACACCACACACAGTCTGTCACTGCACCTGAACGCACCACACACAGTCTGTCAGTGCACCTGAACGCACCACACACAGTCTGTCACTGCACCTGAATGTAATGTGAACAGGTGAGAGAGTGAACAGGTGAGAGAGTGAACAGGTGAGAGAGTGAACAGGTGAGAGAGTGAGCAGGTGAGAGAGTGAGTGAGTGAGTGAGAGAGTGAACAGGTGAGAGAGTGAGCAGGTGAGAGAGTGAACAGGTGAGAGAGTGAACAGGTGAGAGAGTGAGCAGGTGAGAGAGTGAATGAGTGAGAGAGTGAACAGGTGAGAGAGTGAACAGGTGAGAGACTGAACAGGTGAGAGAGTGAACAGGTGAGAGAGTGAGTGAGAGAACAGGTGAGAGAGTGAGCAGGTGAGAGAGTGAACAGGTGAGAGAGTGAACAGGTGAGAGAGTGAGCAGGTGAGAGAGTGAGAGAGTGAACAGGTGAGAGAGTGAACAGGTGAGAGAGTGAGCAGGTGAGAGAGTGAACAGGTGAGAGAGTGAGCAGGTGAGAGAGTGAACAGGTGAGAGAGTGAGTGAGAGCGTGAACAGGTGAGAGAGAGAGTGAGCAGGTGAGAGAGTGAGAGAGTGAACAGGTGAGAGAGTGAGCAGGTGAGAGAGTGAACAGGTGAGAGAGTGAGTGAGAGAGGTGAGAGAGTGAGTGAGAGAGTGAACAGGTGAGAGAGTGAGCAGGTGAGAGAGTGAACAGGTGAGAGAGTGAGCAGGTGAGAGAGTGAGCAGGTGAGAGAGTGAGAGAGTGAACAGGTGAGAGAGTGAGCAGGTGAGAGAGTGAACAGGTGAGAGAGTGAGTGAGAGAGGTGAGAGAGTGAGTGAGAGAGTGAGCAGGTGAGAGAGTGAGCAGGTGAGAGAGTGAACAGGTGAGAGAGTGAGCAGGTGAGAGAGTGAACAGGTGAGAGAGTGAGCAGGTGAGAGAGTGAGCATGTGAGTACCGAGGATCTCTGCTGCCTCCAGGTGTCGCTCCGGACACATCGGGGCCGTGAAGTTGAAGACAGCCGGAGCCGTGAGAACCACCGAGAGACCGTGAGGCTGAGAACACACACACACACACACACACACACACACACACACACACACACACACACACACACACACACACACACACACACACACACACACACACACACACACACACACACACACATTAAGCACTAAGCACTAATGTCGGTAACCCTCCTGACGTGAGGTGCAGTTCCTCCACTCACCACCAGGGCGTGCTCCACGCTGTAGCCTTTAGCTGTGTGTGTCTTCACGTTCCCAGCGATCGGATAGGACATCCCGTGACTGCAGACACAAAACGCTTTCATGAACCCTGAACATGACCTTTAACCTGTTAGGCCCCGAGAACCCAGAACACAGGACCGTATCTTCCAAAAGGGGAACATTAATAATCTGTTTTCTCAAAGTAATGATAAACCTGTGAGTTGGATGTAGAAAAGTCAGAATCAATATAGATGTTTTTTATTTTAAAGACCATTCAGATTGAACAGAGTAAAAAAACTGTAAATTATAGTGTCCGTCCAAAATAGCCTGAATCAAGATTGATGCAAAACACGTGACATTTGACCTTTTTAGAGACGTTTAGCAAAGAAGCTCCACCTCTGAGGTGATTTGGGTGGAAATGGGCGTTTTTACCGTTTCTCTGGAACCCATTAGTCGATTTTGGTGATTGACATCTCTTTTTGACCGTTAGAGCCAATAGAATCGAAGGGGAATTCGCACGCTCGCTAAAAGTTCACGAGCGTGCTCCACTAGCACCCCCCCTTTGAACAGCTGTTTGGACCTCCTTTCGAGAGCAACAAGAAAACAGGGTGCGGATGAGCTACGGGATTACTGCCAGCAGACGCCCCACAATGGATAGCCCTCTGGAGGGGTGGGCACACAACGCAAACCACTTCCCCCGTTTAGCCAAGCTTTCCAGGAGCTAGCTAGCTCCAGCACCCCAAGTGAACGGATGTTTTCCCTGGCAGGCACCACTGCCACCCGACAGCGGTCAAGCCTCCTTCCCTCACATGTTGATGCTTCGCTCTTCCTCAGCGCAAAACAAAAAACCTGGTGTGGACATCGTTATCGGGGAGGACAGTGACAGCGAGTAAAGTGTTGCGCAATGCGCACTGGATTTACGTTGCATTTATGTTCTCAACAGAGTTTTAGCAGTAGATTTGGTGAGTCCAGTTACTGTTTTTAATTGAATCAGCCACGTAACCCAAATTAAAACGCTGCTGTGTTACAGTGTTTAACGTAACTGTATGCATTGCAATACAAGATACAGTGTTACACCTCTCTTTGTGTGTCTTTATTATGACGTAACAACTAGTCGACTACTATTCTGAAAAACTTGTCGACTGGTAAATATTGGTAGTTGTGAAACCCCTATTGCAGATGATGCGTTTTTCCCCCTAGTACCGGGGGGATGGAGTTCAACAGGTTAAACGGATCGTCTCCAGGGTCCTCTAAGGTGAGCATATCCCCGTGTTTTGCTAAAGCTACGATGTGTCTTGTCTGTGTTTGCTTCCCCTGTCACGAGTTCTGATCGCTCAGTGATGATCCTTATATTTCTATAATCTGTGGACTCTCAGGATGTTAGCTAAGCTTGTTTGTGCAGATCCAATAAGTATATCGATCAGTGTAGCTAGAGTTCTGTGCTAACGTCTCCATGTGTTTGACCACTTCACAATCAACCAGATGTGATTTTAAATGGATTAATGAACAGATTTGATCTCTCAGGTTATTTTATGTATTGCTCTTCTCTCTCACCACAGATGAACTCCGGCGTTCCCGAAGCCGATGCCGGCGAACACGCTGGCCAGATGCATGCTGGACCGCGCCTCCAGATCCTCAGGGTCCCGCA
>NC_136907.1:81909225-81914225 GCF_949606895.1 Notothenia rossii | reverse complement strand
GGAGAACCGGAGGAGAGAGAGAGAGGAGAACCGGAAGAGAGAGAGGAGAACCAGGGGAGAACCAGAGGAGAGAGAGATAGGAGAACCGGAGGAGACAGAGGAGAACCGGGGGAGAACCGGAGGAGACAGAGGAGAACCGGAGGAGAGAGAGAGGAGAACCGGAGGAGAGAGAGGAGAACCGGAGGAGACAGAGGAGAACCGGAGGAGAGAGAGGAGAACCGGGGGAGAGAGAGGAGAACCGGGGGAGAACCGGAGGAGAGAGAGGAGAACCGGAGGAGAGAGAGGAGAACCGGGGGAGAGAGAGGAGAACCAGGGGAGAACCGGAGGAGAGAGAGGAGAACCGGAGGAGAGAGAGGAGAACCGGGGGAGAGAGAGGAGAACCGGGGGAGAACCGGAGGAGAGAGAGGAGAACCGGGGGAGAACCGGAGGAGAGAGAGAGAGAGGAGAACCGGAGGAGAGAGAGGAGAACCGGGGGAGAGATAGGAGAACCGGAGGAGAGAGAGGAGAACCGGAGGAGAGAGAGGAGAACCAGAGGAGAGAGAGAGGAGAACCGGAGGAGAGAGAGGAGAACCGGGGGAGAGAGAGGAGAACCGGAGGAGAGAGAGGAGAACCGGGGGAGAACCGGAGGAGAGAGAGAGAGAGGAGAACCGGAGGAGAGAGAGGAGAACCGGAGGAGAGAGAGGAGAACCGGGGGAGAACCAGAGGAGAGAGAGAGAGGAGAACCGGAGGAGACAGAGGAGAACCGGAGGAGAGAGAGAGGAGAACCGGAAGAGAGAGAGGAGAACCAGGGGAGAACCAGAGGAGAGAGAGATAGGAGAACCGGAGGAGACAGAGGAGAACCGGGGGAGAACCGGAGGAGACAGAGGAGAACCGGAGGAGAGAGAGAGGAGAACCGGAGGAGAGAGAGGAGAACCGGAGGAGACAGAGGAGAACCGGAGGAGAGAGAGGAGAACCGGGGGAGAACCGGAGGAGAGAGAGGAGAACCGGAGGGAGAGAGAGGGAGAACCGGGGGAGAGAGAGAGGAGAACCAGGGGAGAACCGGAGGAGAGAGAGGAGAACCGGAGGAGAGAGAGGAGAACCGGGGGGAGAGAGAGGAGAACCGGGGGAGAACCGGAGGAGAGAGAGGAGAACCGGGGGAGAGAGAGGAGAACCGGGGGAGAACCGGATGAGAGAGAGAGAGGAGAACGGAGGAGAGAGAGGAGAACCAGGGGAGAACCGGATGAGAGAGAGAGAGGAGAACCGGAGGAGAGAGAGGAGAACCGGGGGAGAGAGAGGAGAACCGGAGGAGAGAGAGGAAAACCAGAGGAGAGAGAGAGGAGAACCGGGGAAGAACCGGATGAGAGAGAGGGGAGAACCGGAGGAGAGAGAGGAGAACCGGGGGAGAGAGAGAGGAGAACCAGGGGAGAACCGGATGAGAGAGAGACAGGAGAACCGGAGGAGAACCAGAGGAGAGAGAGGAGAACCGGGGGAGAGAGAGAGGAGAACCAGGGGAGAACCGGATGAGAGAGAGACAGGAGAACCGGAGGAGAACCGGAGGAGAGAGAGGAGAACCGGGGGAGAGAGAGAGGAGAACCAGAGGAGAGAGAGAGGAGAACCGGATGAGAGAGAGGAGAACCGGGGGAGAACCGGATGAGAGAGAGAGGAGAACCGGAGGAGAGAGAGAGGAGAACCAGAGGAGAGAGAGAGGAGAACCGGAGGAGAGAGAGAGGAGAACCAGAGGAGAGAGAGAGGAGAACCGGAGGAGAGAGAGAGGAGAACCGGAGGAGAGAGAGAGAGGAGAACCAGAGGAGAGAGAGAGGAGAACCGGAGGAGAACCGGAGGAGAGAGAGGAGAACCGGAAGAGAGAGAGAGAGGAGAACCAGAGGAGAGAGAGGAGAACCGGAGGAGAGAGAGAGGAGAACCAAAGGAGAGAGAGAGGAGAACCGGAGGAGAACCGGAGGAGAGAGAGGAGAACCGGAAGAGAGAGAGAGAGGAGAACCAGAGGAGAGAGAGGAGAACCGGAGGAGAGAGAGAGGAGAACCAAAGGAGAGAGAGAGGAGAACCGGAGGAGAACCGGAGGAGAGAGAGGAGAACCGGGGGAGAGAGAGGAGAACCGGAGGAGAGAAAGGAGAACCGGAGGAGAGAAAGGAGAACCGGAGGAGAGAGAGGAGAACCGGAGGAGAACCGGAGGAGAGAGAGGAGAACCAGAGGAGAGAGAGGAGAACCGGAGGAGAACCGGAGGAGAGAGAGAGGAGAACCAGAGGAGAGAGAGAGGAGAACCGGAGGAGAACCGGAGGAGAACCAGAGGAGAGAGGAGAACCAGAGGAGAGAGAGGAGAACCGGAGGAGAGAGAGAGAGGAGAACCAGAGGAGAGAGAGGAGAACCGGAGGAGAGAGAGAGAGAGGAGAACCAGAGGAGAGAGAGAGGAGAACCGGAGGAGAGAGAGAGAGGAGAACCAGACGAGAGAGAGGAGAACCGGAGGAGAACCGGAGGAGAGAGAGGAGAACCAGAGGAGGGAGGAGAACCAGAGGAGAGAGAGGAGAACCGGAGGAGAGAGAGGAGAACCGGAGGAGAGAGGAGAACCGGAGGAGAGAGGAGAACCAGAGGAGAGAGAGGAGAACCGGAGGAGAGAGAGAGGAGAACCGGAGGAGAGAGGAGAACCGGAGGAGAGAGGAGAACCAGAGGAGAGAGAGGAGAACCGGAGGAGAGAGAGAGAGGAGAACCAGAGGAGAGAGAGAGGAGAACCGGAGGAGAGAGAGGAGAACCGGGGGAGAGAGAGAGGAGAACCGGGAGAGAGAGAGAGGAGAACCGGAGGAGAGAGGAGAACCAGAGGAGAGAGAGAGGAGAACCGGAGGAGAGAGAGGGAGAGGAGAACCAGAGGAGAGAGAGGAGAACCGGAGGAGAGAGAGAGAGGAGAACCAGAGGAGAGAGAGAGGAGAACCGGAGGAGAGAGAGGAGAACCGGGGGAGAGAGAGAGGAGAACCGGGAGAGAGAGAGAGGAGAACCGGAGGAGAGAGGAGAACCAGAGGAGAGAGAGGAGAACCGGAGGAGAGAGAGGTGAACCGGAGGAGAGAGGAGAACCAGAGGAGAGAGAGGAGAACCGGGGGAGAGAGGAGAACCAGAGGAGAGAGAGGAGAACCGGAGGAGAGAGAGGTGAACCGGAGGAGAGAGGAGAACCAGAGGAGAGAGAGGAGAACCGGGGGAGAGATGATGTTTTTTATTTTTTATTATTGTTCTGTATTTTGTGTTCCTGTTTGCTGCATGTTTGTATTTGTTTGTATTTGTTTGTATTTGATTGTATTTGTTTGTATTTGTTTGTATTTGTTTGTATTTGATTGTATTTGTTTGTATTTGTTTGTATTTGATTGTATTTGTTTGTATTTGTTTGTATTCGTTTGTATTTGATTGTATTTGATTGTATTTGTTTGTATCTGTTTGTATTTGTTTGTATTTGTTTGTATTTGTTTGTATTTGATTGTATTTGTTTGTATTTGTTTGTATTTGTTTGTATTTGTTTGTATTTGATTGTGTTGACTTGTTGAAAGTGAAATGTGTCTCCAGGCTGACGTGCAGAATCTGTCAGGACTTCAGATGAGAAATCACTTTGACAGAGATGTTGATTCATGTGCTGTCCCTGTTCAATACATGGATAAACACAAACGTGATGATGATGATGTGATGATGAAAGTTTGGTTACCATGCCGATCTCTCTGCTGACTCCCTCTCCGTACCGGATGTTGGAGCTCGCCATCTGAAGGAAAAAACAATTAATAATAAAATAAAATGTAAAAACAGTTCTGAGATAATTCTGCATTCGTTCGTTCTTTCGTTCGTTCGTTCTTTCGTTCGTTCTTTCGTTCGTTCGTTCGTTCGTTCGTTCTTTCGGTCGTTCTTTCGTTCGTTCGTTCTTTCGTTCATTCTTTCGGTCGTTCTTTTGTTCGTTCGTTCTTTCGTTCGTTCTTTCGTTCGTTCTTTCGGTCGTTCTTTCGTTCGTTCTTTCGTTCGTTTGTTCTTTCGTTCGTTCTTTCGTTCGTTCGTTCGTTCTGCACCTGATGGTGAGTAAAACATGCTGACCAGGCTTTAGGCCAGGGTTATTTAAAGGGCACATGATGCTGATAACAGAGCGAGGAAACTGCCTCTGGAGGAACACACGAGGAGATCTTCAGAATGCTCTGAGGTTCTCCTCATGTGTTCCTCCAGAACGCTCTGAGGTTCTCCTCGTGTGTTCCTCCAGAACGCTCTGAGGTTCTCCTCGTGTGTTCCTCCAGAACGCTCTGAGGTTCTCCTCGTGTGTTCCTCCAGAACGTTCTGAGGTTTCCTCGTGTGTTCCTCCAGAACGCTCTGAGGTTCTCCTCGTGTGTTCCTCCAGAACGCTCTGAGGTTCTCCTCGTGAGTTCCTCCAGAACTCTCTGAGGTTCTCCTCGTGAGTTCCTTCAGAGGCAGTTTCCTTCAGAACGCTCTGAGGTTCTCCTCGTGTGTTCCTCCAGAACGCTCTGAGGTTCTCCTCGTGTGTTCCTTCAGAGGCAGTTTCCTTCAGAACGTTCTGAATTCTGAAATTGTTAGACATTTCTCGATTCTGAAGTTTTCAGAAATGTCAGATTTCGAAGAAAAGTCAAAATGTTGAGATTTTTTGAAAAAAGTCAAAATGTTGAGATTCTTAGAAAAAAGTCAAAATGTTGAGATTCTTAGAAAAAAGTCAAAATGTTGAGATTCTTAGAAAAAAGTCAAAATGTTGAGATTTTCGGAAAAAAGTCAGACATTTTAATTAAAAAATCAGAAATATGAGATTTTCACAAAAGAAAATCTCTTATTTTAGATTTCCATAATTTTTTTGGCTGAATTGTGATAATAGTGAAAAAGTGGAGATTTTCAAAAAGGGGTCAACATTTTGATAAAAAAGTAAAAATGAGATTTCGAGGGGAAAAAAGCAGAAGTCTGAATTTTTTGATTTTAGAAAAAAGTAAAAATGTAATTCTCTATTAAAATGACAATGGTGATGTCATACTGATCACACGTTTTAA
>NC_136907.1:81901725-81904225 GCF_949606895.1 Notothenia rossii | reverse complement strand
GTCATTAAATGCCGTTGCCATGGCGACAGATCATTCGCCATCAAGTTAGTTCAGAAGTTTGCAGTTCAAATATTCTGCTGCTTTTCCAAGTCTTTTTACTTTCTTTTCTTCTCTCATCACATTCAAGCCCGCAGTGTTCATGAATCATTTCAATCTAAATTCTTCACTTTTCAGCATAGCAGTTTAGCATGAGCTTTTCAGCATAAAGCATTCCCACTAGCAATTTCTTCAGGAATTGCATTCTCTAGTTCTTATTGTCGCTGCTTTTAATTGAACTATTCATATCTTAGACTGCACTGTAACTTTTATCCATGTATTTTTTCTTTTAATGTTTCTTTTATTAGCTTTTTTTAAATGTTCTTTTCTTAATGTGATTCATTTTTTGTAAAGCACTTTGAATTGCCTTATGTTGAAAAGTGCTATATAAATAAACTTGCCTTGCCTAATAAAGATTTCATGTGACACATCAAATGGATTTGTTGATGGGAGTGAATGTGAATAAATTATCTCTAGGTTAACGGTACTCTTGCTATCACTACTCACCGACACTATAAACCTTGTCCCTCATGCTAGCCCTGATAACACCGGTAAGCACACCTTCATCTAGGCTGCACTGTTACGTGTCCTGACTTGTAGTGGTTCTCTCCTCTATCTACACTCTTCTTGTCATCTTTGTAAAATGATATCAGACTGGTAATTGACACAGCCATGACTTCTAGTTCAATTCAGTTTGGCTCAAATGAAAAGCTTTGTTAAAATATGCAAGCACGCGAAAGTCAAATTCAGCTTTATTGTCAAAAATTCTACATGTGTTATACATCCAGAAATATCGAAATATCGTTTCCCACAATGTGACATGTATACATTAAACAAAACGGGCCTAGATAACCGGGGTATACAGTTTAAAATGTTAATATATTTAAAGTGTTCAAAGTGCAGTTTCAGTGCAAGTCAGTTGAAACGATCTTAAGTTGGCGTGACGTTGAAGTCGTGCGACCCTGCTGCTGTACTGGCTTGTAGTTCGTTTATAGCATAACGTTAGCATTTTGCTTCTGCCGACTAGATTTATGATTCAGAAATGATAAAAGTAGGGTTGACATGTGGAGATTATCCGGCTGAACAAAACCTGATCCGTCTCTTAAATGTGTGTCAACCACAGACCTTATTTACAGCTATTTTCAAAAATCCTATGAAGACGTCTCATTGGTTTTTCAAGAAGGAACCGGAAGAAGTTTACTTCCGGGTTTTAGGACGCGTCACTGCGGCTCTCTGTCAGCCCCTTTAGATGAGGAACGCGCAGCGGCACAGGTCACATAATAACGTTCCTTAGGCTACCGTTTAAATATACCAAATAAATGCTGCTGCATTATGAAGAACATTGTCTGCTGACATTGTTATTTAACCACAATTACAATTTTATTTCAATGATATTCTTCTTCTTCTTATTATTATTATTATGACTACATTTATTATTGTTATTATATTTGTAATATTTTTCACTTTTAATATATATATTTTTTACTTAACATTTTTCCAATGAGGGTGCATAACGACTCAACTGAGGGTGAGATTTTAGCTGGCGCCACATCCCCCCCCCCCAAATGCAGACACTGTGGTGATTAACTTTATTCACCCGCGGATCTATGGGTTTGGGTTTTGTTCTGCATGGGCATTTTGAGTGAGCCGGACTTCCTGTTTTCCGCCGGTCTTCGCTTCCCGGGCTTGAAGTGTTGACATGGTTTTGCAGATGCTTAATAAAAGTCTAGCTTGTACCTTCGGTACCCCCCCCCCTCCGCCTCCCGTCTCTCGGCAACACAACACTCACTATAGAGGTTTCTCAATACTCAAATTTCCCCTTCTCGACTCCTATGCTCGACTCCTATCCTCGACTCCTATCCTCATGTCTTAGTCCCGCCCACAGGAGATGCGAGCGGAGGAGCGGAGGAGGGGAGCCGAGGAGAGAGGAGGGGAAGCCTCCTCTCTCCTCTCTCCTCTCTCCTCTCCCCTCTCTCCTCTCTCCTCTCGCCTCTCTCCTCGGTTAGAGCTCCTCCAGAGAGCCTCCTCTCTCCTCTCTCCTCTCCTCTCTCCTCGGTCATAGCTCCTCCAGAGAGCCTCCTCTCTCCTCTCTCCTCTCTCCTCTCTCCTCGGTCATAGCTCCTCCAGAGAGCCTCCTCTCCTCTCTCCTCGGTTAGAGCTCCTCCAGAGAGCCTCCTTTCTCCTCTCCTCTCTCCTCTCTCCTCGGTTAGAGCTCCTCCAGAGAGCCTCCTCTCTCCTCTCTCCTCTCTCCTCTCCTCTCTCCTCGGTCATAGCTCCTCCAGAGAGCCTCCTCTCTCCTCTCTCCTCTCTCCTCGGTCATAGCTCCTCCAGAGAGCCTCCTCTCTCCTCTCGCCTCTCTCCTCGGTTAGAGCTCCTCCAGAGAGCCTCCTCTCTCCTCTCCCTCTCTCTCCTCTCTCCTTGGTCATAGCTCCTCCAGAGAGCCTCCTCTCTCCTCTCTCCTCGG
>NC_136907.1:81894225-81896725 GCF_949606895.1 Notothenia rossii | reverse complement strand
GTCTATGCAAACGTTATTATTAATAATAATTAAAAAAAAAAAATTATTAAAAAAATGAATCAATTTCTTTTAATAATTTTCAATTTTTATTTTGTAATCATCTCGCGACCCCCACTCGGACCCCCACTTTGGGAACCCCTGTGATAGCACACGTTGAAAATCCAATGGGGATACTGAAAGGCGGTTCCGACAGATCTCGATCAGTAAGGCATGACGCGGACCCAACGTTTCGTTGCTCGGAGCCTCTGATTGGCTGTAGGTCTATTCAAATTGTATTCAGAGGCATTTTGATCTGACCGCGGCCGCGCTGATATTATTACGCCAGAGAATTTCCACACCTTTAGTGAATACAACTCGCCCACTTGGACTATTCCTTGCACCCGTCTAGCATAAGCCCGAATGGTCTAATGCAGGGCTCTCCAACCTTCTTTAGGGTGAGAGATACTTTCACAAAATAAAACAAGTCGTGAGATACTTTTACTCTCTTCTTGTTTTTTGCAGTGTATATATTTAGCACATCTTAACATTATTATATGCTGACCTTTAACCTTTGTGTGCTGTTTGGGTCTGTGGGAGCCGTTTGCAGTGTTTACTAAAAGACAATGTAAGCAATTTAATTATTTTAACCTGCTTTATTTGGGGGTGGACCTCACCTCCTCTAGGGGGGTCCTCACCTCCTCTAGGGGGGTCCTCACCTCCTCTAGGGGGCACCTCACCTCCTCTAGGGGGGTCCTCACCTCCTCTAGGGGGGACCTCATCTCCTCTAGGGGGGTCCTCACCTCCTCTAGGAGGGTCCTCACCTCCTCTAGGGGGGACCTCACCCTCACCTCCTCTAGGGGGGACCTCACCTCCTCTATGGGGGACCTCACCCTCACCTCCTCTAGGGGGGACCTCACCTCCTCTAGGGGGGACCTCACCCTCACCTCCTCTAGGGGGGACCTCACCTCCTCTAGGAGGGTCCTCACCTCCTCTAGGGGGGACCTCACCCTCACCTTCTCTAGGGGGGACCTCACCTCCTCTAGGGGGGACCTCACCCTCACCTCCTCTAGGGGGGACCTCACCTCCTCTAGGAGGGTCCTCACCTCCTCTAGGGTGGACCTCACCTCCTCTAGGGGGGTCCACACTTCCTCTAAGGAGGTGCCCACCTCCTCTATGGGGGTCCTCACCTCCTCTAGGGGGGCCCACACCTCCTCTAGGGGGGTCCTCACCTCCTCTAGGGGGGTCCGGGGGCATGCATCAATCTGGTGCACTTTGAGCACAACATGAAGGACACAGCTCTCAACACTCGGATGAAAGGGAGCTGTATACTTTTCAATAATCCAATCATCTTTAGAATATGATCACAACCAATAACAAATCATTTAAACTGGTTTATTCTGATCTTCTGTTACCTAGTTAGCATTCTTTCTTTTTATTTATTAATATTTTACTAATCACTCCCCTTTTAAACTGTTTTTTAACAAGTGAAATGTCCCCCCTGTCCCCAGTGGAAATTACGCCATGCGTGTGTGTGCGTCAAGAGCAATATATATACAGTATGCAAGTTGCAACACACACTCCGCCCCTCAGGTGCTGTACAGGCTGCTCCATGGGGCTGGTGTGTAGATTCTGCCAGAAGGAAACTCCTTATGAAGCGGTGAGCTGCTGCTCCACATTGCTTTTCTTCCCGACTGCAATGCTGGTCCCGCAAATCAAGCAAGAACGTGACTGGTCGATATTCATTGTGGGGGTGGGGGAGGAGGGGTGTCAGATAGATATAGAGTTGTAGTAAGTAGATAGAGGTTTCGTTTATGCATAGAGTAGATTCTTTTAATTACATTTCCTTTTTTGTTTTGTGTATTTTATACATTTAGGATTTGCTTGGCGAGCTATTTTCAGAACATGCTCCGCGGGCGACTCACGTTGCCCCCGCGGGCGACTAAGTGCCCGCGGGCACCGTGTTGGCTACCCCTGGTCTAATCCATATTGCATCAGTAACGTGCACTTCTTGTAACAGCAGGATCAGTTTCTCTGTTGTGGACACGACACGTGTATTTTCGTAAGCCGTGTTCTCAACATTTGGCTTTAATTTAATTATCTTACTTTAACATCATTTTTCATGGTGGGGCTAAGGTGGGGCTAAGGTGGGGCTAAGGTGGGGCTGTGGTGGGGCTAAGGTGGGGCTATGGTGGGGCTAAGGTGGGGCTAAGGTGGGGCTAAGGTGGGGCTGTGGTGGGGCTAAGGTGGGGCTATGGTGGGGCTAAGGTGGGGCTAAGGTGGGGCTAAGGTGGGGCTGTGGTGGGGCTAAGGTGGGGCTGTGGTGGGGCTAAGGTGGGGCTATGGTGGGGCTAAGGTGGGGCTAAGGTGGGGCTAAGGTGGGGCTAAGGTGGGGCTAAGGTGGGGCTATGGTGGGGCTAAGGTGGGGCTAAGGTGGGGCTAAGGTGGGGCTAAGCCATTTCTTGGTATGGCTGTAGCCTACCCCAGCCATACCCTGACACCGCCACTGTAGGCGGAGCTCCTC
>NC_136907.1:81889225-81891725 GCF_949606895.1 Notothenia rossii | reverse complement strand
ACACTGAGTGCTAATCACCTCCTCCTCCTCTTCATCACCTTCATCATTTACACTGAGCGCTAATCACCTCCTCCTCCTCTTCATCACCTTCATCATTTACACTGAGTGCTAATCACCTCCTCCTCCTCTTCATCACCTTCATCATCTACACTGAGTGCTAATCACCTCCTCCTCCTCTTCATCACCTTCATCATCTACACTGAGTGCTAATCACCTCCTCCTCTTCATCACCTTCATCATCTACACTGAGCGCTAATCACCTCCTCCTCCTCTTCATCACCTTCATCATTCACACTGAGCGCTAATCACCTCCTCCTCCTCTTCATCACCTTCATCATCTACACTGAGTGCTAATCACCTCCTCCTCCTCTTCATCACCTTCATCATCTACACTGAGTGCTAATCACCTCCTCCTCCTCTTCATCACCTTCATCATCTACACTGAGTGCTAATCACCTCCTCCTCCTCTTCATCACCTTCATCATCTACACTGAGTGCTAATCACCTCCTCCTCCTCTTCATCACCTTCATCATCTACACTGAGTGCTAATCACCTCCTCCTCCTCTTCATCACCTTCATCATCTACACTGAGTGCTAATCACCTCCTCCTCCTCTTCATCACCTTCATCATTTACACTGAGCGCTAATCACCTCCTCCTCCTCTTCATCACCTTCATCATTCACACTGAGCGCTAATCACCTCCTCCTCCTCTTCATCACCTTCATCATTCACACTGAGCGCTAATCACCTCCTCCTCCTCTTCATCACCTTCATCATTCACACTGAGCGCTAATCACCTCCTCCTCCTCTTCATCACCTTCATCATCTACACTGAGTGCTAATCACCTCCTCCTCCTCTTCATCACCTTCATCATCTACACTGAGTGCTAATCACCTCCTCCTCCTCTTCATCACCTTCATCATCTACACTGAGCGCTAATCACCTCCTCCTCCTCTTCATCACCTTCATCATCTACACTGAGCGCTAATCACCTCCTCCTCCTCTTCATCACCTTCATCATCTACACTGAGTGCTAATCACCTCTCCTCCTCTTCATCACCTTCATCATTTACACTGAGCGCTAATCACCTCCTCCTCCTCTTCATCACCTTCATCATTCACACTGAGCGCTAATCACCTCCTCCTCCTCTTCATCACCTTCATCATTCACACTGAGCGCTAATCACCTCCTCCTCCTCTTCATCACCTTCATCATTCACACTGAGCGCTAATCACCTCCTCTCCTCTTCATCACCTTCATCATTCACACTGAGCGCTAATCACCTCCTCCTCCTCTTCATCACCTTCATCATTCACACTGAGCGCTAATCACCTCCTCCTCCTCTTCATCACCTTCATCATTCACACTGAGCGCTAATCACCTCCTCCTCCTCTTCATCACCTTCATCATTCACACTGAGCGCTAATCACCTCCTCCTCCTCTTCATCACCTTCATCATCTACACTGAGTGCTAATCACCTCCTCCTCCTCTTCATCACCTTCATCATCTACACTGAGTGCTAATCACCTCCTCCTCCTCTTCATCACCTTCATCATCTACACTGAGCGCTAATCACCTCCTCCTCCTCTTCATCACCTTCATCATCTACACTGAGCGCTAATCACCTCCTCCTCCTCTTCATCACCTTCATCATCTACACTGAGTGCTAATCACCTCCTCCTCCTCTTCATCACCTTCATCATTTACACTGAGCGCTAATCACCTCCTCCTCCTCTTCATCACCTTCATCATTCACACTGAGCGCTAATCACCTCCTCCTCCTCTTCATCACCTTCATCATTCACACTGAGCGCTAATCACCTCCTCCTCCTCTTCATCACCTTCATCATTCACACTGAGCGCTAATCACCTCCTCCTCCTCTTCATCACCTTCATCATCTACACTGAGTGCTAATCACCTCCTCCTCCTCTTCATCACCTTCATCATTCACACTGAGCGCTAATCACCTCCTCCTCCTCTTCATCACCTTCATCATTCACACTGAGCGCTAATCACCTCCTCCTCCTCTTCATCACCTTCATCATCTACACTGAGCGCTAATCACCTCCTCCTCCTCTTCATCACCTTCATCATCTACACTGAGCGCTAATCACCTCCTCCTCCTCTTCATCACCTTCATCATCTACACTGAGTGCTAATCACCTCCTCCTCTCTTCATCACCTTCATCATTTACACTGAGCGCTAATCACCTCCTCCTCCTCTTCATCACCTTCATCATTCACACTGAGCGCTAATCACCTCCTCCTCCTCTTCATCACCTTCATCATTCACACTGAGCGCTAATCACCTCCTCCTCCTCTTCATCACCTTCATCATTCACACTGAGCGCTAATCACCGTCCTCCTCCTCTTCATCACCTTCATCATCTACACTGAGTGCTAATCACCTCCTCCTCCTCTTCATCACCTTCCTCATTTACACTGAGCGCTAATCACCTCCTCCTCTTCATCACCTTCATCATTCACACTGAGC
>NC_136907.1:81860383-81889025 GCF_949606895.1 Notothenia rossii | reverse complement strand
CTCCTCTCACAGACTACTGAAGCTCCTCCCACAGACTACTGAAGCCCCTCCCAGATCTGATGATTGTTTTTCTTTAATCGCAGAATTCTGAGGCTTTTCTTATAACTATAAAATAAATAAAAACTTTTGAAGATTGAAAATACATCAAAGAGAGAAAAAAAAATGTATGTTCATATTTGTATTTAAATAAATATATATATTTAATGTCATTTGTTTATTTGATTAAACTCTTGATTCTTCCTTTTTGAGTCTTTTGAAATGTCTTCATATAAAAAGTGATCATTTATTTTGACCCTGTTTGTGAATAAATATCTGCTCTTCCTCTCAACTGGTGCGGTCTTCATTAGGATCCTTGAATCCTTATGTCAACAACAACAACAACAACAGCAGCAGGGTGTGAGCAGAGTATTCAGTTCAGGTCAGAACATGAAGTGAGAAACAGCTGATTTTTAATGGCTTGTTCTGCGCTTTTATCCAAAGCGACTTCCTGTGGGCAATCTCTCCGGAGCACTTTGGGGTGAAGCGTCTCAGGGACACAACGACATGCTGACTGCTGAGGGGTTTGAACCTGTGACCCCTGATACCAACACCAAAGCACTATCCACTGCGCCACACGCCTCCACCGCCGATAGAACATTTTAACTATAGACACAAACAAAGTTTCATATTTCATTTTCTACAATCTCTTTAGTTTCACAACAATTTAATTTAACAACTGATGGAAATATAAAAACAGAGCGAGCTTCAGGGAAACATTATTATCACATAGTTTCACTTCTGGTTCAGCCAACTGAATGAGAAAATGTGTTTCGGTCCGTCCTCTGACTCCTCCTGACGAAGAGGAGGAGGAGGAGGAGGAGGAGAGGAGGAGGAGGAGGAGGAGGAGGAGAGGAGAAGAAGAACCTTTTAGTATCATGAATTTATTATTAAATTGAAATATCACTAATGAATTCAAACAGATTTAAATGTAAATCACTGAAATCCTCAGATTTGATTTGTTTGAAATAATAATTCCATTAAGTCTGAATTACTGTATGTAGCGTGTGATGTCATACCTGGGGGGCGGGGCTAGTGGTAGGCGGGGCCTGTGAGGACGAGGAGGGGGCAGGGCCGTTCGTCGATGATGTCATGGTGGGCGGAGCCTCTGAAGGTCTCTGAGGGGGCGTGGCTAATAGCTGAACACCTGAAGACTGAGCAGGAGACAAAGAAGGAAGCTGATTGGCTGAGGTCATCAGAGGAGGCCTTTGATTGGCTGAAGTCATCAGAGGAGGCAGCTGATTGGCTGAGGTCATCAGAGGAGCCTTCTGGTTGGCTGAAGTCATCAGAGGAGGCAGCTGATTGGCTGAAGTCATCAGAGGAGCCTTCTGGTTGGCTGAAGTCATCAGAGGAGGCAGCTGATTGGCTGAGGTCATCAGAGGAGGCAGCTGATTGGCTGTGTTCATCAGAGGAGGCTTCTGATTGGCTGAAGTCATCAGAAGAGGCAGCTGATTGGCTGAGGTCATCAGAGGAGGCTTCTGATTGGTTGAGGCTGTCCTTCTGACCTCCTCTGCCACTTCTTCTTCTTCATCATCATCATCATCATCATCTTCATCAACTGAGGAGACAGCATGTTAATGTGAAGATAGTGCTAATATATTAGCCCCATGCTAACACAGTAGCATTAACAACATGTTAGCATTAGCAGTTTAACCCCTTAAAGTATAAACTGCTGATGTGGAAGGCTTTCTGTAGCTCCATTTGTTAGCATTCTAACACATAAAGACACATGCAGGCAAACTAGCATGCTAACCAAACAGCAGAATCAATGCTAACATGTAAACATGCCCCCACTTTAACTTCATCCTTCAACACGTCAATAACCACTGCTACAGTCCCATGCTAACACGCTAGCAAACACACATATTAGTAGCACGTGAATGCAGCATCACACCAACCAATGATCTCCTGCGGTTAGTGTGAGGTTCAGCCGTCTCGTCTCTGATTGGACGTTGAGATGTTTCTCACGTTTCATGAAGTCGACGCCCATCAGCGCTCGTCTCTGAGGCTCAAAGCTTCCTGTCAGGTGATCCATGTTCTCGTACCCGGGCGTCACTTGGTCCAGGTGAGAGGTGTCCGAGCCCTCCACCATCCTGCACACACACACTTAATAACTGATCCAGGTGAGGGGTGTCCGAGCCCTCCACCATCCTGCACACACACATTTAATAACTGATCCAGGTGAGAGGTGTCCGAGCCCTCCACCATCCTGCACACACACACTTAATAACTGATCCAGGTGAGAGGTGTCCGAGCCCTCCACCATCCTGCACACACACATTTAATAACTGATCCAGGTGAGAGGTGTCCGAGCCCTCCACTATCCTGCACACACACATTTAATAACTCTAATTATAACTGTGATTAATATTATTATTCTATGACTCCATGGGCGAGAGACTCACTTCTGCAGCAGAGGTTTGGCCGTCTGTGGAAGAGAAGATAAAGTTGTTAAAGTGCATTCATTTAAAAACCAAATACACTTGAGTTGTTAAATGGTGTTCATTTAAAAATACATGAACATCTATGTGTCAGTCTACAGGGCGGCTCCCTGTGGTGCGTTCAAGCTCTGTGGTGCGTTCAGGCTCTGTGGTGCGTTCAAGCTCTGTGGTGCGTTCAAGCTCTGTGGTGCGTTCAGGCTCTCAGTGTGGTGCGTTCAGTGTGGAGCGTTCTGTGTGGAGCGTTCTGTGTGGAGCGTTCTGTGTGGAGCGTTCTGTGTGGTGCGTTCAGGCTCTGTGGTGCGTTCAGGCTCTCAGTGTGGTGCGTTCAGTGTGGTGCGTTCAGTGTGGAGCGTTCAGTGTGGAGCGTTCTGTGTGGAGCGTTCTGTGTGGAGTGTTCTGTGTGGAGCGTTCTGTGTGGAGCGTTCTGTGTGGAGTGTTCTGTGTGGAGCGTTCTGTGTGGAGCGTTCTGTGTGGTGCGTTCAGGCTCTGTGGTGCGTTCAGGCTCTCAGTGTGGTGCGTTCAGTGTGGTGTGTTCTGTGTGGAGCGTTCTGTGCGGAGCGTTCTGTGCGGAGCGTTCTGTGCGGAGCGTTCTGTGTGGTGCGTTCAGGCTCTGTGGTGCGTTCAGGCTCTCAGTGTGGTGCGTTCAGTGTGGTGTGTTCTGTGTGGAGCGTTCTGTGCGGTGCGTTCTGTGCGGTGCGTTCTGTGCGGTGCGTTCTGTGTGGAGCGTTCTGTGCGGTGCGTTCTGTGCGGTGCGTTCTGTGCGGTGCGTTCTGTGTGGAGCGTTCTGTGTGGTGCGTTCTGTGCGGTGCGTTCAGGCTCTCAATGTGGTGCACTCTGTGGTGCGTTCAGGCTCTCAGTGTGATGTGTTCAGAGTGGAGCGTTCTGTGTGGAGCGTTCTGTGTGGAGCGTTCTGTGTGGTGCGTTCTGTGTGGTGCGTTCAGGCTCTGTGGTGCGTTCAGGCTCTCAGTGTGGTGCACTCTGTGGTGCGTTCAGGCTCTCAGTGTGGTGTGTTCAGAGTGGTGCGTTCAGCGTGGTGCGTTCAGGCTCTCAGTGTGGTGCGTTCTGCGTGGTGCGTTCAGCGTGGTGCGTTCAGCGTGGTGCGTTCTGCGTGGTGCGTTCAGCGTGGAGCGTTCAGGCTCACCTGCAGGAACAGGGCCATCTCCTTGGTGTCCAGCGCCCTCAGGCTGCTCTCCAGCAGAGAGGCAGTGTTCTCCAGGTGTTCTCTGTACTTCCTGCTGAGGCTCCTGACGTACAGCAGCTTCTCCTCCTGCTCACAGCTGATCCTCAGCGTCAGCATTGCCTTCCTCTCCTCCAGCAGAGCGAACAGCTGATCACACGCCTCGCACACCTGGGACTTCTGACGCCGCCCGCTCTCCTGAACGCACCGTCACACAACATCACATTAAAGGTCTCCTATGATACTGTTTCTCATCAGTATATCACAGCTCTCAGATATATCCAGAGCCTGTCTCTGATTGGCTGAAACACCAAACAGATCATTGCAGCATTACCCATAATCCCCTCTGTTTCAGCCCTGTTTCCAAAGTGCTGATTCTCTGTCTGTTACTTTAGATGAAAATAAGGAGCCCCTCCCCACGCCCCTCTGAGAGACATTTGGTTACAAAGAACTCAATGGGGCTCTAGAGGATATTCAGGTGATAAGGGGGAGGGGGGGGGGGGTACCTTGGTTGCTGATTGGCTAATGGTTACACAAGACAAAACATCGTTATGACATCATAAAGTGGCCAAAATGTGATCAGCTCATTTTCAGACAGGTTTTTATATGGATCATAACTTCAAATATTATTTCTACATTTTCAGATTTCCCCTTCACCGTTGGGCATGTGAGAAAAAGTCCCTCGACTTATCCACAAATAAATAATGACATGAAACGTTCTGATTGAAGTTGGACTCACGTCGACGATCCTGCAGGTGCCCTCCAGCTGACTGATGATGGCCTGAGTCCTCTCATTGGTCCCCACCAGAGAGGAGATACAGTCCGTGAGCTCTGCCTGCACACACACACACACACACACACACACACACACACACACACACACACACACACACACACACACACACACACACACACACACACACACACACACACACACACACACAGTCCGTTTAGCTGATGGTATTTACACGTTTTGTAAAGTCAAAAGCTAAAGTTGGGCTACAGAGGAACTACAGAGGAACTAAAGAGGAACTAAAGAGGAACTAAAGAGGAACTACAGAGGAACTACAGAGGAACTACAGAGGAACTAAAGAGGAACTACAGAGGAACTACAGCACGTCACATGACCCCCTGTCCCCTCTCACCTTCTGCTGGGTGCAGACGGCCTCCAGCGGAGCCACCATGCAGTCTCTGTGCGGTCCGAACACCTTGCACAGCGAGCAGGTGGGCACGCTGCAGGACACGCAGTAGATGTTGATCTTCTCCTCTTCATGAGTCTCACACCTGGGCTCCAGCTGCTGCTCCGGGGCCGGCCTGCTGGACACAACCAGGACCAGAACAGGGTTCAACGCTGCGTGGACACAACCAGGACCAGAACAGGGTTCAACGCTGCTGGACACAACCAGGACCAGAACAGGGTTCAACGCTGCGTGGACACAACCAGGACCAGAACAGGGTTCAACGCTGCTGGACACAACCAGGACCAGAACAGGGTTCAACGCTGCTGGACACAACCAGGAGAACAGGGTTCAACGCTGCGTGGACACAACCAGGAACAGAACAGGGTTCAACGCTGCTGGACACAACCAGGACCAGAACAGGGTTCAACGCTGCGTGGACACAACCAGGAACAGAACAGGGTTCAACGCTGCGTGGACACAACCAGGACCAGAACAGGGTTCAACGCTGCTGGACACAACCAGGACCAGAACAGGGTTCAACGCTGCTGGACACAACCAGGAGAACAGGGTTCAACGCTGCTGGACACAACCAGGAGAACAGGGTTCAACGCTGCGTGGACACAACCAGGACCAGAACAGGGTTCAACGCTGCTGGACACAACCAGGACCAGAACAGGGTTCAACGCTGCGTGTGAGGCGCCTTCCTAAACAACACGAGGCAGTAAGAGGGACAGGACCCTTCTGGTTCTAGAGTCTGTAGAGGCCCTGCTGATCTTATTCACTCTATTGTGTACATTTGTATTTATTTCATTCTTGATATTTGTTCCTTTTCTTTTTGGGTGATCTCTGGCACATTGATGTTCTTCATGAACTCTAAAGCATCTTATATATTTCTCTGTTTGGATGTGATTGTTATTGAACGTGTTTTTAGAAAGCAGGGGGCTGCTGTCTCACTGACACACATTTAAAAATAGAGCTAACAGCTAACACCTGTCATCAGAGTGCTGAGGCATCCTGTTTACCCTCAGAGTGCTGAGTCACATCCTGTTTACCCTCAGAGTGCTGAGGCACATCCTGTTTACCCTCAGAGTGCTGAGTCACATCCTGTTTACCCTCAGAGTGCTGAGGCACATCCTGTTTACCCTCAGAGTGCTGAGGCACATCCTGTTTACCCTCAGAGTGCTGAGTCACATCCTGTTTACCCTCAGAGTGCTGAGTCACATCCTGTTTACCCTCAGAGTGCTGAGTCACATCCTGTTTACCCTCAGAGTGCTGAGGCATCCTGTTTACCATCAGAGTGCTGAGGCACATCCTGTTTACCCTCAGAGTGCTGAGTCACATCCTGTTTACCCTCAGAGTGCTGAGGCACTGTCAACATCCTGTTTACTCTCAGAGTGCTGTCAACATCCTGTTTACTCTCAGAGTGCTGTCAACATCCTGTTTACTCTCAGAGTGCTCAGTCACATCCTGTTTACTCTCAGAGGAACCGAGGCGAGAGGAGGGGAGCCGAGGAGAGAGGAGGGGAACCGAGGAGAGAGGAGGGGAGCCGAGGAGAGAGGAGGGGAAGCAGCAGACGTTTAAAGAAATGAGAACTCCTCTCCTCTGAGCGGTCGTATTAAAGAGACGTCCGTTCATTATGACGTGGCAACAGCTGCTTCAGCTGTGAGTGTTTTGTCAGAGCGCTGTATTTTATAATCTCTGTTAGATCAGCTGAACATTGTTCCCCCACATATTTACTTTGATTCATTGAGAGTGCGGTATAATGAGACAATAACAGGCTACAGATGCAGACACACACACACAAATATATTTATATAAATATATACAATTTAAAGTATGAGAGCACTCTCATAATAACGTAACACAATCAGAGACTGGATATATCCCCCCCCCCCCCCCCCCCCCCCTCTCTCTCTGGTCGCTGAAATTACGGGCCAAAGTTTTATTTACAAGTATTAAAAGTAAGCATAGGACCCCAAACCAACTGATACCTGTCTGTCCGCTGAATCTACACACTGTACCACACACAAGCACACACACAAGCACACACACACACACACACACACACACACACACACACACACACACACACACACACACACACACACACACACACACACACACACACACACACACACACACACACACACACACACACACACACACACACACACACACACACACACACACACACCTTATAATACTCAGATTGCTCTGAAGATGGGAGGTGATATTCTATTCATGTTCACGTTCACACAGTCGCTGATTTCTGCCGGCCGTCTTTCCTGCAACGGCAGCTTTTCTGTATTTCCTTTCTCCTGTAATATGACTTGATCGCTTTAAACTCCGCACACTGAGCTCTGATTGGTCAGCAGGCAGTGCTTTCACTGAGTTGATCTCTTAGCCTGCAACCTAACCTGGGGGGTAGGCCTATACTACGAAGCAGGATTTTCGTTTAAAATATAACTTCTGGGATTTCCGGTCCAACGAAGCTGGTTCACTTTTTAGCGAGCTAGATCTCCATGGTAACTTATCCTGGAACCGAGTCTGTGCTCCGAAGCAGGATATGTTCCAGGATAAGAGATCAACTCAGCGAAAGCACCACGCCTGCTGACCAATCAGAGCTCAGTGTGCAGAGGAAATACAGTTTAAACTTCTGTTGCAGCAATCTGACTATTATAACATTAGCGTTAAGAAAGCTTACTTAAATATCTGCCACAACATAAGTAACCGGATCAGAGTAACATTAAGTACAGTCCGCGGCATATCACATCATAATGTATCATCTCCTTATCTGAGTCAGCTGAGCCGTATCTGGCCGTGCAACACTCACAGTGTCACATACTGGATGCAGAAGGATTATTTGAAGCAACACATTAAGTTGAGGAAACACTCGAGTCAAATGTAATGAAAGTCAGATGGTGTCTTAGACGGGGCAGTGATATCATAAACCTGTTCATGTACGCATTCAAACACTTGTTCTGTTACCAGCTGTATTCACCTTGCAGGTGCAGCTATGTGGCTTTGATCCTGGATCAAGTGTTTAAGTCATGGATGTTTAAAGTTTAACTTCTTCATATGTCTAATATTAAAGTTGACTTTTCATTCAGGAAGTATGACGCTGCGCTGTCAGTACGCTTCTCCATGTTTGTGATTGGTCGAATGCTCCAGATACCACCCCTTTCATGTGAACGTACTCCTAACTAGATAGGACACGGGTGGCTTGAGTGATCGAACAGTTTAGCGAGAGCGGCTTTGTTTTGGATTAAGTCAACCGGATAACTCAAAACATATCCAGGATAGGTTGAACTAGATTCGTAGTATACCCCCCAGGTTAGCCGCTCAGCATCAGTCACCATGGAGATCTAGCCCGCTAAAAAGAGAAGCAGCTTCGTAGGACCGGAAACCCAGAGTTTTCCCTGAAGTTAGCCGCAAAGAGAACATCCTGCTTCGTAGTACAGGCCTCTGGTTGTACATGTCGATGATGTTCTGTTTACCTGGCGCTGCCCTGGTTGTACATGTCGATGATGTTCTGTTTACCTGGCGCTGCCCTGGTTGTACATGTCGATGATGTTCTGTTTACCTGGCGCTGCCCTGGTTGTACATGTCGATGATGTTCTCCACCAGCAGGTTCCTCTGCAGGCCGTAGACCCCGTGCCGGTCCAGAACCACCTCGTGTCTGCAGGACGGGCATCTGAATCGCCCGCCGGACGACACCGTGGAGCCGCTCCTCGTCGTCAGGTAGGGGTTGGAGGCCTGCAGGGGGCGGGGCGTCACACAGGTAAAGGGGCGAGGCATCACACAGGTAAAGGGGAGGGGGCATCTCACAGGTAAAGGGTGGGGCATCACACAGGTAAAGGGGCGGGGCATCACACAGGTAAAGGGGCGAGGGATCTCACAGGTAAAGGGGCGGGGCATCTCACAGGTAAAGGGGTGAGGCATCTCACAGGTAAAGGGTGGGGCATCACACAGGTAAAGGGGAGGGGGCATCTCACAGGTAAAGGGGCGAGGCATCAAACAGGTAAAGGGGAGGGGGCATCTCACAGGTAAAGGGGTGAGGCATCTCACAGGTAAAGGGTGGGGCATCACACAGGTAAAGGGGCGGGGCATCACACAGGTAAAGGGGGGGAGAATCACACAGGTAAAGGGGCGGGGCGTCACACAGGTAAAGGGGCGGGGCGTCACACAGGTAAAGGGGCGGGGCGTCACATGTAGATATGTGATGTGTTACAGATGTATTACATGTCTGATATATGTAAAATGATGTAATGTAAAACTCTTTTGCACTTGGAAAAGCGTTAAATAAATGTAATGAACTATTATTATCATTATTATTATTATTATTATCATTATTATTATTATTATTATTATTATTGTATGGGAGATTTTTCTATACCATATTGGTATAAACAAATGCAAACAACTACAAAGAAACATTACATGACTACAAAGAGACACCTGAGCTACAGAACACTAAAGCCCACACCTTGATGGTATCAGATGATGTGTTTACCTTAGAGGTTGTGTTCCTTGATGCTGGCGGTGATTCGCTCGCCATGTGTGTGTGACGTTAAGACGGATATTCAGGCGATGGTGACTTTTCTCTCGTCATCCTACATTACCTCTGGCTGTGTGTTAGTGCTTACTGGTGAGTGTGGTTTCCTCTGTAATGCCAGTGTCATTGTCATATGTTGATTTGGTTATTAGTATGTGAGTATTTCACTTGATGGTGTAAAGTCAATTGTAATGTAATTTGTAATCCTAATCTAACTTCCTGTTGGTATTCTAGTTACAGCCCACAGTGTAAACACAGCCTAAATAAACCGTCTTAACTGGGAGAGTCTATTCTCTAACTGGGACACATCGATATCTGCCTGCTCTAAGGACCTGAGGCCTGTACTACGAAGCAGGATGTTCTCTTAGCGGCTAACTTCAGGTAAACTCTGGGTTTCCGGTCCTACGAAGCTGGTTCTCTTTTTAGCGGGCTAGATCTCCATGGTAACTGATGCTGAGCGGCTAACCTGCCCCGGAGCAGGTTAGGTTGCAGGCTAAGAGATCAACTCAGTGAAAGCACTGCCTGCTGACCAATCAGAGCTCAGTGTGCAGAGTTTAAAGCGATCAAGTCATATTACAGGAGAAAGGAAATACAGAAAAGCTGCCGTTGCAGGAAAGACGGCCGGCAAAAATCAGCGACTGTGTGAACGTGAACATGAATAGAATATCACCTCCCATCTTCAGAGCAATCTGACTATTAGAACATTAGCGTTAAGAAAGCTTACTTAAATATCTGCCACAACATAAGTAACCGGATCAGAGTAACATTAAGTACAGTCCGCGGCATATCACATCATAATGTATCATCTCCTTATCTGAGTCAGCTGAGCCGTATCTGGCCGTGCAACACTCACAGTGTCACATACTGGATGCAGAAGGATTATTTGAAGCAACACATTAAGTTGAGGAAACACTCGAGTCAAATGTAATGAAAGTCAGATGGTGTCTTAGACGGGGCAGTGATATCATAAACCTGTTCATGTACGCATTCAAACACTTGTTCTGTTACCAGCTGTATTCACCTTGCAGGTGCAGCTATGTGGCTTTGATCCTGGATCAAGAGTTTAAGTCATGGATGTTTAAAGTTTAACTTCTTCATATGTCTAATATTAAAGTTGACTTTTCATTCAGGAAGTATGACGCTGCGCTGTCAGTACGCTTCTCCATGTTTGTGATTGGTCGAATGCTCCAGATACCACCCCTTTCATGTGAACGCTCCTAACTAGATAGGACACGGCTGGCTTGAGCGATCCACTTGATAACCAGCGTCGTAGGACCGTTTAGAGAGAGCGCGTATGTTTTGGATTAGGCCAACCGGCTAACTCAAACATATCCAGGTTAGGTTGAACCAGCTTCGTAGAACAGGCCTCTGGTGTCCTGGAGACGCCATCTCCTTCTTCACTGAACAACTCAGACACAACAACAAAAACCTTAATAGCAGCAGCAACTACAACAACAACAACAACAACAACAACAACAACAACAACAACAACAACTCAGAGACACAAACAAACAACACAGAGACCAAAAACAACTACAGAAAAACACAAAACAGCTAGATTAAGACATACAACTGCTATAAAAAACCCATAACAACAACATAGACACAAACAACTACAGAAACCACCACAATAACTTCAGTCCCAAAGACATAAGACAACAACAAACAGACACGAAAAGACAACACAGACACCCAAGACCACAACAACAACAACAACAACAAAGAGACAGAAAAACCCAAAGCAACCAAAGAAAGCCTTCAGAGAGAAACACATTGACAACAGAACGTGTGTGTGTGTGTGTGTGTGTGTGTGTGTGTGTGTGTGTGTGTGTGTGTGTGTGTGTGTGTGTGTGTGTGTGTGTGTGTGTGTGTACCTGGAACACGTCGTTGGCACACTTCCTGCACAGGTTGTGTTGGCAGGGCAGGATCACCACCGGCTTGGTGAAGATCTCCAGACAGATCGGGCAGATCAGCTGTTTCTCCAGGCTCTCCATGGCGACCACCGGGCGTTTCTACCGGGTCCAGAGAGGGTATTCACCGGGTCCAGAGAGGGTATTCACCGGGTCCAGAGAGGGTATTCACCGGGTCCAGAGAGGGTATTCACCGGGTCCAGAGAGAGATTAGATAAAGTGAAGTTGTGAAGGAGCAGAAGAGCAGTTTGAGGCCTGCTGCTGCTGCTGCTGCTGTCCGGCTGTTTTTAGACTGACAGACGTCAGGTGTTGCCATGCCGACTTATCCAAATATGTCAGAGGTCAAGGGGAGGCATGCCAGAGGGGAGACTCTTAAAGGGACAGTACACATTTATTAAAGAGACAGTACACACTTATTAAAGAGAAGTACTCTTCACTTAAAGGGAAAGTATACTATATAAAGCAGACATAGTTTCTTAAAGCGACAGTACCCATCTCTTAAAGGGACAGTACACTGTATAAAGCAGACAGAGTCTCTTAAAGGGACAGTACACTGTATAAAGCAGACAGAGTCTCTTAAAGGGACAGTACACTGTATAAAGCAGACAGAGTTTCTTAAAGGGACAGTACACTGTATAAAGCAGACAGAGTTTCTTAAAGGGACAGTACACTGTATAAAGCAGACAGAGTTTCTTAAAGGGACAGTACACTGTATAAAGCAGACAGAGTTTCTTAAAGGGACAGCACACTGTATAAAGCAAACAGAGTTAACACCACACATTAACTTAGTGCAACATGCACCATGCAATAAAGGCTACAAACCAAATGCTAAATTACACATGCTAACTACTACAAAAGTAAGTATACAATGCTATTTGCTATATGCTACATGCTAACTGGTAGCTGTTGAAGCAGTGGGGGAAAACCCTGCAGGATAGTTAATGTAATCAAAACAAATCACATTCAATTATTATCACATATTTATTTTCCAGACCGACTCCAGTGCACACACAAACATCTCCAACCAAACCAAACCAATATTTACATCAACACAAACAACAACAAAGATTACTATATTTTACAAAATATATAATAAATATTGAGTTTGAATCTTCATATATAACTAATAATAATAAATAATCTTTAATATAGAAACACACTGAAGGTATTCTGCAGTTTGATCCTCCGTAAATCTCAAAACTGTGACGAGTGTCAGAAACCAGATGAATTGATGATGACGAGGAGGGGATGAAATGCACGAGAACTAAAGCAGTGAGAGGGTTAACTTTAGTAGAGAAACACCACAAGCGCAGGTTCTGTTTCCATGATGAAGGACTGCAGCTGCCAGGTGTGTCGCTAACTGTTGTTGTCGGTGTTAATGTTGTAGTGTTGTTGTTGATGTTGTTTATATATGGGGACAATAAATCCAATCTAACTATGTTGGTTAACGGGATGCTGAATGGAGATTGTTTTTGAGAATGTTATTAATATGAATTTATAATATAATATAATATCTTTTTTTGTGGTTTTATAATCAATGACGTATGGGAGGCGTGTGGCGCAGTGGACTAGAGCGCATGGCACAGTGGACTAGTGCAGTGCTTCTCAAAGTGTGGTCCGCGGACCACTGGTGGTCCGTGAGCGCCCCCTGGTGGTCGCTGAGTATATTGGTAACATTTCACATTTGAAATAAATAAATACATTTAAGTTTTCCACACTCTCGCGGGAATATCTCCGCAATGGAGCAAGGTTAAGTTTAACTTTTGATTGCTTGATATAGCCCAGGGCAACACCTTCGTCACACATGTTGCAACCTGTTTGTACCATTTTCAGGCGAATTGTAATCTGTTCTAGAAAAACCATGTGTTTTTTTATATTTGTGGAGTTAGGTGGTCCGCGAGTGTTTTTTTATTGGTTAAGTGGTCCTTGGTATGAAAAAGTTTGAGAACCACTGGACTAGTGCATGTGGCGCAGTGGGCTTGTGCGTTGGTGTTGGGATCAGATGGTCACAGGTTCAAACCCCACTGCAGTCAGCATGTCGTTGTGTCCCCGAGACACTTCACCCCAAAGTGCTCCTGTGGGTATTGCCCACAGTATTGAGTATTGAGTATGTTAGTCGCTTTGGATAAAAGCATCTAACAAGTTACATGTCATGTAACGTAAAATGAATGTGAGATAATGGCTCTGTTTCAATCACTTCATAATTCACATGCATTTTCACCCATAGTACAATAAATAATATAACTCAAAGACTCAAAGGGAAAGTGCACTGCAACTCAAAGACGTATCATTTATATTTATTGAACGTGTTCCTGTGATTCTGCTGTTAGGGTGCAGATCTATGTGTTCTGATGTTTCCTGTTTCCTACTTCCTACTTCCTGTTTCCTGTTTCCTGCTTCCTGCTTCATGTGTAGGTGTCTCCGTACCGGCGATGTCCGTCAGAGATCAGTTGAGTTTTCTCACCGGTGTTCGTCGGCTGCTGAAGGATCGGAGTTTCTACGTCTGCAGAGAAACAAACAGAAATATATTCATGTTTTTTTTTCTAGTACAATACAAATAATATGTGGCATCAAAGTAAAAACTAGAGTCTAGACTAAGGTTTATCGAACTTTGTATTCTTTCTCTTCACGACTTCCCTCTGAGATAACTCACCTGTGTTTCCATGAACAATGAATGCTCCCACTCTGCCTGTTTTTAAATCTCGTTTAAAAACCTAATTGTTCTCCCGTGCTTTTGCAGACCGTATCAGACGTATCAGTCTGTGTTTTCTAAATTAGGGTTTTCTATTTTGTTTTGTTTTAAAGGAGACCTATCATGCAAAACCCTCTCTTTTCCTCCGCACCCACATCTTTCAAAAACGGAGGAACAACGAGCGGATACAGATTTGCTGCCAATATGACGTAATATCGTCGGCGGACCCACAGAGAGTTGCTATCAGAAACAATGCCTGACGTGTTTTGGACGTAATCTCGTCTTTGTTTACCTTAGCAAGCCTCGCTAACACTCAGAGCTACCCTGTACCCTAACCCTGTAAAGCAGGAAATTAAATAAGGAACTCACCTTGTGATAAACCCGCAAGAGAAAAAGCATTTGAGCTCCATATGTTTCAGAAATAATCTTTGATGTGGTTTAAACAGGATGACGTTTTATCCAACCCAGTCTCACGGCATTTCGTGTTATAGTCACAACATTTAATCTATTGACTCGTGTTCACCAACAAGATTTCCCCCTTTGTCTCAAAGCAATGTATTTCTATTGGTAGTATGTTTTGTGCCTGCAGCACGTCTTTTTGTCCGTTCGGGTCTTGGAAGACCGGAAGCTGTGGGGTTCATAAAAACATGTTCTTACTCAATATCAAGCCATAATTATTGTTTTTATTTTAAATCGTATAATGTCAGACTTTCGTTGCCGTCTGTGAGGAAAATAAATGGCTCAGATCCTCAGAATACTGAAATCTGTATTTTTAAAATCTTTTTTTCCTTCTAATTTGTTATTCTTTTCTAAATAGCACTCTGTTATTTATTCACCAATAACACACAATTATCCTTGTTTTTATTTATTTGTTTGATTCCATAATCTTGGGCTTTTTTGGCGTCCGTCAGGAACTGAATTTCAAAATAAAAATAACCGGAAACAGACTTAGGCATTTCGAGCGATTACCCAAGATCCTCAGCTATGGTTTAAGCTCGCTGATTGGATGTTTTAGCCGCAATGCATGTTGGGATATGGTGTTCATGCCATATCAAATCCGAAAAACCTTTATTTTACAATAAAATAATACTTAATTCCGAGTGTGCTTGCTTTTCTCTTTGGAAGTCATCACATAACGGCATTGTAATACACGGTTTGGCTGCATTACATACCAACATCTGCCATAGTTCTTTTTTTATAGAGCCCTGATGAGAAAACCTTTTGACAAACTGGAAGAAATGCCACCGAAACTGAAAACGTGACGTGGATCATAAATATATCAACAATTAAACAACATCTTCAATTTCTCTTCACACAATACGTCTCCTTGCAATATCAACACTAATTCGGCTGACTTTTACATTTGATCCAATCGGTAGATAGGTTATATTTACACCATAACGGTGCACAGCTGATAGAAAAGGACTTGTAGTTTTTAAAGATATTACTGATTTTCTTTGAATATAAGAATGTAAATACTGAGTCTGAAATAGTATAGCAATATGCTATAAAATTATGTGAAAGCATGAATAAAACTACACATCTTCAGATGTTGTACATACATAAGTGTCCTATACTAATAATACAAAGTTATTATGGCTGTGTGTACCTTGTGTGCACCGTCTAGTGGTTAAAGCACGTTATTGAATTATTGTTTTTATGTGTTATATTTGATTAAAAAAATATTAAGAGTACATACTTTCATAGAGGGAAAGTAGAAGGTCTGTGATAGAAATATAGAATATAGAATATCAAGAAGATACTGTAAGTGATCTCTACAATAAAACAGTTTAGTGCAGGATGTACAAAGATATTAATATGAGGATGAGCAAAACAGACAAACTAATTGACCTTTATTTAAACATTAAATAATACTTTAGATTAAGGTGCTCTTTTAAATAAGAAAATAGCTTTGGGGGTATCTACAGATAAATATTAAGCCTGACAAAGTACTTAACGTCTAATATATTGCTTTCCTGCAATGTTAAGTATGAAGCACTTATTTTAACTGATATTATACACATTAATTATACTCTTATGTAGATAGTATAAGAATCCCATAGAACATTTGGCGAAACACAATAGCCAGCATGTGTAGTTCTGGGGGGGGCGTTCGATTCCAGTTTTGGATAGTCTGGCGTGGTTTCGTTCCATTTCAAAGAGCTGTTTGACGCTCGGCGTAACCTTGGCGCACTGCCACTCCAACATCCAATCCCAGCGCTTGAAGATTAATCAAGGGGACTGTAGTCCTAAACAATAGCTGGGGATTATGGGTAGTGTAGTGTCTTCGGCCATCCTAATCTCAGAAATGTTTTTCGGATTTGATATGGCATTAACACCATATCCCTACATGCATTGCGGCAATACATCCAATCACCGAGCTTAAACCATAGCTGAGGATCTTGGGTAATCAGTTCAGTGGCTGTGTATCGCAACGATGCTCGAAATGTCCCTTATAGGCCTACGTCTGTTTCCGGTTATTTTTATTTTGAAATTCAGTTCCTGACGTACGGCAAAAAAGCCAGAGATTATGGAATCAAACCATTAAATAAAAACAAGGATAATTGTGTGTTATTGGTGAGTAAATAACAGAGTGTTATTTAGAAAAGAATAACAAATTAGAAGGAAAAAAAGATTTTAAAAATACAGATTTCAGTATCCTGAGGATCTGAGCCATTTCTTTTCCTCACAGAAGGCAAATAAAGTCTGACATTATACGATTTAAAATAAAAACAATAATTGTGGCTTGATATTGATTAAGAACATGTTTTTATGAACCCCACAGCTTCCGGTCTTCCAAGAGCCGAACGGACAAAAAGACGTGCTGCAGGCACGAAACATGCTACCAATAGAAATACATTGCTTTTAAAATCGTTCTGTGTGACACGAAAAAAAGGAGAAGATCTTGTTGGTGAACACGAATCAATAGATTACATGTCGTGACTAGAACACGAAATGCCGTGAGACTGGGTTGTTTTATCACAGCAGAATTTAACTTTATCTCCGGTAGAATTCCGATCAGGCATTAGCTCCGCCTCCTCTTTTTTCCTTTTTCAAGCTAAGGATCCAAAATCCGTGTTTCTCTAACAGCTGGAATAGAGGGGGATGAGTAGGGATGGGTATCGTTTGAGATGTATCGATTCCGATTCTGCTTATCGATTCCGGTTGTTATCGATTCCCCGTTTCGATTCCAAAATTGTAAAAGAAAGAGGTCAAATGTTTAGATAACAAAAATATCTTAATTTTTTCAAGCTTTTAACTGACATTTGTATAAACATACACAAAAGCTGTGCTTTATTTCAACTGAGGCAGCAGCAGGAAACCTACTGACATAGGTTTTATAACAGTACCCTACTATCGTCACACTTTTTTTCAACCTTGCATCCCTAAAGGACGGAGCGTCGACAACCGAGAAGGGATGCAGCCCTTTGACACGCACACGCCCGTGCAGATATGTGGGCTTTCTTTGCAATACTAAAGGGTCTACCGCGTTTAGGAACCGTTAAGCAGAACCCAAATTGTGTATTTTGTATGGGTACCCGGTACCCGGCATTTTCTTATCGGTTCTCCTCTGGAACCGAGTTTCGGTTACCGACCCTAGATATGAGGATGTCTAACATGCATGATCTGTTTGTATTTCTGTATTATGTCCCATAATCTATGCCTAAAAATAGCATGATAGGTGACCTTTACATTTTGCATCATGTATGAGGGTTTTCAGTCTGTGGCTATAAGTATGGTTTTATCGTCTCGTGCTTTTACATTAGTTTCTTTTTGTCCTTTCGGTTTTGTCTAAATGTATTTATGCTCTTTTTTATATATTTATTGATGTACAGCACTTTGGTCGACTCGTTGGATTGGATCTGAGCTAACTCATCTGTATTTCCATTAAAAAGCTGAGTGTTAAACTAAAGCCTGGCTTCCTGTCACCTCCTGTGAGCTCACCTGTGTCGGGCTCGTTGCGGATCTCCTTCTCCAGGTCGTCAGGTGACACATACTCAGGCTCCGCCCCCTCACCGCTGGAGGCTGGCCTCAGTTTCCCACAGCAGCAGTTACAGCAGCAGCAGAGACAACAGCAGCAGTAGCATCCGCTCAGGAGCCCGCAGAACACAAAGAGACCCTGAGGAACACAACAGAACACAAAGAGACCCTGAGGAACACAGCAGAACACAAAGAGACCCCGAGGAACACAGCAGAACACAGAGAGACCCTGAGGAACACAGCAGAACACAGACAGACCCTGAGAAACACAGCAGAACACAGACAGACCCTGAGGAACACAGCAGAACACAAAGAGACCCTGAGGAACACAGCAGAACACAAAGAGACCCTGAGGAACACAGCAGAACACAGAGAGACCCTGAGGAACACAGCAGAACACAGAGAGACCCTGAGGAACACAGCAGAACACAAAGAGACCCTGAGGAACACAGCAGAACACAAAGAGACCCTGAGGAACACAGCAGAACACACAGAGACCCTGGGGAACACAACAGAACACAAAGAAATCCTGAGGAACACAGCAGAACACACAGAGACCCTGAGGAACACAGCAGAACACAGAGAGACCCTGAGGAACACAACAGAACACAGAGAGACACTGAGGAACACAACAGAACACAGAGAGACCCTGAGGAACACAACAGAACACAGAGAGACCCTGAGGAACACAGCAGAACACAGACAGACCCTGAGGAACACAACAGAACACAGAGAGACCCTGAGGAACACAACAGAACACAGAGAGACCCTGAGGAACACAACAGAACACAGAGAGACCCTGAGGAACACAACAGAACCCAAAGAGATCCTGAGGAACACAGCAGAACACAGAGAGACCCTGAGGAACACAGCAGAACACAGAGAGACCCTGAGGAACACAGCAGAACACACAGAGATCCTGAGGAACACAGCAGAACACAGAGAGACCCTGAGGAACACAGCAGAACACAGAGAGACCCTGAGGAACACAGCAGAACACAAAGAGACCCTGAGGAACACAGCAGAACACAAAGAGACCCTGAGGAACACAGCAGAACACAGAGAGACCCTGAGGAACACAGCAGAACACAGAGAGACCCTGAGGAACACAGCAGAACACAAAGAGACTCTGAGGAACACAGCAGAACACAGAGAGACCCTGAGGAACACAGCAGAACACACAGAGATCCTGAGGAACACAGCAGAACACAGAGAGACCCTGAGGAACACAGCAGAACACAGAGAGACCCTGAGGAACACAGCAGAACACAAAGAGACCCTGAGGAACACAGCAGAACACAAAGAGACCCTGAGGAACACAGCAGAACACAGAGAGACCCTGAGGAACACAGCAGAACACAGAGAGACCCTGAGGAACACAGCAGAACACAAAGAGACCCTGAGGAACACAGCAGAACACAGAGAGACCCTGAGGAACACAGCAGAACACAGAGAGACCCTGAGGAACACAACAGAACCCAAAGAGACTCTGAGGAACACAGCAGAACACAGAGAGACCCTGAGGAACACAGCAGAACACAGAGAGACCCTGAGGAACACAGCAGAACACAGAGAGACCCTGAGGAACACAGCAGAACACAGAGAGACCCTGAGGAACACAGCAGAACACAGAGAGATCCTGAGGAACACAGCAGAACACAGAGAGATCCTGAGGAACACAGCAGAACACAGAGAGACCCTGAGGAACACAGCAGAACACAGACAGACCCTGAGGAACACAGCAGAACACAGATAGACCCTGAGGAACACAGCAGAACACAGACAGACCCTGAGGAACACAGCAGAACACACATATATCTCGGCCTGTATGAGGTAACCTCTCTACTTCACCTCAGCACAAACACCATTCTATCGCTTCACTTCACAGGTGTGATGGACCTGTGCTTCCTGATTGGTCACACAGTGTAAGCCCCGCCCACCTTGGCCCACCAGGTGGACAGCATGAAGTAGGTGTTGACGTTGTCCTCCCCGAACTGCTGCGCCACGTACAGCCCGAGGGAGCCGTACGAGTCGTAGATGTTCCTCTTGCTGAGGTCGGCCAGCACCGAGTGGGCGGCGTTCAGCTCCTTGAACTTCTCAGCCGCCTCGGGGTTCTCCGGGTTCTTATCAGGGTGGAACCGCAGCGCCAGCTTCCTGTTGGGGGAACACACAGTGTGGAGGAACTACAGCACAATCACATTACTTCACCTCACCACCGCTAAGCTAAAGGAAGCTAATGTTGGGCTATAAAGGAACTACAGCACGGTCACATGACTTCACGTCACCACCGCTAAGCTAAAGGAAGCTAATGTTGGGCTATAAAGGAACTACAGCACGGTCACATGACTTCACGTCGCCACCGCTAAGCTAAAGGAAGCTAATGTTGGGCTATAAAGGAACTACAGCACGGTCACATGACTTCACGTCACCACCGCTAAGCTAAAGGAAGCTAATGTTGGGCTATAAAGGAACTACAGCATGGTCACATGACTTCACGTCGCCACCGCTAAGCTAAAGGAAGCTAATGTTGGGCTATAAAGGAACTACAGCACGGTCACATGACTTCACGTCACCACCGCTAAGCTAAAGGAAGCTAATGTTGGGCTATAAAGGAACTACAGCATGGTCACATGACTTCACGTCACCACCGCTAAGCTAAAGGAAGCTAATGTTGGGCTATAAAGGAACTACAGCACGGTCACATGACTTCACGTCGCCACCGCTAAGCTAAAGGAAGCTAATGTTGGGCTATAAAGGAACTACAGCATGGTCACATGACTTCACGTCGCCACCGCTAAGCTAAAGGAAGCTAATGTTGGGCTATAAAGGAACTACAGCACGGTCACATGACTTCACGTCGCCACCGCTAAGCTAAAGGAAGCTAATGTTGGGCTATAAAGGAACTACAGCACGGTCACATGACTTCACGTCACCACCGCTAAGCTAAAGGAAGCTAATGTTGGGCTATAAAGGAACTACAGCATGGTCACATGACTTCACGTCGCCACCGCTAAGCTAAAGGAAGCTAATGTTGGGCTATAAAGGAACTACAGCACGGTCAGATGACTTCACGTCACCACCGCTAAGCTAAAGGAAGCTAATGTTGGGCTATAAAGGAACTACAGCACGGTCACATGACTTCACGTCACCACCGCTAAGCTAAAGGAAGCTAATGTTGGGCTATAAAGGAACTACAGCACGGTCACATGACTTCACGTCGCCATCGCTAAGCTAAAGGAGGCTAATGTTGGCTATAAAGGAACTACAGCACGGTCACATGACTTCACGTCACCACCGCTAAGCTAAAGGAGGCTAATGTTGGGCTATAAAGGAACTACAGCACGGTCACATGACTTCACGCCACCACCGCTCAGCTAACGAGGGCTAAAGTTGGCCGTGATGACGTTCAGTCGTCTCATTTAGACACCTTTTAGGGCCTCACCTGTAGGACTTCTTGATGTCGTCATGGCCGCAGCCCTTCTGCAGACCCAGGATCTGGTACAGAGACTCTCCGGAAGTGGACAGGGTCCGCTGCCTGCTGTCAGACATCCTGCAGCAGCACCTGTTAAAGGTGAGCAAAACAAACACACCTGAGCTGACACGGCCGGAGGATAACAGGATAAAACATGTCGATAACTCTTTTTTTTAAAGAAATGGATGTTGAACATTTTGTTGCAGAATATTTCAAATATCTTCTCCTCGTTTATGAGTCATTGGACAGAGAAATAAAGGCTGAAAGCTATACTGCAGTTGAAGCAGGTACAATATTCATATACATCCCCATGAAACACTCCCCCTTCATTACTGACTTTAACACTATCATTTTTTACATCACAAGTTTTCTGACAGGTGTTTAAATATGCGAGTGAGGCTAATGCTAGTAGTAGAAATCTGCAGACACAGACATAACACATTATTATAACATTATAACACACGCTATGGAAGGTAACTCCAAACGAATAAAAAACATGATACCATCTTACCTGGCTGTTTGAGCGTCCTGATGAAGCCTCTACCTGTCGTACAGACTACCTGTCCTGCAGTCTACCTGTCCTCCTGTCGTACAGTCTACCTGTCCTGCAGTTTACCTGTCCTCCTGTCGTACAGTCTACCTGTCGTACAGTCTACCTGTCCTGCAGTCTACCTGTCCTCCTGTCGTACAGTCTACCTGTCCTAGAGTCTACCTGTACAGTCTACCTGTACAGTCTACCTGTCCTACAGTCTACCTGTCCTCCTGTTGTACAGTCTACCTGTCGTACAGTCTACCTGTCGTACAGTCTACCTGTCCTCCTGTCGTACAGTCTACCTGTCGTACAGTCTACCTGTCCTACAGTCTACCTGTCCTCCTGTCGTACAGTCTACCTGTCCTACAGTCTACCTGTCCTCCTGTCGTACAATCTACCTGTCGTACAGTCTACCTGTCGTACAGTCTACCTGTCGTACAGTCTACCTGTCCTACAGTCTACCTGTCCTCCTGTCGTACAGTCTACCTGTCCTACAGTCTACCTGTCCTCCTGTCGTACAATCTACCTGTCGTACAGTCTACCTGTCGTACAGTCTACCTGTCCTCCTGTCGTAGAGTCTACCTGTCGTACAGTCTACCTGTCGTACAGTCTACCTGTCCTCCTGTCGTACAGTCTACCTGTCGTACAGTCTACCTGTCCTACAGTCTACCTGTCCTCCTGTCGTACAGTCTACCTGTCCTACAGTCTACCTGTCCTCCTGTCGTACAATCTACCTGTCCTACAGTCTACTGTCCTACAGTCTACCTGTACAGTCTACCTGTCCTATAGTATACTTTTCCTGCAGTCTACCTGTCCTGCAGTCTACCTGTCCTACTGTCTACCTGTACAGTCTACCTGTCGTCCTCCAGTCCTGCAGTCTACCTGTCCTACTATCTACCTGTCCTACAGTCTACTGTCCTATAGTCTACCTGTACAGTCTACCTGTCCTATAGTATACTTCTCCTGCAGTCTACCTGTCCTGCAGTCTACCTGTCCTACTGTCTACCTGTACAGTCTACCTGTCGTCCTCCAGTCCTGCAGTTTACCTGTCCTCTCTGTCGTCCTGAGGTGTGTGACGGTGGGAGGATTTCTGGCCTCCATCAAACATTCAGCAGCCGGTCTCAGGTGACCTGGAGCCGCCTCACCTGCTCAGGTTTCAGCGAGACGCTCCGATGAACGCATTGTGAAGGGGAGGGGCAGTCGCCATGACAACCAGGTGAGAGGGGGACGGACAGACAGGTAAAACACTTTACAGTCATAAGGCATTTGTATTCATCTAACATTATAATGACAGCAACCGCACCAATGATTAAACTAAAGTAACTTTAAATGTGTGTGATACCCTTTTTACTACTGTTATTACCCCCATGTTACACTGTTATTATACCCATAATACACTGTTATTACCCCCATGTTACACTGTTATTACCCCCATGTTACACTGTTATTACCCCCATGTTACACTGTTATTACCCCCATGTTACACTGTTATTACCCCCATAATACACTGTTATTACCCCCATGTTACACTGTTATTACCCCCATGTTACACTGTTATTACCCCCATGTTACACTGTTATTACCCCCATGTTACACTGTTATTACCCCCATGTTACACTGTTATTACCCCCATGTTACACTGTTATTACCCCCATAATACACTGTTATTACCCCCATGTTACACTGTTATTACCCCCATGTTACACTGTTATTACCCCCATGTTACACTGTTATTACCCCCATGTTACACTGTTATTACCCCCATAATACACTGTTATTACCCCCATGTTACTCTGTTATTACCCCCTTGTTACACTGTTATTACCCCCATAATACACTGTTATTATACCCATAATACACTGTTATTATACCCATAATACACTGTTATTATACCCATAATACACTGTTATTACCCCCATAATACACTGTTATTACCCCCATAATACACTGTTATTATACCCATAATACACTGTTATTACCCCCATTTTACACATGACACAATCTGTGAAATGACCGCATCCCCCAGTAGACAGAAACCATTTAATGGTTGAATAGAAATGTTGTTTAAGTTTGTGTGTTCAAACTAAAAATAGAGCCGTGACAATGAAAGAGTGATCATGTGTGATCGTGTTTCAGATGAAGTGTTAAAACATGTTAAAGTCAAACCTCAGGATTTACATGGAGTGTCGGGAGGACAAGTAAATCACACTGTTAAAGATAAAATATGCATTTATTGATAGGATCTGAAACCAACAGACAGGAAGACAGAGGGTTACCAACAGAGAGCATTTTTCAGTGTGATCTGTGAAACACTCAAGGGGTTCACTGAGGGATCCTGATGCTTCAGATAAACCTGCAGGAATAAACCAGAGGGAAATACACCTTCATGGAGACATGATTATCATCTTCAGAGAGTTGGTGGGAACTGTTATATATATATCTTAAATCCATTTTTGAAAATATATGAGGAAAACAGCTGCAGAGCGTGATGGGAGTGTTTGTGCTGTAATATAGTTAACACACATCTGTAGTGAAGCAGCACTCCTCTGTGAATCCCCCCTATAGTGTTGCACAGATCAGATCCCAGGTCAGGCAGTCAGACAGAAACAAGCAGAAAATACAGTCACGTTTATAAAAACATGGTTTCCAGCTGCCACACTGCTGCAGAATACATGAGAGCAATTCTAACAATATGCTAACTAAATGCTAACTAAATGCTAACGACAGATCACACAGGCATCTGCAGCTGAGAGTGCTCGTCCTGGCCCTCCTTCTCCTCCTGGTGAGGCTCCGCATCATCAGCATCCAGCTGCAGGTCAGAAGTCAGAGGTCAGACAGGAGATCATATTAAAAATCATCAGCTAACAGTTACCAGCTAATAGTCACCAGCTAACAGTTACCAGCTAACAGTTATAGCTAACAGTTACCAGCTAATAGTCACCAGCTAACAGTTACCAGCTAACAGTTATAGCTAACAGTTACCAGCTAACAGTTACCAGCAAACAGTTATAGCTAACAGTTACCAGCTAACAGTTACCAGCAAACAGTTATAGCTAACAGTTACCAGCTAACAGTTATAGCTAACAGTTACCAGCTAACAGTTATAGCTAACAGTCACCAGCTAACAGTTACCAGCAAACAGTTATAGCTAACAGTTACCAGCTAACAGTTATAGCTAACAGTTACCAGCTAACAGTTACCAGCAAACAGTTATAGCTAACAGTCACCAGCTAACAGTTATAGCTAACAGTTACCAGCTAACAGTTATAGCTAACAGTTACCAGCTAACAGTTATAGCTAACAGTTACCAGCTAACAGTTACCAGCTAACAGTTACCAGCTAACAGTTACCAGCTAACAGTCACCAGCTAACAGTCACCAGCTAACAGTTATAGCTAACAGTTACCAGCTAACAGTTATAGCTAACAGTTACCAGCTAACAGTTACCAGCTAACAGTTACCAGCTAACAGTTACCAGCTAACAGTTACCAGCTAACAGTTACCAGCTAACAGTTACCAGCTAACAGTTACCAGCTAACAGTTACCAGCTAACAGTCACCAGCTAACAGTCACCAGCTAACAGTTACCAGCTAACAGTTATAGCTAACAGTTACCAGCTAACAGTCACCAGCTAACAGTTACCAGCTAACAGTTATAGCTAACAGTCACCAGCTAACAGTTATAGCTAACAGTTATAGCTAACAGTTACCAGCTAACAGTTATAGCTAACAGTTACCAGCTAACAGTTATAGCTAACAGTTACCAGCTAACAGTCACCAGCTAACAGTTACCAGCTAACAGTTATAGCTAACAGTCACCAGCTAACAGTTATAGCTAACAGTTATAGCTAACAGTTACCAGCTAACAGTTACCAGCTACCAGCTAACAGTTATAGCTAACAGTTACCAGCTAACAGTTACCAGTTATAGCTAACAGTTACCAGCAAACAGTTACCAGCAAACAGTTATAGCTAACAGTCACCAGCTAACAGTCACCAGCTAACAGTCACCAGCTAACAGTCACCAGCTAACAGTCACCAGCTAACAGTTACCAGCTAACAGTCACCAGCTAACAGTTACCAGCTAACAGTCACCAGCTAACAGTCACCAGCTAACAGTCACCAGCTAACAGTCACCAGCTAACAGTTACCAGCTAACAGTCACCAGCTAACAGTCACCAGCTAACAGTTACCAGCTAACAGTCACCAGCTAACAGTCACCAGCTAACAGTTACCAGCTAACAGTCACCAGCTAACAGTCACCAGCTAACAGTCACCAGCTAACAGTTACCAGCTAACAGTCACCAGCTAACAGTTACCAGCTAACAGTTACCATCTAACAGTCACCAGCTAACAGTTACCAGCTAACAGTCACCAGCTAACAGTTACCAGCTAACAGTTACCAGCTAACAGTTATAGCTAACAGTTACCAGCTAACAGTTACCAGCTAAGTCACCAGCTAACAGTTATAGCTAAAAGTGACCAGCTAACAGTTACCAGTTATAGCTAACAGTTACCAGCTAACAGTTACCAGCTAAGTCACCAGCTAACAGTTATAGCTAACAGTCACCAGCTAACAGTTATAGCTAACAGTCACCAGCTAACAGTTACCAGCTAACAGTTATAGCTAACAGTCACCAGCTAACAGTTACCAGCAAACAGTTATAGCTAACAGTCACCAGCTAACAGTTACCAGCTAACAGTCACCAGCTAACAGTCACCAGCTAACAGTTACCAGCTAACAGTTACCAGCTAACAGTCACCAGCTAACAGTTACCAGCTAACAGTTACCAGCTAACAGTCACCAGCTAACAGTTATAGCTAACAGTTACCAGCTAACAGTTACCAGTTATAGCTAACAGTTACCAGCTAACAGTTACCAGCTAAGTCACCAGCTAACAGTTATAGCTAAAAGTGACCAGCTAACAGTCACCAGCTAACAGTTATAGCTAACAGTCACCAGCTAACAGTCACCAGCTAACAGTTACCAGCTAACAGTTACCAGCTAACAGTTACCAGCTAACAGTCACCAGCTAACAGTTACCAGCTAACAGTTACCAGCTAACAGTCACCAGCTAACAGTTATAGCTAACAGTTACCAGCTAACAGTTACCAGTTATAGCTAACAGTTACCAGCTAAGTCACCAGCTAACAGTTATAGCTAAAAGTGACCAGCTAACAGTTACCAGCAAACAGTTATAGCTAACAGTCACCAGCTAACAGTTACCAGCTAAGTTTCCAGCTAACAGTTATAGCTAACAGTTACCAGCTAACAGCTACCAGTTATAGCTAAAAGTGACCAGCTAACAGTTACCAGCTAACAGTTATAGCTAACAGTCACCAGCTAACAGTTATAGCTAACAGTCACCAGCTAACAGTTACCAGCTAACAGTTATAGCTAACAGTCACCAGCTAACAGTTACCAGCTAACAGTTACCAGCAAACAGTTACCAGCTAACAGTTACCAGCTAACAGTTACCAGCAAACAGTTACCAGCTAACAGTCACCAGCTAACAGTTACCATCTAACAGTTACCAGCTAACAGTTACCATCTAACAGTTACCAGCTAACAGTTACCAGCTAACAGTCACCAGCTAACAGTTACCATCTAACAGTTACCAGCTAACAGTTATCATCTACCAACCCAGTCTCACAGCATTTCGTGTTCTAGTCACTACATGTAATCTAGTGATTCGTGTTCACCAACAAGATTTCCCCCTTTTTTTCGTGTCACACAGAACGATTTTATAAGCAATGTATTTCTATTGGTAGCATGTTTCGTGCCTGCAGCACGTCTTTTTGTCCGGTTGGGTCCTGGAAGACCGGAAGCTGTGGGGTTCATAAAAACATGTTCTTACTCAATATCAAGCCACGATTATTGTTTTTATTTTAAATCGTATAATGTCTGACTTTATTTGCCTTCTGTGAGGAAAAGAAATGGCTCAGATCCTCAGGATACTGAAATCTGTATTTTTTAAATCTTTTTTTCCTTCTAATTTGTTATTCTTTTCTAAATAGCACTCTGTTATTTACTCACCAATAAAACACAATAATCCTTGTTTTTATTTATTTGTTTGATTCCATAATCTCTGGCTTTTTTGCCGTCCGTCAGGAACTGAATTTCAAAATAAAGTAACCGGAAACAGATACACACAGCCACTGAACTGATTACCCAAGGTCCTCAGTTATGGTTTAAGCTCGGTGATTGGATTGTTTAGCCGCAATGCATGTTGGGATATGGTGTTTATGCGATATGAAATCCAAACAACATTGAAAAGAAAAAAGGAAAATAATACTTTATTCCGAGTGTGCTTGCTTTTCTCTTTGGAAGTCATCACATAACGGCATTGTAATACACGGTTCGGCTGCATTACATATTACAGACCTGCCGTAGTTCTTTATTTATAGAGCCCTGATGAGAAGACCTTTGGACAAATTGGAAGAAATGCCGCGGAAACTGAAAACGTGACGTGGATCATAAATATATCAGTAATTAAACAACATCTTCAATTTCTCTTCACACAATACGTCTCTTTGCAGGATCAACACTAATTCGGCTGACTTTTATATTTGATCCAATTGGTAGGTTATATTTACACCATAACGGTGCACAGCTGATAGAAAGGGACACCATAACGGTGCACAGCTGATAGAAAAGGATTTGTAGT
>NC_136907.1:81829296-81860183 GCF_949606895.1 Notothenia rossii | reverse complement strand
TTAAATCAATTTCTCTTCACACAATACGTCTCCTTGCAGGATCAACACTAATTCGGCTGACTTTTATATTTGATCCAATTGGTAGGTTATATTTACACCATAACGGTGCACAGCTGATAGAAAGGGACTTGTAGTTTTTAAGATATTACTGATTTTCTTTGAATATAAGAATGTAAATACTGAGTTGAGAGAATAGTCAGGGGATTTGGGTGATGGGAGACACATCTATGGAATCACAATTTCAATAGCTTACCATTAAATGACGGATATATCTTTCTGTCTGTGATGTTTTACAAATCAGATATTAATGTGTAGAAGTAAAACATGAGAAATAGTATAGCAATATGCTGTAAAATTATGTGAAAGCATGAATAAAACTACACATCTTCAGATGTTATAAGTGTCCTACACTAATAATACAAAGTTATTACGGCTGTGTATACCTTGTGTGCACCGCCTAGTGGTTAAAGCACGTTATTGAATTATTAGTTATATTTGATTAAAATATTAAGAGTACATGCTTTCTAGGGGGAAAGTAGAAGGTCTGTGATAGAAATATAGAATATAGAATATCAAGAAGATACTTTAAGTGATCTCTACAATAAAACAGTTTAGTGCAGGATGTACAAACATATTAATGAGGATGAGCAAAACAGACAATCTAATTAACCTTTATTAACACATTAAATAATACTTTAGATTAAGTTCTTCTTTCAAATAAGAAAAAAGCTTTGGGGGTATCTACAGATAAATATTAAGCCTGACAAAGTACTTAACGTCTAATATATTGCTTTCCTGCGATGTTAACGTTGAAGCACTTCTTTTAACTGATATTAAACACATTAATGATACTCTTATGTAGATAGTATAAGAAATGTGCAGAATGACAGTTTAATGGTGGAGGTATTCACACATATTGATAGATGTCTTGTAATGCACTGTTGAGGAACCTGTGACCCAAGTTTTTCATTCATTGCATAATTACACCGTAGTTGTGTATATGATATGTCAATAACCTTTGAAAATCTTGAAATCTTGAAAGGGATTTGCAACATAGCCATTATACAGTCTTTAATGAACTATTAGTAGAGAATAACGAGTAATGAATATACTTTATTACTCGTTTCCATTCATGTCAATTGCAGATAAATGTTTAGTCTTCTCAAGCACCAACTATCAAATATCTCTCCTGATTGTTGGCACTTGACAATCACCTTCCCTGAATTTTAATCAGGTGTAACTAAAGTCTGATTTAAGGGTTGTTTATATTTCACATCATTCATCAGAATCTGCAAAGTAACTCAAATAAATGTAGTGGAGTAAATACCAGGTTAACCTCTGAATTGTAGTGGAGTAGAATTACAAAGTAACAATGAGCTGTCATGTGGGTAGATATTAATGCTGCCCATTATGGACACAAGCGATTTTCACCCATTTAGTAATTATATGTTTTACATTTGATAACACCAATGTGTTTAATACTGGCAATTTCTAATTGTGTGAAAAACGAAAACGTTCAGTAGAGACGTCCCATAGAACATTTTGCGAAACACAATAGCCAGCGTGTAGTTCTGGGGGGGCGTTCGAGTCCAGTTTTGGATAGTCTGGCGTGGTTTTGTTCCATTTCAAACAGCTGTTTGACGCTCTGCGTAACCTTGGCGCACTGCCACTCCAACATCCAATCCCAGCGCTTGAAGATTAATCACGGGGACTGTAGTCCGATAGCTGGAGATTATGGGTAGTGTAGTGTCTTCGGCCATCCTAAACTCAGAAATGTTTTTCGGATCTCATATCGTATTAACACCATATCCCAACGTGCATTGCGGCTAACACATCCAATCACCGAGCTTAAACCATAGCTGAGGATCTTGGGTAATCAGTTCAGTGGCTGTGTATCGCAACGATGCTCGAAATGTCCCTTATAGGCCTACGTCTGTTTCCTGGTAATTTATTTTGAAATTCAGTTCCTGACGGACGGCAAAAAAGCCAGAGATTATGGAATTAAACAAATAAATAAAAACAAGGATAATTGTGTTTTATTGGTGAGTAAATAACAGAGTGCTATTTAGAAAAGAATAACAAAGTCAGACATTATAGGATTTAAAATAAAAACAATAATCGTGGCTTGATATTGAGTAAGAACATGTTTTTATGAACCACACAGCTTCCGGTCTTCCAAAACCCGAAGGGACAAAAAGACGTGCTGCAGGCACGAAACATGCTACCAATAGAAATACATTGCTTTTAAAATCGTTCTGTGTGACACGAGAAAAAGTGGAAAATCTTGTTGGTGAACACGAATCAATAGATTACATGTCGTGACTATAACACGAAATGCTGTGAGACTGAGCTGGTTGTTAGATGGTAACTGTTACCAGGTGAGAGAGGGTTGTGTTAACATTGTTAGCGTGCAGTTGATAGCTAACAGTTGATAGCTAACAGTTGATAGCTAATAGTTGATAGCTAACAGTTGATAGCTAACAGTTGATAGCTAACAGTTGATAGCTAACAGTTGATAGCTAACAGTTGATAGCTAACAGTTAGTAGTACCAGGTGAGAGAGTGTTGTGTTAGCATTGTTAGTGTGCAGATGCAGGTGTACTCACGCTCTGCAGCTCTCTGCGGGTGAAGATGCGCGGCAGCAGCAGCATCCTCACTGGGATGGTCAGCAGCAACATGAAGGGGAAGGCCAGCGCCGCAGAGGTCGCCATGACGACCCACAGGAGAGACAGACAGATGAGCTCCACCACGGTGAACAGGTGCATCCTCAACGTGCGCACCTGAGCGGGAACAATCAGTATCAGATGGGCCTTTCATGGAGAAACATTTTCACAACTGACATGGACTTAAACACAGAAACTGAACATCCATAAACACTCATCTGTTTGCAAATCATTGATCTAATATATCATTCCATTTACTTGTATATAGACTCCTCTTGCACTATTTCTATTTTATTTGTATTAACTTGCACATCTCAAAACATTCTCTTGCACTTGCATTTGATCTGTTTATTAGTTCTATGTCCTATATATTCATGTTGCTCTGTTGGAGGAGCACTTCAGTTTGTCATTGCCATATCTCCACTGTAGCTGCTGAGCTCATGATGATGACGACTTGAAACTTGAAACTTGGTGGTTCCTTTGAGTCCAAGAAAAGATCCCTTTAAAGTCCAGTTCATACGAACCAGTATGAAATCAAGTCGAAATTCAAATCAATCATTTTTAAAGTGAAGTCAACCACACAGAGGTCCCAAGTAAAGTCCAAATCAAGACCAACAAACCAGAACAACAACCCAGCAGCCCCGTGTGCAAGAGTCCTTTATGCTGTATAATTGACCGCATGTCATGGAGTGTAATAAGGTATCCCCAGACCTTTCTATGAGACAACGTTATTTACCTAACAGGTCTTCAGCCATGGTACATACTTCTAGATGCGGGCTTACATACACATACTAGTACTCAGTATCACTCCGCGCCACATCAGTAACATCCTGATAGTATATGTGCGCGGCACACTACACTGTGGAGGGTGTTCACGCTCGGTGGGGGCAGGACTCACCTTGCGGACGTAGTTCTGGTCGGGGTGGTACTTCGGGGGCATGAACAGCAGGATGAGCCGCTCAGTGAGCTGGATCCCGTTCAGAGACATCACGCCCATGTAGAGGAAGATCCCGAACAGAACCGCCAGAGGGATCTGACGCAGAACCTCCCCGATCACGATGGACAGACCTGAGGGGGTTAAAAGTAAAGAGGCAAAATATTAGAGATCGAAATTACACAAATTACTATTCACAAAAAGTACCATAAAGTACAGGAGCAGTATTTTTATATGAATAAGTGTAGCATGTGGAAGTAGTGTGATATATTGCTCGGGTATGACAGACTGTTACAGCAGTGGAATTGTCTAACTATGAGATAGCAGCCAGTGAAAATCTATTATAGAGCGGTATATTACACAACAGACGTGTTAAAGTCTTTGTTGTTGTTTGTGTGGCGCTCTACCGGGATGGTTGTCAGATCAGATAAGAAGCACTTCATTGATCCCAATTTGGGAAATGTTTGCGTTTTGTAAAGTCAGACTGAAGGAAGGACCCGCTCTCTTCCTGTTAGCATTGGGGTCCTTTCCTCCTCTGTTAGAGCCAGTATTTAGTCTGTATAAGAAAGTCACCTAATCGTGACGTCTGTAGTCAACAGACTATAAAATACTTCAATTCGCACGGTGCCTCCTCTAAAGGGACAGAGGCGACCTGTCAGACAGACACCGTCCAGGAACAGTTTTTAACCGTTCAACTAACCCGTTAAGTTACGAAGTTATATAAGCCTTATCAAGAAGGAAAGTTGTTTGTTATGTTATTTGAGTTTCTCCTCTTTGTTTTGAACGTTGTAAAGGCCTCTTTTCTTTGTTGCATGTTTAAAAGTTTGTTATTTTATTTTGAGCAAACACAAATCGCATAATATCATCCAAACCATCGGAGGCCAAGCAACTCTTCAACTGTGAGTAATATAAAGGAAAGAAAAGAAGTGAAACATGTCTGTTTAAGGCGTCGAGTGGCTTGATAGAAAAACAAGGAGGAAGCCACGACAACCTCCATCCACCCCAGGGGGTCCAAACCTTTTTCCCAGAGAGCCACATCCAGCAACATATACGTATACTGTATATATGGTTAGCAGCTCATTCCTTAAAACAGAAGCCTCAGATCGATTCTCACAAGAGGAAATAGGAAGGGTAGATTTCAAGCCTGTTATGAAAGTCATTGTTCTTTTTTCTTATCAACTTAGATTTGATAGAAAATGTTTTTTTAACTTTAATTGACTGAACTTGTTGAACACATGAATACCGTGTAATATCTGTTTCCATCTATGTTTAAGAAGTACAATACAAGACAAGCACAAGTTTCATTTGTGGGCCATACTCCATTATACTCTCTGAATCTGCTGAGGGCCGTTTCAAAATCTCTCACAGGCCGCATTTGGCCCCCAGGCCGTAGTTTGGACACCCCTGATATAACCCCTCATCTGGTCCTCAGGTTGTAGTCCCCCACGTACCCACTAGCACGGCCACCAGGAAGCCAGTCAGCCTCTGCTCCTTCACTTCCTGTATGCGCGGCTTGTCTCCGGGCGCCACGGCCTTGCTCATCACGGTGAGGGCGTTGGTGTGTGTGACGGAGCGCACGGTGGCTGCAGACAGCCAGGGCAGACCGAACAGAGCCGAGACCCCCCCCACCACCACGATGATCAGCAGGTCCAGGTGGAAACCAGTGCCCTTCACCAGCATCCGCTCCTTCTTACTGACAATCAGCCTGACACACACACAGGAAACACAATGTTCACACTCTTTGGTGGTTCTGGGTCAGACATTCAAAAACATCAACAATAAGGCCGTGTCCACAGAGCGTCTTTTTCTGGAAGGAAATGGATTTTAAAATGTTAACGAACTGGTTCCTCTCTCAGCACCAGTGTTAATGAACTGGTTCCTCTCTCAGCACCAGTGTTAACGAACTGGTTCCTCTCTCAGCACCAGTGTTAATGAACTGGTTCCTCTCTCAGCACCAGTGTTAACGAACTGGTTCCTCTCTCAGCACCAGTGTTAACGAACTGGTTCCTCTCTCAGCACCAGTGTTAACGAACTGGTTCCTCTCTCAGCACCAGTGTTAACGAACTGGTTCCTCTCTCAGCACCAGTGTTAATGAACTGGTTCCTCTCTCAGCACCAGTGTTAACGAACTGGTTCCTCTCTCAGCACCAGTGTTAATGAACTGGTTCCTCTCTCAGCACCAGTGTTATCGAACTGGTTCCTCTCTCAGCACCAGTGTTAATGAACTGGTTCCTCTCTCAGCACCAGTGTTAACGAACTGGTTCCTCTCTCAGCACCAGTGTTAACGAACTGGTTCCTCTCTCAGCACCAGTGTTAACGAACTGGTTCCTCTCTCAGCACCAGTGTTAATGAACTGGTTCCTCTCTCAGCACCAGTGTTAACGAACTGGTTCCTCTCTCAGCACCAGTCTACTCTGAACCCTGTCAGAACCAGAACTTAAACCGGCAGTGCCCCCCTAACACCGACCTCTTACCCCCTGTGGCCCCCCTAAAAATGAAAAGTGAAAAAAATGAAAAAATGATGATTTATTACACGATTTATTGAATGACAGAATAGGCGGAACTAACGTTATTCGTCATTTTAGTCGGACCCATTAGAGCGGTGCACTCAGGACCCATTAGAGCGGTGCACTCACTTTCACTGTCCGGTTGAAGCGCGCAAAAAACACTTTTCATCTCGGATCATCAGAGCCTGTTACATCCAAGAACGACTGATTGAAACCTACGTTTCGAGAGACTACCACGGTCATTGAAGGTGAGTTCAACTATTGCATCCGTGTAATTGTAGATGTAAAGTAGAGATGTACCTGTTCATTGCCTTTATGTTTATATAAATATGATATGGTGTTAGTGCAAAAAATGGTACTATAACTTAAGCTGAAGCTAACAGTAATAACTATAAGATATATCTGAAATAAATAAGTGTACTGAAACAAATACCAATAACTGTATTGCATTGTTTTCTTATGCGCAATTACTTCATACTGTCTAGTTCTCTTTTTCGTCCTGCATTTATTGGGCCCCCCTCAGAGAATAACTGGCCCCTCAGTTGCCCCCCCAGTCAAATTGGTCTAGAACCGCCACCTTCAGTAAATGTACTTAGTTACTTCTCACTACTGAGTATTGTCAATGGCCCTTTTCTGAAAAGTTGAGATACGTTCAACTGCAGCTCTTTTTCACGTGGGCCGCCGCTCTCTTCTCGTTCGACACAATAGAAAAGACGCTGGCGGTCAGAAGAAGACGCTCTGAGGATGAACACTAGATGCTTTACGCTGTGATCTGGGACTCCATGAAGATGAGGATGAAGACGAGGATGGCGGGCAGGATGCTGGCGGCCATCATCCAAACAGGAAACTGCCCGTCCGAGCCCATCGGAGAGATCAGCCAACCGCGCTTCTCCGGACTGGACACGGAGAATCCACTGGGCACGTTCAGTTTCTGCCGGCCAATAGGAAGAGAGGAAGGTAAAGTCTGTCAGGGTGTTGTGTCAACACAGGACGCACTCAGGTGTTAAAGGTCCCTATGATACTGTTTCTCATCAGTGTATATCACAGGTCTCAGATATATACAGAGCCTGTCTCTGATTGGCTGAAACATCAACCAGATCATTGCAGCATTACCCATAATCCCCTCTGTTTCAGCCCTGTTTCCAAAGTGCTGATTCTCTGTCTGTTCCTTTAGATATAAATAAGGAGCCCCTCCCCACGCCCCTCTGAGAGACATTTGGTTACAAAGAACTCAATGGAGCTCGAGAGGAGATTCAGGTGATAAGGGGGGGGGGGGGGGTACCTTGGTTGCTGATTGGCTAATGGTTACACAAGACAAAACATCGTTATGACATCATAAAGTGGCCAAAACCTGATCAGCTCATTTTCAGACAGGTTTTTATAGAAATGGATCAAAAAGAGAGAGAATCTTTGTTCCTGAAACTTTCAGAGTCTCTTTCCACAGAGGGGACACATGTTGATGTAGAAGAGACATGAAGAAGAGGGGACACATGTTGATGTAGAAGAGACATGGAGAAGAGGGGACACATGTTGATGTAGAAGAGACATGGAGAAGAGGGGACACATGTTGATGTAGAAGAGACATGGAGAAGAGGGGACACATGTTGATGTAGAAGAGACATGAAGAAGAGGGGACACATGTTGATGTAGAAGAGACATGGAGAAGAGGGGACACATGTTGATGTAGAAGAGACATGAAGAAGAGGGGACACATGTTGATGTAGAAGAGACATGAAGAAGAGGGGACACATGTTGATGTAGAAGAGACATGAACAAGAGGGGACACATGTTGATGTAGGAGAGACATGAAGAAGAGGGGACACATGTTGATGTAGAAGAGACATGAAGAAGAGGGGACACATGTTGATGTAGAAGAGACATGAAGAAGAGGGGACACATGTTGATGAAGAAGAGACATGGAGAAGAGGGGACACATGTTGATGTAGAAGAGACATGAAGAAGAGGGGACACATGTTGATGTAGAAGAGACATGGAGAAGAGGGGACACATGTTGATGTAGAAGAGACATGAAGAAGAGGGGACACATGTTGATGTAGAAGAGACATGGAGAAGAGGGGACACATGTTGATGTAGAAGAGACATGAAGAAGAGGGGACACATGTTGATGTAGAAGAGACATAGAGAAGAGGGGACACATGTTGATGTAGAAGAGACATGAAGAAGAGGGGACACATGTTGATGAAGTAGAGACATGAAGAAGAGGGGACACATGTTGATGTAGAAGAGACATGAAGAAGAGGGGACACATGTTGATGTAGAAGAGACATGAAGAAAAGGGGACACATGTTGATGTAGAAGAGACATGAAGAAGAGGGGACACATGTTGATGTAGAAGAGACATGAAGAAGAGGGGACACATGTTGATGTGGAAGAGACATGAAGAAGAGGGGACACATGTTGATGTAGAAGAGACATGGTGAAGAGGGGACACATGTTGATGTTGAAGAGACATGAAGAAGAGGGGACACATGTTGATGTAGAAGAGACATGAAGAAGAGGGGACCCATGTTGATGTAGAAGAGACATGAAGAAGAGGGGACACATGTTGATGTAGAAGAGACATGGAGAAGAGGGGACACATGTTGATGTAGAAGAGACATGAAGAAGAGGGGACACATGTTGATGTAGAAGAGACATGAAGAAGAGGGGACACATGTTGATGTAGAAGAGACAGGAAGAAGAGGGGACACATGTTGATGTAGAAGAGACATGGAGAAGAGGGGACACATGTTGATGTAGAAGAGACATGAAGAAGAGGGGACACATGTTGATGTAGAAGAGACATGAAGAAGAGGGGACACATGTTGATGTAGAAGAGACATGAAGAAGAGGGGACACATGTTGATGTAGAAGAGACATGAAGAAGAGGGGACACATGTTGATGTAGAAGAGACATGAAGAAGAGGGGACACATGTTGATGTAGAAGAGACATGAAGAAGAGGGGACACATGTTGATGTAGAAGAGACATGGAGAAGAGGGGACACATGTTGATGTAGAGGAGACATGAAGAAGAGGTGGACACATGTTGATGTAGAAGAGACATGAAGAAGAGGGGACACATGTTGATGTAGAAGAGACATGGAGAAGAGGGGACACATGTTGATGTAGAAGAGACATGAAGAAGAGGGGACACATGTTGATGTAGAAGAGACATGGAGAAGAGGGGACACATGTTGATGTAGAAGAGACATGAAGAAGAGGGGACACATGTTGATGTAGAAGAGACATGGAGAAGAGGGGACACATGTTGATGTAGAAGAGACATGAAGAAGAGGGGACACATGTTGATGAAGTAGAGACATGAAGAAGAGGGGACACATGTTGATGTAGAAGAGACATGAAGAAGAGGGGACACATGTTGATGTAGAAGAGACATGGTGAAGAGGGGACACATGTTGATGTTGAAGAGACATGAAGAAGAGGGGACACATGTTGATGTAGAAGAGACATGAAGAAGAGGGGACACATGTTGATGTAGAAGAGACATGGTGAAGAGGGGACACATGTTGATGTTGAAGAGACATGAAGAAGAGGGGACACATGTTGATGTAGAAGAGACATGGTGAAGAGGGGACACATGTTGATGTTGAAGAGACATGAAGAAGAGGGGACACATGTTGATGTAGAAGAGACATGAAGAAGAGGGGACACATGTTGATGTAGAAGAGACATGAAGAAGAGGGGACCCATGTTGATGTAGAAGAGACATGAAGAAGAGGGGACACATGTTGATGTAGAAGAGACATGGAGAAGAGGGGACACATGTTGATGTAGAAGAGACATGAAGAAGAGGGGACACATGTTGATGTAGAAGAGACATGAAGAAGAGGGGACACATGTTGATGTAGAAGAGACAGGAAGAAGAGGGGACACATGTTGATGTAGAAGAGACATGAAGAAGAGGGGACACATGTTGATGTAGAAGAGACATGGAGAAGAGGGGACACATGTTGATGTAGAAGAGACATGAAGAAGAGGGGACACATGTTGATGTAGAAGAGACATGAAGAAGAGGGGACACATGTTGATGTAGAAGAGACATGAAGAAGAGGGGACACATGTTGATGTAGAAGAGACATGGAGAAGAGGGGACACATGTTGATGTAGAGGAGACATGAAGAAGAGGTGGACACATGTTGATGTAGAAGAGACATGAAGAAGAGGGGACACATGTTGATGTAGAAGAGACATGGAGAAGAGGGGACACATGTTGATGTAGAGGAGACATGGAGAAGAGGTGGACACATGTTGATGTAGAAGAGACATGAAGAAGAGGGGACACATGTTGATGTAGAAGAGACATGGAGAAGAGGGGACACATGTTGATGTAGAAGAGACATGGAGAAGAGGGGACACATGTTGATGTAGAGGAGACATGAAGAAGAGGATTTGGCGTGATAGGGGACCTTCAAAGTGTGTCTCACCTGAGTGTAGGTGTCCTCCACGCTGTAGTCCACCAGCACCATGATGAGGATCGCGATGGGGACCCCGAAGTCTCCGATGACCCTACGGAGCTGAAACACGTAGAAAAACAACCCGTTGGACATTTCTGCTCCACAAGACTCTTTGAAATCTGCACTTGTATATTAATAAAGTATTTTTCACAGATTTCGAAGTGACTGTTATTTCGTATTTATTAATTGTTGTGCTTTTATTGAGGTCTTAATGTGTGCATATGAATACATGTGTTTGTTGATTGTTTATAGGATATACATATTTTACACAGATTTTATATATATTTGTATTTTGTTTTGGGATTGTGGGAAACGATCTCTCCGTACACACAAACTGAAAGATTGACAACAACAAATAATCTGAGGGGAATTTCTTGTTGTTTATTTTTAACTTGTGATGTTTTATAAAGCGCATGTGCTGTATGAAAAGTGCTGTACAAATAAAGCTTTGTTATTGTTATTGTTATTGTTATTGTTGCTGACCGTCCCGGGGAAGAAGGAGCTGTTCTTGAACTTGCGCAGGTAGAAGGCGATGAAGTACGTTCCCACCATGAGAACGAAGGACAGCAGAGCGGTGTTCGGCTCTCCAACAACTTTCCCAGGATCCCCGGCGGCCGAGGTAAAGTTGCACAGGGACGGAGACACCGTGATGTTTCCATGGTAACAGTTTTTGAGAGGATGCTCCTGGAAGATCTAGAAAAAACCAAAGAAGAAGAAAAACTCAACGTGACGGAGCAACGACGTGTTTCAGAAACACCGTCAAACACAAGGACACATCACATGTTGGACGCTTTTACCCGAAGGGTACAGACACTCAGTGCTGAGGACAAACCCACAGGAGCAGTTTGGGGTGAGGTCTCTTCAGGGACTCAACGGTTGGGCTCGAATTGTCAGTTTATCTCAGGAACCTTCCTAACAGAGTGAAGTGGCAGCCATGATAAGAGCTGATTCTCCAGAGCAGGGGTTCAAGTCAGAACCGGTATTCCTCCATGTTGTGAGTCTGTGACTCCCTCTCTTGGATATCAGCATGTGAAGGACACTGTTCAGGAACTAGTTGATGCTCTGTATGTGATGACTCCTTCCATTCTGGAGAGGATCACAGATACATGGATCCTGAGGTTGAAGCTCAAGCCGGGGACCAGGGAGATTTTTCACTTTGCATTTTGTATGCCTCGGGATTGTGGGAAACGGTATCGGGATCCCTCTGTCTGTACACACAAACTGAAAGATTGATAATACATTTGACTTTGACCTTTGAAGTTGACTCACCTTGATGAGTTTGGCGAAGGTCTCATAGATGAAGATGAGGGAGATGAGGAAGGAGAAGATCTCCTGAGTGAAGCGGGAGACGAAGCGGACCAGGATGCTTCCCTCGAAGGCCACGGTGAGCAGGACAAGGAGAACCAGCCAGAACCCGATCCACACCCGGCTCGTCAGGTACTCGATGCCGTTGTCTTTACAGAACTGCACACAAACACACCGCAGGGCTCAGGAGCAGCTAGCAGCTTGGCTAGCGTGTGATAATACCCTCCGTCAGTTTGAACCCAACAAACTATAACCCAGTTTTTGTGAGCAACTCATAGTTTGTGTGTAAAGGAAATTGTCTATGGGTATTGAACCAGAACTCAGTTACATAACGTTAGATCTTGATGGTTTGGTTGGATTGGCTCAAGCAAGGAAATCTGGGATTACGTGCAGACGTAGAATAACAGCGCTCTGGAAATAAAGGGGGATCCATTGATTTAACACTACATTGAATATGTGCTGATCTTTGGGCTTTGGAGATGCATCAGGTGGTTTCAAGTCGAGTTGGGATCCTTGCTTTTCATCTGTCAAGAGATGCCTCGTCGATTTATGACATTTTCAGAATTCTTACTTTTTTTTAATCAGAATTCTAAATTGTGTCTCAATTTAGAGGAAAATAAATCAAATATTTTTCTCAGAATTGGAAAAAAATAGGTTTTGTTTTCAAATCTCTGGCTATGTTAGTGACCGTTTGTCTCTGTTACTGAAGAGACATGTTGATATTAACTTTGTCAAAGATCGGATATATAGAATATACATATTTTATACATATCTTTTATATATATGTGTATTTTTGTGTTCTGGATTGTGGGAAACGGTATTTGGATCTCTCTGTCTGTACACACATACAGTTCACTTTGACTTTGAGATAGTGTTCTGATGCAGGTGTGCAGTGTGCAGTGTGCAGTGTGTCAGGTGTGCAGTGTGCAGTGTGTCAGGTGTGCAGTGTGCGGTGTGCAGTGTGCAGTGTGCAGTGTGCAGTGTGTCAGGTGTGCAGTGTGCAGTGTGTCAGGTGTGCAGCGTGCAGCGTGCAGTGTGCAGTGTGCAGTGTGCAGTGTGCAGCGTGTCAGGTGTGCAGTGTGCAGTGTGTCAGGTGTGCAGTGTGCAGTGTGCAGTGTGCAGTGTGTCAGGTGTGCAGCGTGCAGCGTGCAGCGTGCAGTGTGCAGTGTGCAGTGTGCAGTGTGTCAGGTGTGCAGCGTGCAGCGTGCAGCGTGCAGTGTGCAGTGTGCAGTGTGCAGTGTGTCAGGTGTGCAGTGTGTCAGGTGTGCGGTGTGTCAGGTGTGCAGTGTGTCAGGTGTGCAGTGTGTCAGGTGTGTCAGGTGTGCAGTGTGTCAGGTGTGCAGTGTGTCAGGTGTGCGGTGTGTCAGGTGATCTCACGGTGAAGAAAGCCTCCTCGAACACCAGCAGCGGTCCAGAGAAGCCGATCACGAGCAGCGGCTGCGCTCCCAGGACGCTGAACACGATGCCCTGCAGCGCCGTGGCCACGATCAGCTCCGACACCCCGATCAGACCCTCCGTCTTCTCACCTGAGAGCAATCAGAGCGGAGAACCTCAGTGTGAACCTGCTCCATGCAAACATTCACCTGAAGAACCTCTCTGTGAACCTGCTCCATTCAAACATTCACCTGAAGAACCTCAGTGTGAACCTGCTCCATGCAAACATTCACCTGAAGAACCTCAGTGTGAACCTGCTCCATTCAAACATTCACCTGAAGAACCTCAGTGTGAACCTGCTCCATGCAAACATTCACCTGAAGAACCTCAGTGTGAACCTGCTCCATGCAAACATTCACCTGAAGAACCTCAGTGTGAACCTGCTCCATGCAAACATTCACCTGAAGAACCTCAGTGTGAACCTGCTCCATGCAAACATTCACCTGAAGAACCTCTCTGTGAACCTGTTCCATTCAAACATTCACCTGAAGAACCTCAGTGTGAACCTGCTCCATGCAAACATTCACCTGAAGAACCTCTCTGTGAACCTGCTCCATTTAAACATTCAACTGAAGAACCTCAGTGTGAACCTGCTCCATTCAAACATTCACCTGAAGAACCTCTCTGTGAACCTGCTCCATTCAAACATTCACCTGAAGAACCTCTCTGTGAACCTGCTCCATTCAAACATTCACCTGAAGAACCTCAGTGTGAACCTGCTCCATGCAAACATTCACCTGAAGAACCTCAGTGTGAACCTGCTCTATTCAAACATTCACCTGAAGAACCTCAGTGTGAACCTGCTCCATGCAAACATTCAACTGAAGAACCTCAGTGTGAACCTGCTCTATTCAAACATTCACCTGAAGAACCTCAGTGTGAACCTGCTCCATTCAAACATTCACCTGAAGAACCTCAGTGTGAACCTGCTCCATTCAAACATTCACCTGAAGAACCTCAGTGTGAACCTGCTCCATGCAAACATTCACCTGAAGAACCTCAGTGTGAACCTGCTCCATGCAAACATTCACCTGAAGAACCTCTCTGTGAACCTGCTCCATTCAAACATTCACCTGAAGAACCTCTCTGTGAACCTGCTCCATGCAAACATTCACCTGAAGAACCTCTCTGTGAACCTGCTCCATGCAAACATTCACCTGAAGAACCTCTCTGTGAACCTGCTCCATGCAAACATTCACCTGAAGAACCTCAGTGTGGACCTGCTCCATGCAAACATTCACCTGAAGAACCTCTCTGTGAACCTGCTCCATTCAAACATTCACCTGAAGAACCTCTCTGTGAACCTGCTCCATTCAAACATTCACCTGAAGAACCTCTCTGTGAACCTGCTCCATGCAAACATTCACCTGAAGAACCTCTCTGTGAACCTGCTCCATTCAAACATTCACCTGAAGAACCTCAGTGTGAACCTGCTCCATGCAAACATTCACCTGAAGAACCTCAGTGTGAACCTGCTCCATGGAAACATTCACCTGAAGAACCTCAGTGTGAACCTGCTCCATGCAAACATTCACCTGAAGAACCTCAGTGTGAACCTGCTCCATTCAAACATTCACCTGAAGAACCTCTCTGTGAACCTGCTCCATGCAAACATTCACCTGAAGAACCTCAGTGTGAACCTGCTCCATGCAAACATTCACCTGAAGAACCTCAGTGTGAACCTGCTCTATTCAAACATTCACCTGAAGAACCTCAGTGTGAACCTGCTCCATGCAAACATTCACCTGAAGAACCTCACGTGAACCTGCTCCATGTAAACATTCAACTGAAGAACCTCAGTGTGAACCTGCTCCATTTAAACATTCACCTGAAGAACCTCAGTGTGAACCTGCTCCATGCAAACATTCACCTGAAGAACCTCACGTGAACCTGCTCCATGTAAACATTCAACTGAAGAACCTCAGTGTGAACCTGCTCCATTTAAACATTCACCTGAAGAACCTCTCTGTGAACCTGCTCCATGCAAACATTCACCTGAAGAACCTCAGTGTGAACCTGCTCCATTCAAACATTCACCTGAAGAACCTCAGTGTGAACCTGCTCCATGCAAACATTCACCTGAAGAACCTCAGTGTGAACCTGCTCCATTCAAACATTCACCTGAAGAACCTCAGTGTGAACCTGCTCCATGCAAACATTCACCTGAAGAACCTCAGTGTGAACCTGCTCCATTCAAACATTCACCTGAAGAACCTCTCTGTGAACCTGCTCCATGCAAACATTCACCTGAAGAACCTCTCTGTGAACCTGCTCCATGCAAACATTCACCTGAAGAACCTCTCTGTGAACCTGCTCCATGCAAACATTCACCTGAAGAACCTCAGTGTGAACCTGACTCACTGAGACGTCTCCGTGTTTCAGAGACTCACTGAGACGTCTCCGTGTTTCAGAGACTCACTGAGACGTCTCCGTGTTTCAGAGACTCATTGAGACGTCTCCGTGTTTCAGAGACTCACTGAGACGTCTCCGTGTTTCAGAGACTCACTGAGACGTCTCCGTGTTTCAGAGACTCACTGAGACGTCTCCGTGTTTCAGAGACTCACTGAGACGTCTCCGTGTTTCAGAGACTCACTGAGAAGTCTCCGTGTTTCAGAGACTCATTGAAGCGTCTCTGTGTTTCAGAGACTCATTGAAGCGTCTCCGTGTTTCAGAGACTCACTGAGACGTGTCCGTGTTTCAGAGACTCACTGAGAAGTCTCCGTGTTTCAGAGACTCATTGAAGCGTCTCCGTGTTTCAGAGACTCACTGAGACGTGTCCGTGTTTCAGAGACTCATTGAAACGTCTCCGTGTTTCAAAGACTCACTGAGACGTGTCCGTGTTTCAGAGACTCATTGAGACGTCTCCGTGTTTCAAAGACTCACTGAGACGTCTCCGTGTTTCAGAGACTCATTGAAACGTCTCCGTGTTTCAGAGACTCACTGAGACGTCTCCGTGTTTCAGAGACTCACTGAGACGTCTCCGTGTTTCAGAGACTCATTGAGACGTCTCTGTGTTTCAGAGACTCATTGAGACGTCTCCGTGTTTCAGAGACTCATTGAAACGTCTTCGTGTTTCAGAGACTCATTGAGACGTCTCTGTGTTTCAGAGACTCACTGAGACGTCTCCGTGTTTCAGAGACTCATTGAAACGTCTCTGTGTTTCAGAGACTCATTGAGACGTCTCCGTGTTTCAGAGACTCATTGAGACGTCTCTGTGTTTCAGAGACTCATTGAAACGTCTTCGTGTTTCAGAGACTCATTGAGACGTCTCCGTGTTTCAGAGACTCATTGAGACGTCTCTGTGTTTCAGAGACTCATTGAAACGTCTCTGTGTTTCAGAGACTCATTGAGACGTCTCCGTGTTTCAGAGACTCACCCAGAAGTCCTCCGAAGGTAATGGCGGGCGACAGCGAGGCGAAGTAGATGAAGACGATGGCGGCCATGCACTGAGCGTTGAGAGCGTCCCGGATGTCGCTGAGATACTGAGGGTATCGTCGCTTCACGTCTTTGATCAGACCTCCGAACAGACGGCCCGACCGCCGCAGGGGCTCCTCGCCCACTTTGGAGGGAACCAGGGAGTCTGGAAATCATGACATGTTTTAGCAGAATTACGATTTTTCAATTCAGAATTTTCACTTTCCTTAGAAATCTGATATTTCATGAAAGAGAAAAAAAATCAGAATTCTTACATTTTTAGAACTAAAACATTTCATCACAATTCAGATTTTTTCATGAAAAACAATAAGAAGTACAATTCACAATTTTGACTTTTTTCTCAGAACTCACAAAAAAAAACTGAATTTCAACTTTTTTCTTAATATTGTGGGATTTTCACAAAAATATAAATGTTTCTTCCTCTGAAATGCTCAGGAAATAAAAAGATATAAGAATTATTCATGAAATTTTATGATTTTCAAAATTCTGACAAATATTTTTTTTGAATTCTCAGAATTCTTACATTTTTAGGAAAAAAATTAAACTTTTTTCATCACCTTTAAGATGTTTTCAGGAAAGAAAATAAGAAAAACAATTTAATAATTTAGACTTTTTTTCAATTTTCTTTGGACATTTTCACGAAATATTATTAATTTAAAAATGAACAAAAACAAAATCTGAAGTTATACTTTTTTCTCCAAAATAAAAAGTTTATCTCAGAATTCTAGCTTGTATGAACAAAATGACTCGACATACAAAGATATTACATAGAAAAAGCTTCCCTTATGTTGATGAGGGTCCACTGTAAGGCTCAGGTTGTAATCCTTCTCATGTTTAATCCTAACAACATACATACATGAAGCAGCAGCTGAAGAGCACGGACCTTCATCCAGCTGGACGCTGCCCTGCTTCTCCTGCAGCTTCCCGCTCTCCTCCTCTCTCTTCCGGAGCATTTCCCTCTGGAAGCGAGCGACCGAGTGCAGCAGCTCGTCTCCGCCCACGTCGGACGGAGGCAGCACCACGCTGCAGTCCAGGAACAGGTTGATGGCCGTCAGAAGGTCCTGCCGCTCGTCCGCCTGGTACGCCGCCTCGTGGAAGTGCTGAGGAACACAACAACGGTTTATCACAATACCATCAGGGACACCGTACATCAGCACGGAGGCTAACCGGTGCTAACATGTTACCTGAGTAGCATGCACACAAACAAAAAGATTAAAGATTAAAAAAATATATAATTAAAAAAGTTACACCATTTACAAAAAACACATCCTGTAACAGTTGTGAGGATTTAGCAGCCAGGTATATACTGCACATTATTAACGGCATATGTTTGGTTTTAGCTCTGCAGGACTCACCTTGTCGGACATGAGCGTGGAGATGGAGCGTCCGATCTGGTGGTAGTCCATGTTGGCGGTGGGGGGGCCGAGCAGGAGAAACAGGAACCTCACGGGGACCGGGACCTCCAGGACAGAGTCCAGCAGGACCGCCTCCTGCAGCCGGACAAACGCCATGGAGGGCTGTTCCAGGAAACCCACTGAGCCTGAAGACACAGCAGAGGGACGTTAACCCATGCTGCCTGAAGACACAGCAGGGGGACGTTAACCCACTGAGCCTGAAGACACAGCAGAGGGACGTCAACACACTGAGCCTGAAGACACAGCAGAGGGACGTTAACCCACGCTGCCTGAAGACACAGCAGAGGGACGTTAACCCACGCTGCCTGAAGACACAGCAGAGGGACGTTAACCCACGCTGCCTGAAGACACAGCAGAGGGACGTTAACCCACTGAGCCTGAAGACACAGCAGAGGGACGTTAACCCACTGAGGCTGAAGACACAGCAGAGGGACGTTAACCCACGCTGCCTGAAGACACAGCAGAGGGACGTTAACCCACTGAGCCTGAAGACACAGCAGAGGGACGTTAACCCACTGAGCCTGAAGACACAGCAGAGGGACGTTAACCCACGCTGCCTGAAGACACAGCAGAGGGACGTTAACCCACGCTGCCTGAAGACACAGCAGAGGGACGTTAACCCACTGAGCCTGAAGACACAGCAGAGGGACGTTAACCCACTGAGCCTGAAGACACAGCAGAGGGACGTTAACCCACTGAGCCTGAAGACACAGCAGAGGGACGTTAACCCACGCTGCCTGAAGACACAGCAGAGGGACGTTAACCCACTGAAGCTCCATGAGGAACACATGAGGAAGTGGTGACTGTGATGGAAACTTCTGGACCAATGGAGACTCAGAGACACAAGAGAGCAGGAACTCTGATGGAAACACTGCTGGTTTATTTGGAGCTTCTGCCGGAGAAAAAGACATGTGATCTGTGTTTCTGAAGATCTCTACCCCAGACCATGCATTTAGCTCTGAGATAATAACCAACATGCTGCAGACCAAGATACATCACTATAGCCTCTATCAGCTGACCCAACAGGCAGGAGCAGAGAGACACTGAGAGCAGCTCTGCTCAGTGAGGACACAGGATCTCCCCAGAGAGGAGGATTCGTACCAACGAGCACCACCGTGGCCTCGGCTCGCTCCGGGATCTTCTCCATCAGCTTCACCTCGTGCTTGGATCTGGACTGAGTGACGGGCAGCGCCTCGTTCTGAAAACACACACACATGTTTACACATAGAAAGCTGCGTTATGAGTCCTGAACCCTGAACCCTGAGTCAGCATTATGAGTCCTGAACCCTGAGTCAGCATTATGAGTCCTGAACCCTGAGTCAGCATTATGAGTCCTGAACCCTGACATGAGTCAGCATTATGAGTCCTGAACCCTGAGTCAGCATTATGAGTCCTGAACCCTGAGTCAGCATTATGAGTCCTGAACCCTGAGTCAGCATTATGAGTCCTGAACCCTGAGTCAGCGTTATGAGTCCTGAACCCTGAGTCAGCATTATGAGTCCTGAACCCTAAGTCAGCATTATGAGTCCTGAACCCTGAGTCAGCATTATGAGTCCTGAACCCTGAGTCAGCATTATGAGTCCTGAACCCTGAGTCAGCATTATGAGTCCTGAACCCTGAGTCAGCATTATGAGTCCTGAACCCTGAGTCAGCATTTTGAGTCCTGAACCCTAAGTCAGCATTATGAGTCCTGAACCCTGAGTCAGCATTATGAGTCCTGAACCCTGTGTCAGCATTATGAGTCCTGAACTCTGAGTCAGCATTATGAGTCCTGAACCCTAAGTCAGCATTATGAGTCCTGAACCCTGAGTCAGCATTATGAGTCCTGAACCCTGAGTCAGCGTTATGAGTCCTGAACCCTGTGTCAGCATTATGAGTCCTGAACTCTGAGTCAGCATTATGAGTCCTGAACCCTGAGTCAGCATTATGAGTCCTGAACTCTGAGTCAGCATTATGAGTCCTGAACCCTGAGTCAGCATTTTGAGTCCTGAACCCTAAGTCAGCATTATGAGTCCTGAACCCTAAGTCAGCATTATGAGTCCTGAACCCTGAGTCAGCATTATGAGTCCTGAACCCTAAGTCAGCATTATGAGTCCTGAACCCTGAGTCAGCATTATGAGTCCTGAACCCTGAGTCAGCGTTATGAGTCCTGAACCCTGTGTCAGCATTATGAGTCCTGAACTCTGAGTCAGCATTATGAGTCCTGAACCCTGAGTCAGCATTATGAGTCCTGAACTCTGAGTCAGCATTATGAGTCCTGAACTCTGAGTCAGCATTATGAGTCCTGAACTCTGAGTCAGCATTATGAGTCCTGAACCCTGAGTCAGCATTATGAGTCCTGAACTCTGAGTCAGCATTATGAGTCCTGAACCCTAAACCCTGAGTCAGCATTATGAGTCCTCACCCCTGAGTCAGCATCACTTCCTGGTCTGGAGGTCAATGGTTTTCTGAATGTGTTTTTGGTTATCCTGAACTGAGGTCTGTGGTTAACCAAACTGGAGAGATTTACTTAAGAAATGATTTTAAATGATCAGATTTTGGGAGAGATGTGCGCACAATGTTTGATAAACGGTTAAAGTTTTCACCTTGCTCTTTTCCCCGTCAGCCTCTCTGTGATTGGTCAGATGGATGGAGGGCTGTGATTGGCCATTGTGGCAGTCAATCAGGGCGTCCATGTTGGCTGCAGAGATGTTTTTACTGAACAGGCTGTGGTCCTTCTCATCACTGGGGTGACTGGGGAGGAAACAGAATACACATGTGATATCCACTGATGACTGATTGGATGTGCTCTGGGTCATGTGACCATGCTGAACCTGTGTCTGAGCAGCAGAACTCCCAGGACGTTGGCTCTGTCTTCAGCTTTGATCAGATCTGAGATCACCATCTGCTCGACCACCTGCTGAGCGATGCCTGGCAGCGTCTTCTGCTTCAGGTCCAGCAGCACGGCGCCTGGAAGTACAGCCATCGGTTTCATGAGGTCATTTGTCCAAACTACGGCCCACTCACCATTTTGAATCATTTTGAATATTGCAGTGTGAGTGTGACAGTGAGTGAGAGTGTCACAGTGAGTGAGAGTGTCACAGTGAGAGTGCCACAGTGAGTGAGAGTGTCACAGTGAGAGTGTCACAGAGAGAGTGTCACAGTGAGAGTGTCACAGTGAGAGTGTCACAGTGAGTGTCACATTGCAGTGAGAGTGTCACAGTGAGTGAGAGTGTCAAAGTGAGTGTCACAGAGAGTGAGAGTGTCACAGTGAGAGTGTCGCAGTGCATTGTGAGTGTCACAGTGAGAGTGTGACAGAGAGTGTCACAGTGAGAGTGTCACAGTGAGAGTGTCACAGTGAGTGTGACAGTGAGAGTGTGACAGAGAGTGTCACAGTGCAGTGAGAGTGTCACAGTGAGTGTGACAGTGAGAGTGTCACAGTGAGTGTGACAGTGAGAGTGTGACAGAGAGTGTCACAGTGAGTGTCACAGTGAGAGTGTCACAGTGAGAGTGTGACAGAGAGTGTCACAGTGCAGTGAGAGTGTCACAGTGAGTGTGACAGTGAGAGTGTGACAGATAGTGTCACAGTGAGTGTCACAGTGAGAGTGTCACAGTGAGTGTCACAGAGAGTGAGAGTGTCACAGTGAGTGTGACAGTGAGAGTGTGACAGAGAGTGTCACAGTGAGAGTGTCACAGTGAGTGTCGCAGTGAGTGAGAGTGTCACAGTGAGTTTCACAGTGAGTGTCACAGTGCAGTGTGAGTGTCACAGTGAGTGTCACAGTGCAGTGAGAGTGTCACAGTGAGTGAGAGTGTCACAGTGAGTGAGAGTGTCCAAGTGAGAGTGTCACAGTGAGTGAGACTGTCACAGTGAGAGTGTCACAGTGAGTGTCACAGTGAGTGAGAGTGTCACAGTGAGTGAGAGTGTCACAGTGAGAGTGTGACAGAGAGTGAGAGTGTCACAGTGAGAGTGTGACGGAGAGTGAGAGTGTCACAGTGAGAGTGTCACAGTGAGTGAGAGTGTCACAGTGAGTGTGTCACAGTGAGTGTGTCACAGTGAGTGAGAGTGTCACAGTGAGTGTGTCACAGTGAGTGTCAAAGTGAGAGTGTCACAGTGAGAGTGTCACAGTGAGAGTGTCACAGTGAGTGAGAGTGTCACAGAGAGTGAGAGTGTCACAGAGAATGTCACAGTGAGTGTCACAGTGCAGTGAGAGTGTCACAGAGAGTGTCACAGTGCAGTGAGAGTGTCACAGTGAGTGTGTCACAGTGAGTGTCACAGTGAGTGAGAGTGTCACAGTGAGTGTGTCACAGTGAGTGTCACAGTGAGTGAGAGTGTCAAAGAGAGTGAGAGTGTCACAGAGAGTGTCACAGTGCAGTGAGAGTGTCACAGTGAGTGTGTCACAGTGAGTGTCACAGTGAGTGAGAGTGTCACAGTGAGTGTGTCACAGTGAGTGTCACAGTGAGTGAGAGTGTCAAAGAGAGTGAGAGTGTCACAGAGAGTGTCACAGTGAGTGAGAGTGTCACAGTGCAGTGAGAGTGTCACAGTGAGTGAGAGTGTCACAGAGAGTGTCACAGTGAGTGAGAGTGTCACAGAGAGTGTCACAGTGAGTGAGTGTGTCACAGTGAGTGAGAGTGTCACAGTGAGAGTGTCACAGTGAGTGAGAGTGTCACAGTGAGAGTGTCACAGTGAGTGTCACAGAGAGTGAGAGTGTCACAGTGAGAGTGTCACAGTGAATGAGAGTGTCACAGTGAGTGTCACAGTGAGTTTCACAGTGAGAGTGTCACAGAGAGTGTCACAGAGAGTGAGAGTGTCACAGTGAGTGTCACAGTGAGAGTGTCACAGTGAGAGTGAGTGTCACAGTGCAGTGTGAGTGTCACAGTGAGTGAGAGTGTCACAGTGAGAGTGTCACAGTGAGTGTCACAGTGAGTGTCACAGTGAGAGTGTCACAGTGAGAGTGTCACAGAGAGTGTCACAGAGAGTCTCACAGTGAGAGTGTCACAGTGAGTGAGAGTGTCACAGTGAGAGTGTGACAGTGAGTGAGAGTGTCACAGTGAGAGTGTCACAGTGAGAGTGTGACAGTGAGTGAGAGTGTCATAGTGAGTGTCACCGTGAGTGTCACAGAGAGTGTCACAGAGAGTGAGAGTGTCACAGAGAGTGTCACAGTGCAGTGAGAGTGTCACAGTGAGTGAGTGTGTCACAGTGAGTGAGAGTGTCACAGTGAGAGTGTCACAGTGAGTGAGAGTGTCACAGTGAGAGTGTCACAGTGAGTGAGAGTGTCACAGTGAGAGTGTCACAGTGAGTGAGAGTGTCACAGTGAGAGTGTCAAAGTGAGTGTGTCACAGTGAGTGTCACAGTGAGTGAGAGTGTCACAGTGAGAGTGTCACAGTGAGTGAGAGTGTCACAGTGAGTGTCACAGTGAGTTTCACAGTGAGTTTCACAGTGAGAGTGTCACAGTGAGAGTGTCACAGTGAGAGTGTCAAAGTGAGTGTGTCACAGTGAGTGTCACAGTGAGTGAGAGTGTCACAGTGAGTGAGAGTGTCACAGTGAGTGTCACAGTGAGTGTCACAGTGAGAGTGTCACAGTGAGTGTCACAGTGAGTGTCACATTGCAGTGAGAGTGTCACAGTGAGTGAGAGTGTCAAAGTGAGTGTCACAGAGAGTGAGAGTGTCACAGTGAGAGTGTCGCAGTGCATTGTGAGTGTCACAGTGAGAGTGTGACAGAGAGTGTCACAGTGAGAGTGTCACAGTGAGAGTGTCACAGTGAGTGTGACAGTGAGAGTGTGACAGAGAGTGTCACAGTGCAGTGAGAGTGTCACAGTGAGTGTGACAGTGAGAGTGTCACAGTGAGTGTGACAGTGAGAGTGTGACAGAGAGTGTCACAGTGAGTGTCACAGTGAGAGTGTCACAGTGAGTGTCACAGTGAGTGAGAGTGTCACAGTGAGAGTGTCACAGTGAGTGAGAGTGTCACAGTGAGTGTCACAGTGAGTGTCACAGTGAGTGTCACAGTGAGTGAGAGTGTCACAGTGAGAGTGTCACAGTGAGTGTCACAGTGAGTGAGAGTGTCACAGTGAGTGTCACAGTGAGTGTCACAGTGCAGTGAGAGTGTCACAGTGAGTGTGTCACAGTGAGTGAGAGTGTCACAGTGAGTGTCACAGTGAATGAGAGTGTCACAGTGAGAGTGTCACAGTGAGTGAGAGTGTCACAGTGAGTGTCACAGTGAGTGTCACAGTGAGTGTCACAGTGAGTGAGAGTGTCACAGTGAGAGTGTCACAGTGAGTGTCACAGTGAGTGAGAGTGTCACAGTGAGTGTCACAGTGAGTGTCACAGTGAGTGTCACAGTGCAGTGAGAGTGTCACAGTGAGTGTGTCACAGTGAGTGAGAGTGTCACAGTGAGAGTGTCACAGTGATTGTCACAGAGAGTGAGAGTGTCACAGTGAGTGAGAGTGTCACATCGAGTGTCACAGTGCAGTGAGAGTGTCACAGTGAGAGTGTCACAGTGAGAGTGTCACAGTGCAGTGTCACAGGGAGTGAGAGTGTGACAGAGAGTGAGAGTGTCACAGTGAGTGAGAGTGTCACAGTGAGAGTGTCACAGTGAGAGTGTCACAGTGCAGTGTCACAGGGAGTGAGAGTGTCACAGTGAGTGTCACAGTGAGTGTCACAGTGAGTGAGAGTGTGACAGAGAGTGAGAGTGTGACAGAGAGTGAGAGTGTCACAGTGAGAGTCACAGTGAGTGTCACAGTGAGTGAGAGTGTCACAGTGAGTGAGAGTGTCCCATTGAGAGTGTCACAGTGAGTGTCACAGTGCAGTGAGAGTGTCACAGTGAGAGTGTCACAGTGAGAGAGAGTGTCACAGTGAGAGTGTCACAGTGAGAGTGTCACAGTGCAGTGAGATTTTTTGCCCACAGGGGGCGTCAGAGGGCTCCTCACCGTGGGAGATGGTCTTCCGGAGCTCCAGCAGGGATCTGAAGGAGAGCGAGGCGATGTGAGGTCTCCCCCATCGCTCCGTCTCCTCCTCCACCTCTTCCTCAAACTTTATCCATCGAGCCGTCTCCCTCCACTGCAGCTCCTGGTTCCTGTCGATCACCAGCTCGTTCAGCTCCACGAACACCTGCACAGACACACACACACACACACACACACACACACACACACACACACACACACACACACACACACACACACACACACACACACACACACACACACACACACACACACACACACACACACACACACACACACACACACACATTGCTTAGAGGACACACACACACACACACACACACACACACACACACACACACACACACACACACATTGCTTAGAGGACACACACACATTTGTACCATCCCTATAAAAGAGCTGCATTTTTCTGACGATCTAAAGAAAACAATCTCTATTTTTAATAATGAATTCATCTGAAAGGTCTCATCCTCTCTCTGATCTGCTGCTTCTCTCTATTCTATGTTAAGGTGTCATAGAAGTCCTCTGAGACTTATATGACACAGCTGTAATTAATAAGTGGAGGTTAAAACTCACGAGCTGTGTTTCCATGAATGGCACTCATATGGAAACGTCAGGATAAAAAATAAAAAAAACTGCAAAAAGATCTCCCTCTCTTGAGGTGATTCTACCTTAAATGGATCTATAGCAGTTTTCCGGGTCGCTTTGCCCCGGTCTTTATGAGACCTGATATCAGACCTGTATCCCCTCACGTTCACATGTAAAAACAGTGCAGCTTCAGAGAGGAACTGGTTTGGGTAAAAAATGATGATGTCCCGTTAATAAAGATGTGTTTATTCTCATCATTGCCCAATACTCACAAAGTACAACTTGTTGAGCTGGGAAAATGTAATGAGATATGCAAATGCTTGCCTCATGTACAAAATAATACACGGCCTCACCTCACCTACGCTCAGACATGTGATCACCATACGCACACCTGTAGGTCAACAAGAGCTGCACCCAGAGGAGACTGCGTTGCTCCATTAAGGAAGAGTTCACCAGCCAATCTTCTTTTTCTTTTAAAGCTGCACAACAGTGGAACTCAATCCCAGTAACCATTAGAGAACAAAACACCTGCAGTTTATTCAAATCTCATATAAAGACATGGTTAGTGGAAAGTCCGCTCTGTCAACACTGCACAATCTGTCCAGGGACTGCTGCAGATGAAAAATAGCCTGTTGGCTAACTCTGGCGCATTTACAGAAATGTTAATCAATGTGCACTGTCCCTGTCAAATAAATAAATTACTCAAATTAATCAAATTAAATATCCTGAATGAGATATTCACTCTCCCTTTCCATCAGCAGCTGATTTATAAATATAGCTGAATTCCCACGAACAACAAGAGAGTCTCCTGAGGGTGAAATCTGTTTTTATATTTTTATCACCCGGCCTGACATGAAGCCTTCCTGACTGACCTCCACTGGAACTGAACCACTCTGTAACCAGACCTAAGTGGACCAGAAACCAGAACCATATGATACACTGTATAGTTTTCCGCACCTGGCTATAAACCTGATTCTGATTCTGATGTAAAAACAAAGGTGAACTTCAAATTGTGACAAAATACATGTAAGGCTAAATGCTGTCAGAAGTGAAAGAGGCAAAGTGACCCGGCCTGGAGCAGGTTAACGAGCTCACCTGTCTGTGTCCACGCTTCAGATCCAGACCCACCATCCTGCAGACCCAACACACCGAACCCAGAACACACACCTCCCACTTCACCTGTGTGTCTCACCTGTGTGTCTCTACCTGAGTCTCTACCTGTGTGTCTCCACCTGTGTGTCTCACCTGTGTGTCTCACCTGTGTGTCTCTACCTGAGTCTCTACCTGTGTGTCTCCATCTGTGTGTCTCTACCTGTGTGTCTCTACCTGTGTGTCTCTACCTGAGTCTCTACCTGTCTTTCTCCATCTGTGTGTCTCTACCTGTGTGTCTCTACCTGTGTGTCTCCACCTGTGTGTCTCTACCTCAGTCTCTACCTGTGTGTCTCCACCTCTCTTCCTGCGTGGCTCCACCTGTCCATCACACAGGTAAAGTGAACTCTGAATAAATCCAATTTGCCTCCCATTCTCCTCACAGCTCCAGGATTAACAGACTCTCAGCTCGTCTTTCGTCCTCTTTTATGACATTTCTATTGTTCAGTCGTCCAACAGCACAGAGTCCCATCAGGCCGAAAACACCCGAACCTGAAATCCCCTGAACCTGAAATCACCTGGACCCGAAATCACCTGAACCTGAAATCACCTGGACCCGAAATCACCTGGACCTGAAATCACCTGGACCTGAAATCACCTGGACCCGAAATGACCTGGACCTGACATCACCTGGACCTGAAATCACCTGGAGCCGAAATCACCTGGACCTGAAATCACCTGGACCTGAAATCACCTGGAGCCGAAATCACCTGGACCTGAAATCACCTGGAGCCGAAATCACCTGGACCTGAAATCACCTGGACCTGAAATCACCCGGACCTGAAATCACCTGGAGCTGAAATCACCTGGAGCTGAACTCACCTGGACCTGAAATCACCTGGAACTGAACTCATCTGGAGCTGAAATCACCTAAACTTGAAATCACCTGGACCTGAAATCACCTAAACTTGAAATCACCTGAACCCTGAAATCACCTGGAACTGAAATCACCTGAACCCTGAAATCAACTGAACCCTGAAATTACCTGGACCTAAAATCACGTGGACCTAAAATCACCTAAACCTGAAATCACCTGGACCTAAAATCACCTAAACTTGAAATCACCTGAACCTGAAATCACCTGAAACTTGAAATCACCTGGACCTGAAATCACCTGGACCTGAAATCACCTGGACCCGAAATGACCTGGACCTGACATCACCTGGACCTGAAATCACCTGGAGCCGAAATCACCTGGACCTGAAATCACCTGGACCTGAAATCACCTGGAGCCGAAATCACCTGGAACTGAAATCACCTGGAGCCGAAATCACCTGGACCTGAAATCACCTGGACCTGAAATCACCCGGACCTGAAATCACCTGGAGCTGAAATCACCTGGAGCTGAACTCACCTGGACCTGAAATCACCTGGAACTGAACTCATCTGGAGCTGAAATCACCTAAACTTGAAATCACCTGGACCTGAAATCACCTAAACTTGAAATCACCTGAACCCTGAAATCACCTGGAACTGAAATCACCTGAACCCTGAAATCAACTGAACCCTGAAATTACCTGGACCTAAAATCACGTGGACCTAAAATCACCTAAACCTGAAATCACCTGGACCTAAAATCACCTAAACTTGAAATCACCTGAACCTGAAATCACCTGAAACTTGAAATCACCTGGAACTGAACTCACCTGGAGCTGAACTCACCTAAACTTGAAATCACCTGGACCTGAAATCCCCTGGAGCTGAACTCACCTAAACTTGAAATCACCTGGAGCTGAACTCACCTGGAGCTGAACTCACCTGGAGCTGAACTCACCTAAACTTGAAATCACCTGGACCTGAAATCCCCTGGAGCTGAACTCACCTAAACTTGAAATCACCTGGACCTGAAATCACCTGAACCCTAAAATCACCTGGAACTGAACTCACCTAAACTTGAAATCACCTGGAGCTGAACTCACCTGGAGCTGAAATCACCTGGAACTGAACTCACCTAAACTTGAAATCACCTGGAACTGAAATCACCTGAACTTGAAATCACCTGAACCTGAAATCACCTGGAACTGAAATCACCTGGAGCTGAACTCACCTGGAACTGAAATCACCTGGAGCTGAACTCACCTAAACTTGAAATCACCTGGACCTGAAATCCCCTGGAGCTGAACTCACCTAAACTTGAAATCACCTGGACCTGAAATCACCTGAACCCTAAAATCACCTGGAGCTGAACTCACCTGGAGCTGAACTCACCTAAACTTGAAATCACCTGGAACTGAAATCACCTGAACTTGAAATCACCTGAACCTGAAATCACCTGGAACTGAAATCACCTGGAGCTGAACTCACCTGGAACTGAAATCACCTGAACCTGAAATCACCTAAACCCTGAAATCACCTGGAACTGAAATCACCTGAACCCTGAAATTACCTGGACCTAAAATCACGTGGACCTAAAATCACCTGAACTTGAAATCACCTGGACCTGAAATCACCTGAACCCTGAAATCACCTGGACCTGAAATCACCTGGACCTGAAATCACCTGGACCTGAAATCACCCGGACCTGAAATCACCTGGAGCTGAAATCACCTGGAGCTGAACTCACCTGGACCTGAAATCACCTGGAACTGAACTCATCTGGAGCTGAAATCACCTAAACTTGAAATCACCTGGACCTGAAATCACCTAAACTTGAAATCACCTGAACCCTGAAATCACCTGGAACTGAAATCACCTGAACCCTGAAATCAACTGAACCCTGAAATTACCTGGACCTAAAATCACGTGGACCTAAAATCACCTAAACTTGAAATCACCTGAACCTGAAATCACCTGAAACTTGAAATCACCTGGAACTGAACTCACCTGGAGCTGAACTCACCTAAACTTGAAATCACCTGGACCTGAAATCCCCTGGAGCTGAACTCACCTAAACTTGAAATCACCTGGAGCTGAACTCACCTGGAGCTGAACTCACCTGGAGCTGAACTCACCTAAACTTGAAATCACCTGGACCTGAAATCCCCTGGAGCTGAACTCACCTAAACTTGAAATCACCTGGACCTGAAATCACCTGAACCCTAAAATCACCTGGAACTGAACTCACCTAAACTTGAAATCACCTGGAGCTGAACTCACCTGGAGCTGAAATCACCTGGAACTGAACTCACCTAAACTTGAAATCACCTGGAACTGAAATCACCTGAACTTGAAATCACCTGAACCTGAAATCACCTGGAACTGAAATCACCTGGAGCTGAACTCACCTGGAACTGAAATCACCTGGAGCTGAACTCACCTAAACTTGAAATCACCTGGACCTGAAATCCCCTGGAGCTGAACTCACCTAAACTTGAAATCACCTGGACCTGAAATCACCTGAACCCTAAAATCACCTGGAGCTGAACTCACCTGGAGCTGAACTCACCTAAACTTGAAATCACCTGGAACTGAAATCACCTGAACTTGAAATCACCTGAACCTGAAATCACCTGGAACTGAAATCACCTGGAGCTGAACTCACCTGGAACTGAAATCACCTGAACCTGAAATCACCTAAACCCTGAAATCACCTGGAACTGAAATCACCTGAACCCTGAAATTACCTGGACCTAAAATCACGTGGACCTAAAATCACCTGAACTTGAAATCACCTGGACCTGAAATCACCTGAACCCTGAAATCACCTGGACCTGAAATCACCTGGACCTGAAATCACCTGGACCTGAAATCACCTGGAGCTGAACTCACCTGGAACTGAACTCACCTGGAGCTGAACTCACCTGAACCTGAAATCACCTGGACCTGAAATCACCTGGAACTGAACTCACCTGGAGCTGAAATCACCTGGAGCTGAAATCACCTGGAACTAAAATCACCTGGAACTGAACTCACCTGGAACTGAAATCACCTGAACCTGAAATCACCTGGAGCTGAAATCACCTGGAACTGAACTCACCTGGAGCTGAAATCACCTGAACTTGAAATCACCTGGACCTGAAATCACCTGGACCTGAAATCACCTGAACCCTGAAATCACCTGGACCTGAAATCACCTGGACCTGAAATCACCTGGAGCTGAAATCAC
>NC_136907.1:81819296-81824296 GCF_949606895.1 Notothenia rossii | reverse complement strand
GTCCTGACCCCTGACCTGAGTCAGCATTATGAGTCCTAACCTGAGTCAGCATTATGAGTCCTGAACCCTGACCTGAGTCAGCATTATGAGTCCTTAACCCTGAGTCAGCATTATGAGTCCTGAACCCTGACCTGAGTCAGCATTATGAGTCCTGAACCCTGAGTCAGCATTATGAGTCCTGAACCCTGAGTCAGCATTATGAGTCCTGAACCCTGACCTGAGTCAGCATTATGAGTCCTGAACCCTGAGTCAGCATTATGAGTCCTGAACCCTGAGTCAGCATTATGAGTCCTGAACCCTGAGTCAGCATTATGAGTCCTGAACCCTGACCTGAGTCAGCATTATGAGTCCTGAACCCTGAGTCAGCGTTATGAGTCCTGAACCCTGAGTCAGCATTATGAGTCCTGAGTCCTGACCTGAGTCAGCATTATGAGTCCTGAACCCTGACCTGAGTCAGCATTATGAGTCCTGAGTCCTGACCTGAGTCAGCATTATGAGTCCTGAACCCTGACCTGAGTCAGCATTATGAGTCCTGAACCCTGACCTGAGTCAGCATTATGAGTTCTGAGTCCTGACCTGAGTCAGCATTATGAGTCCTGAACCCTGAGTCAGCGTTATGAGTCCTGAACCCTGAGTCAGCGTTATGAGTCCTGAACCCTGAGTCAGCGTTATGAGTCCTGAACCCTGACCTGAGTCAGCACTATGAGTCCTGAACTCTGACCTGAGTCAGCATTATGAGTCCTGAACCCTGAGTCAGCGTTATGAGTCCTGAACCCTGACCTGAGTCAGCATTATGAGTCCTGGACCCTGACCTGAGTCAGCGTTATGGTCTGGATTTATAGATATTATTTGTGTGTGTAATAAACAGAGTTTACTGACTCTTCATGTCGTCCAGGTCGACCGACATCAGCGTCTCAGCCTCCTCTTCGTCGTCAGTGCTCGCAATTATGCGGCTGTTGTGATTGGACGAGCCGGTGGGCGGGTCACTGAGAGGGGGAGGAGCTACAGGTCAGGTGGTGGTGGTGGGGGGGGGGGGGGGGGTGTCACAGACAATATTGACCTGATTATATTTAAACCTCCTGACCTGCAGGGCTCCTCTCCATCTTCCTCACCCTCCTCTTCCTCCCCGTCCTCTTCGATGGTTGCCGTGGGGACGGAGCCTCGCCGGCCCTCATTGGTCCTCCTCCTGGCCAGCGGCTGGAGGACGTGAGGAGAGAAGAGACGGTGATCTGCAGGAAGAGATCAACACCATCACTTTGTTTTACTTGAGTAAAAGTAGAAGTACTTAGATCTTGTACTTGAGTAAAAGTAGAAGTACTCAGATCTTGTACTTGAGTGAAAGTAGAAGTACTCAGATCTTGTACTTGAGTAAAAGTAGAAGTACTCAGATCTTGTACTTGAGTAAAAGTAGAAGTACTCAGATCTTGTACTTGAGTAAAAGTAGAAGTACTCAGATCTTGTACTTGAGTAAAAGTAGAAGTACTCAGATCTTGTACTTGAGTAAAAGTAGAAGTACTCAGATCTTGTACTTGAGTAAAAGTAGAAGTACTCAGATCTTGTAGTAAAAGTAGAAGTACTCAGATCTTGTACTTGAGTAAAAGTAGAAGTACTCAGATCTTGTACTTGAGTAAAAGTAGAAGTACTCAGATCTTGTTCTTGAGTAAAAGTAGAAGTACTCAGATCTTCTACTTGAGTAAAAGTAGAAGTACCAGAGTGTAGGAATACTCTGTTACAGTAAAAGTAGTCATTGTGCAGATTGGTCCATTTCAGAATAATATATATGATATGTTTTATAATGATTGATCATGAAAGTGTTCTCAAAGCTGGTAAAGGTGCAGCTAGTCTGAATGACTTTGTATACTGCAGGGTAGCTGGTGGATTTACTCCAGGTGGAACTAAAGTCTGATTTAACACTTGATTATATTTCACATCATTCATCCACATCTGAGAAGTAACTGAAGGGATTAAATACATGTAGGGGAGTAGAAGTACACCATGTACCTCTGAACTGTAGAGGAGTATAAGTATACAGTAGCAGAACATTGAAATACTCAAGTAAAGTACAAGTACCTCTAAACTGAACTTAAGTTACTTGAGATGGTAATAATAATATGAATAAAAGCTGGTATCTCACCCTCCACTTCCTGCTCGTCGATCACTCGGTGTTTCTCTGGAGGTCTGAGCGCTGCTGGGTTCAGGATCTGCTGGAAAACACGAACTCCCAACACCCTGTTCAGGTCTTCATCCTCCTCTTCATCCTCACTGAGGCGCCGCGGAGCCTGGAGAGAGGAGAGAGCCTGAACGTACCATCAACATGTCCCTGAACGCACCATGTCAGTCCCTGAGCGGACCATGTCAGTCCCTGAACGCACCATGTCAGTCCCTGAGCGCACCATGTCAGTCCCTGAACGCACCATGTCAGTTCCTGAGTGCACCATGTCAGTCCCTGAGCGCACCATGTCAGTCCCTGAGCGCACCATGTCAGTCCCTGAACGCACCATGTCAGTCCCTGAGCGCACCATGTCAGTCCCTGAACGCACCATGTCAGTCCCTGAGCGCACCATGTCAGTCCCTGAGCGCACCATGTCAGTCCCTGAACGCACCATGTCAGTCCCTGAGCGCACCATGTCAGTCCCTGAACGCACCATGTCAGTCCCTGAACGCACCATGTCAGTCCCTGACGCACCATGTCCCTGAATACACCATGTCAGTGCCTGAATGCACCATGTCAGTCCCCGAGTGCACCATGTCAGTCCCTAAACACACCACCACCATGTCAGTCCCTGAGTGCACCATGTCAGTCCCTGAACGCACCATGTCAGTCCCTAAACACACCACCACCATGTCAGTCCCTGAGTGCACCATGTCAGTCCCTGAACGCACCATGTCCCTGAACACACCATGTCAGTGCCTGAATGCAGCATGTCAGTCCCCGAGTGCACCATGTCAGTCCCAGAATGCACCATGTCAGTCCCCGAGTGCACCATGTCAGTCGCTGAATGCACCATGTCAGTCGCCGAATGCACCATGTCAGTCCCAGAATGCACCATGTCAGTCGCTGAATGCACCATGTCAGTCGCCGAATGCACCATGTCAGTCCCAGAATGCACCATGTCAGTCCCAGAATGCACCATGTCAGTCGCTGAACGTATTAGCACTATGTCATTCCCCGACCAGTCCCTGAACCCAGCAATGTCAGTCCCTGAACGTCGTGGCGTGTTTGAGTCTTCAGATTCATGTGTTCATCAGAGACTCACTGCAGAATGACTGATGGCAGCAGGATCCTCAGAGAAATGATGAGTCATGATCAGAGGTCAGAGGTCACCTGCAGGAACGAGGGAACAGGTGAGGGGGGGAGCAGGTGAACAGGTGAACAGGGGAACAGGTGAGGGGGGGAGCAGGTGAACAGGTGAACAGGGGAACAGGTGAACAGGTGAACAGGTGAACAGGTGAACAGGGGAACAGGTGAACAGGGGAACAGGGGAACAGGTGAACAGGTGAACAGGTGAACAGGGGAACAGGTGAACAGGTGAACAGGTGAACAGGTGAACAGGTGAACAGGGGAACAGGTGAACAGGGGAACAGGTGAACAGGGGAACAGGTGAACAGGTGAACAGGGGAACAGGTGAACAGGTGAACAGGTGAACGGGTGAACAGGTGAACAGGGGAACAGGTGAACAGGGGAACAGGTGAACAGGTGAACAGGTGAACAGGTGAACAGGGGAACAGGTGAACAGGTGAACAGGTGAACAGGTGAACAGGGGAACAGGTGAACAGGTGAACAGGTGAACAGGTGAACAGGGGAACAGGTGAACAGGTGAACAGGGGAACAGGTGAACAGGGGAACAGCTGAACAGGTGAACAGGGGAACAGGTGAACAGGTGAACAGGTGAACAGGTGAACAGGGGAACAGGTGAACAGGGGAACAGGTGAACAGGTGAACAGGGGAACGGGTGAACGGGTGAACGGGTGAACGGGTGAACAGGTGAACAGGGGAACAGGTGAACAGGTGAACAGGTGAACAGGTGAACGGGTGAACAGGTGAACAGGGGAACAGGTGAACAGGTGAACAGGGGAACAGGTGAACAGGTGAACAGGTGAACAGGTGAACAGGGGAACAGGTGAACAGGTGAACAGGGGAACAGGTGAACAGGGGAACAGGTGAACAGGGGAACAGGTGAACAGGTGAACAGGTGAACAGGGGAACAGGTGAACAGGGGAACAGGTGAACAGGTGAGAGAGGGAGCGCACAAATCAAAACATGAATGAATGAATGACAGTCAGATGGTGATGAGGCGTTTGAGGTCTCTCTGATGAGGCGTTTGAGGTCTCTCTGATGAGGCATTTGAGGTCTCTCTGATGAGGCATTTGAGGTCTCTCTGATGAGGCGTTTAAGGTCTCTCTGATGAGGCATTTGAGGTCTCTCTGATGAGGCATTTGAGGTCTCTCTGATGAGGCGTTTAAGGTCTCTCTGATGAGGCATTTGAGGTCTCTCTGATGAGGCATTTGAGGTCTCTCTGATGAGGGGTTTAAGGTCTCTCTGATGAGGCATTTGAGGTCTCTCTGATGAGGCATTTGAGGTCTCTCTGATGAGGGGTTTAAGGTCTCTGTGATGAGGCGTTTAAGGTCTCTCTGATGAGGCATTTGAGGTCTCTCTGATGAGGGGTTTAAGGTCTCTCTGATGAGGCGTTTAAGGTCTCTGTGATGAGGCGTCTCAGGTCTCGGTGATGAGGCGTTTAAGGTCTCTCTGATGAGGCGTTTAAGGTCTCTGATGAGGCGTTTGAGGTCTCTGTGATGAGGCGTTTGAGGTCTCTGTGATGAGGCGTTTAAGGTCTCTGATGAGGCGTTTAAGGTCTCTCTGATGAGGCGTTTAAGGTCTCTCTGATGAGGCGTTTAAGGTCTCTGTGATGAGGCGTTTAAAGTCTCTCTGATGAGGCGTTTGAGGTCTCTGTGATGAGGAGTTTAAGGTCTCTCTGATGAGGCGTTTAAGGTCTCTCTGA
>NC_136907.1:81704296-81814296 GCF_949606895.1 Notothenia rossii | reverse complement strand
GGAAATCAAAAGGAAGTCACCTTGTGGTAAACCTGAGCGAGAGAAAGAGTTTGAGCTCCGCCCTGTTTCAGAGAGAATCCTTGATGTATTTTGGAACATGATGTGGAGGTTAATGTTAAAGACCAGAATAATCTCTTTAGTAACAGCTGGAAGAAAGGGGGGGGGGGGGGGGGCTACAAGGATCTGTTTGGTGTTTGGAGCAGGACACTTCAGAGACATGTCTTTATATCTGAGACCTATAATATCTGCCTCTAAAGAACGTAACAGGAGAGCTTTGAATCCAATAGCTCCGAGTAGACTTCCGCTCCTGCATTAGTTTGAAAGGAGACACAGCTTCAAGTCCTGCCGTTTAATGTCTAAAATATGACTTCAGATCATTTCTGCACATTCAGAAGTCACAGTCACAGTCTGCAGAGGAAACATTTACACTATCATTTATATCATTACAGGATTTATATTGATACCGTGTCACCGCTCAGGAACTCTTTAAAAAGGTCCTCACAATAAAAGCATAGGTTCCCTTTAAACCCAACATGAGTCAGAGAAGCTTCCGGAGACATCCAGGACTGTGAGCTGTGGAATAAAACATCACATCATATTCAAAGGAACGCTTAGGGGGAGTATTGAGAGAGAGACTCAGATTATACTGTTAGAAACACTCTGATAGTCTGTGTCATCCCTGCTGACTAAATACCACTATTTCTCTCTCTCTCTCTCTCTCTCTCTCTCTCTCTCTCTCGATCACCCTCTCTCTCCTCTCTTGATCGCCCTCTCACTCTTATATTGCCCTCTCACTCTTCTATCACCCTCTCTCTCTTCTCTTGATCGCCCCCTCTCTTTTCTCTTGATCGCCTCCTCTCTCTTCTCTTGATCGCCCCCTCTCTCTTCTCTTGATCGCCCCCTCTCTTTTCTTTTGATCGCCCCCTCTCTCTTCTCTTGATCGCCACCTCTCTCTTCTCTTGATCACCCTCTCTCTCTTCTCTTGATTGCCCCATCTCTCTTCTCTTGATCGCCCCCTCTCTCTTCTCTTGATCGCCCTCTCTCTCTTCTCTTGATCGCCCCCTCTCTCTTCTCTTGATCGCCCCCTCTCTCTTCTCTTGATCACCCTCTCTCTCTTCTCTTGATCGCCCCCTCTCTCTTCTCTTGATCACCCCCTCTCTCTTGATCACCCTCTCTCTCTTCTCTTGATTGCCCCATCTCTCTTCTCTTGATCACCCCCTCTCTCTTCTCTTGATCACCCTCTCTCTCTTCTCTTGATCGCCCCCCTCTCTCTTCCCTTGATCACCCCCTCTCTCTTCATCACCCTCTCTCTCTTCTCTTGATCGCCCCCTCTCTCTTCCCTTGATCGCCCCCTCTCTCTTCTCTTGATCACCCTCTCTCTTCTCTTGATCGCCCCCTCTCTCTTCTCTTGATCGCCCCCTCTCTCTTCTTTTGATCGCCCCCTCTCTCTTCTCTTGATCGCCCCCTCTCTCTTCTCTTGATCACCCTCTCTCTCTTCTCTTGATTGCCCCATCTCTCTTCTCTTGATCGCCCCCTCTCTCTTCTCTTGATCGCCCTCTCTCTCTTCTCTTGATCGCCCCCTCTCTCTTCTCTTGATCGCCCCCTCTCTCTTCTCTTGATCACCCTCTCTCTCTTCTCTTGATCGCCCCCTCTCTCTTCTCTTGATCACCCCCTCTCTCTTGATCACCCTCTCTCTCTTCTCTTGATTGCCCCATCTCTCTTCTCTTGATCACCCCCTCTCTCTTCTCTTGATCACCCTCTCTCTCTTCTCTTGATCGCCCCCCTCTCTCTTCCCTTGATCACCCCCTCTCTCTTCTCTTGATCACCCTCTCTCTCTTCTCTTGATCGCCCCCTCTCTCTTCCCTTGATCGCCCCCTCTCTCTTCTCTTGATCACCCTCTCTCTTCTCTTGATTGCCCCCTCTCTCTTCTCTTGATCGCCCCCTCTCTCTTCTCTTGATCGCTCCCTCTCTCTTCTCTTGATCGCCCCCTCTCTCTTCTCTTGATCGCCCCCTCATCGCTCCCCTCTCTCTTCTCTTGATCGCCCCCTCTCTCTTTTCTTGATCGCCCCCTCTCTCTTCTCTTGATCGCCCCCTCATCGCTCCCCTCTCTCTTCTCTTGATCGCCCCCTCTTGATCTTCCATGGAAACGGCATATGATGACACCCCATAATTGACGTAGAGCTGTTGAGGGCAGGACCGTTACCCTCTATCTGGAGTCTGCTGCTCTGAGCATGTCAGGTGGAGTGATGACATCATCGTGTTCCATTACACAGGTGTTTATATTTGAGCTAACGAGCTCTGTAGAGATCAAAGGCTTCATTGTTCTGAATGAGAGATAAACCTCTTACATGTGAACGTTTTGTGGAAGAACCGTAACAGATATCTGTGATATTTCAAAACGTGAAGCATGTCAAGGACCTTGAGTATCTTAAGTGTGCTTTTTGTGTACTTTCGGGTTAATAATGTGGCCTTTTTGGCAGTTTAACTAAAGGTGTGCGGCTGCTGCCGTGAGGAAATATCTGCCTGAAATTACAATGGGCTTTAATGGAGACATGTTGACTGTTTTTGTCACTTCATGCCCTCAAAAAGCATTTTGTCTCATTATTTTTGCTTAATTATTTGTCATTTTTCAAGCTACGAGATGTTTTCCTACGTTTGTCATGAAAAATTATGTCTCAGGAATGTAGGGTTTGGGAATTATGGCAGTTTAAAAAAAATATGAAGGCAAATTTCAAGATTTCCTACCCTCTAGCTGTGACATCACGCACTCTAGTTAATGTTAAAATCTGAAGAAGGACTCTGTCCCAAGGTCTGAACAATGTTTAATATCTCTAAAAGTAAGAATCAGATTTAGAAGTTGTTTTACACGAATGATGTCAGAAAGCTGTGTAACATTTTAAAGTTGGAATGAGGTTTCTGAGTGAAAGTATGAATGAACAGTTAGCAGTTGAAGTCGCATGAAGATTTGTTGAAGTCTGAAGAATTTCTTCATTGACTTCCATGGTTAAAAATGTGATGAATTATGGGATGTATCTCTGGAATTATGAAAGTTATGAATGAGAAAAGTAATAGCACTCGATTCCCAACCGAGCTGAACGTTTTGATGTTTGAACGGAGTTTCTGCGATGTTCAATGCGGGAGGAGAAGAGCAGCAAAATAACAGGCGGAATAAAATTAAAGAATTTCGTGCGTAGAAGAACAGATAGTTGGAATGGTGTTAACAGCATTCCCACTAAACTATTAAAAACACTCCAATAGAGAACCGCAGTGACGCGTCCTAAAACCCGGAAGTAAACTCCTTCTGGGTCCTTCGACAAAAACGCAATGCAATTTCTCCATAGGGTTTTGGAAAATAGCTGGAAATAAGGTCTGTGGTTGAAACACATTTAAGAGACGGGTCACGTTTTGTTCAGCCGGATGTCTACCCTAATTTTATAATTTTTGAATCATAAATCTAATGTCCAGAAGCTAAATGCTAACGTGATGCTATAAAGGAACTACAGCCGACTCCAGCAGCACGACTTCAACGTCACGCCAACTTCAGATCCATATTCAAACACACAGATTCTAGATGGAAGGAGTTGAAGCGTTTGTTTGAACAGTCTGCAGGAGGCAGGGACTTGCTCTCAAGCTGAACAGAAACTAACTTAGAGGAGTGTTTACATGTTCGGTGTAATGACGTACAACGACCTCCACGACTTCTGTAGTCCTATTCAGCCACTTGGTAACAACCATCGTTTCTCAGACACGTCCACTCTTCAGAAATCACCAGTGGGGTCACTGCTGATGATTTAATGTAGAACAAAACGTGATCCGTCTCTTCAATGTGTCTCAACCACAGACCTTAGATCAGATAGTTTCCTAAACCTTATGGAGAAATTGCATTGCTTTTTGTCGAAGGAACCGGAAGTGGTAAAAATGCTAACTTACTTCCGGGTTTTAGGACGCGTCACTGCGGTTCTCTATAGTCTCTGGGTGTTTCTCAATGTCGAGTAGAGCTGCTGCAGAGCCACTACTTCAAGCACACTACGTCATCGAGTGGCGCCGAAGGACTGTTTAAATGCCCAGCATACATGTGCTACCAAGCAAGCCTCCTCGACATTGAGAAACGGCCTCTGTGTGAATCCCTGCAAACTAAATAACACTATTTTCTAAAAAACTCAGTAAATATTGAGTCTTTTTCACGTGAATGAACAACTTGAGTACATTCTGAGTGTTCCCCCCCATACCCCCTGGCCCCCTGCTGCAGAGAGGCAAGAGACTCAATGGTTCAGTAAGTGAGCTTCAGACCTGAAACAAGCAGAGAGAATATTCATTACAGCAGGAACACCAGACTGGATATCTATCAGGTTTACATGTGATCTTTAATATGTTCAGCTTTCAGTGCAGACGAATCACCTGAGAGCAACGCCAGGAAGGAAGCACGCCAAGAGAGACCTTCACAATAAAACTGAGAGGCGATACAACTAAACAGTTTCTAACCAACTAAACAGTTTCTAACCTTTACAGAAGAAAAGATTTGGTGTCATTGTGACGAGGAAACAAGAGGAAACACAACAAGATGATAAAGGGAACATATTTTACCTTTGTGATGAAGAGAAAACACTTTGTGTCTCTACTTTAAAGAGTCCTCTCCAGCTGATGTTCAGGTGTATATCAGTATGTAGTGTCTCAACTTTAAAGAGTCCTCTCCTGCTGATGTTCAGGTGTATATCAGTATGTAGTGTCTCTACTTTAAAGAGTCCTCTCCTGCTGATGTTCAGGTGTATATCAGTATGTAGTGTCTCTACTTTAAAGAGTCCTCTCCTGCTGATGTTCAGGTGTATATCAGTATGTAGTGTCTCTACTTTAAAGAGTCCTCTCCTGCTGATGTTCAGGTGTATATCAGTATGTAGTGTCTCTACTTTAAAGAGTCCTCTCCTGCTGATGTTCAGGTGTATATCAGTATGTAGTGTCTCTACTTTAAAGAGTCCTCTCCTGCTGATGTTCAGGTGTATATCAGTATGTAGTGTCTCTACTTTAAAGAGTCCTCTCCTGCTGATGTTCAGGTGTATATCAGTATGTAGTGTCTCAACTTTAAAGAGTGCTCTCCTGCTGATGTTCAGGTGTATATCAGTATGTAGTGTCTCAACTTTAAAGAGTGCTCTCCTGCTGGTGTTCAGGTGTATATCAGTATGTAGTGTCTCTACTTTAAAGAGTCCTCTCCTGCTGATGTTCAGGTGTATATCAGTCTGTAGTGTCTCTACTTTAAAGAGTCCTCTCCTGCTGATGTTCAGGTGTATATCAGTATGTAGTGTCTCTACTTTAAAGAGTCCTCTCCTGCTGATGTTCAGGTGTATATCAGTATGTAGTGTCTCTACTTTAAAGAGTCCTCTCCTACTGATGTTCAGGTGTATATCAGTATGTAGTGTCTCTACTTTAAAGAGTCCTCTCCAGCTGATGTTCAGGTGTATATCAGTATGTAGTGTCTCTACTTTAAAGAGTCCTCTCCTGCTGATGTTCAGGTGTATATCAGTATGTAGTGTCTCTACTTTAAAGAGTCCTCTCCTGCTGATGTTCAGGTGTATATCAGTATGTAGTGTCTCTACTTCAAAGAGTCCTCTCCTGCTGATGTTCAGGTGTATATCAGTATGTAGTGTCTCCACTTAAAAGAGTCCTCTCCTGCTGATGTTCAGGTGTATATCAGTATGTAGTGTCTCTACTTTAAAGAGTCCTCTCCTGCTGATGTTCAGGTGTATATCAGTATGTAGTGTCTCAACTTTAAAGAGTGCTCTCCTGCTGATGCTCAGGTGTATATCAGTATGTAGTGTCTCTACTTTAAAGAGTCCTCTCCTGCTGATGTTCAGGTGTATATCAGTATGTAGTGTCTCTACTTTAAAGAGTCCTCTCCTGCTGATGTTCAGGTGTATATCAGTATGTAGTGTCTCTACTTTAAAGAGTCCTCTCAGGTGTATATCAGTATGTAGTGTCTCTACTTTAAAGAGTCCTCTCCTGCTGATGTTCAGGTGTATATCAGTATGTAGTGTCTCTACTTTAAAGAGTCCTCTCCTGCTGATGTTCAGGTGTATATCAGTATGTAGTGTCTCTACTTTAAAGAGTCCTCTCCTGCTGATGTTCAGGTGTATATCAGTATGTAGTGTCTCTACTTTAAAGAATACTCTCCTGCTGATGTTCAGGTGTATATCAGTATGTAGTGTCTCTACTTTAAAGAGTCCTCTCCTGCTGATGTTCAGGTGTATATCAGTATGTAGTGTCTCTACTTTAAAGAGTCCTCTCCTGCTGATGTTCAGGTGTATATCAGTATGTAGTGTCTCAACTTTAAAGAGTGCTCTCCTGCTGATGTTCAGGTGTATATCAGTATGTAGTGTCTCTACTTTAAAGAGTCCTCTCCTGCTGATGTTCAGGTGTATATCAGTATGTAGTGTCTCTACTTTAAAGAGTCCTCTCCTGCTGATGTTCAGGTGTATATCAGTATGTAGTGTCTCTACTTTAAAGAGTCCTCTCCTACTGATGTTCAGGTGTATATCAGTATGTAGTGTCTCTACTTTAAAGAGTCCTCTCCAGCTGATGTTCAGGTGTATATCAGTATGTAGTGTCTCTACTTTAAAGAGTCCTCTCCTGCTGATGTTCAGGTGTATATCAGTATGTAGTGTCTCCACTTAAAAGAGTCCTCTCCTGCTGAGGTTCAGGTGTATATCAGTATGTAGTGTCTCTACTTTAAAGAGTCCTCTCCTGCTGATGTTCAGGTGTATATCAGTATGTAGTGTCTCCACTTAAAAGAGTCCTCTCCTGCTGAGGTTCAGGTGTATATCAGTATGGAGTGTCTCTACTTTAAAGAGTCCTCTCCTGCTGATGTTCAGGTGTATATCAGTATGTAGTGTCTCAACTTTAAAGAGTGCTCTCCTGCTGATGCTCAGGTGTATATCAGTATGTAGTGTCTCTACTTTAAAGAGTCCTCTCCTGCTGATGTTCAGGTGTATATCAGTATGTAGTGTCTCTACTTTAAAGAGTCCTCTCCTGCTGATGTTCAGGTGTATATCAGTATGTAGTGTCTCTACTTTAAAGAGTCCTCTCAGGTGTATATCAGTATGTAGTGTCTCTACTTTAAAGAGTCCTCTCCTGCTGATGTTCAGGTGTATATCAGTATGTAGTGTCTCTACTTTAAAGAGTCCTCTCCTGCTGATGTTCAGGTGTATATCAGTATGTAGTGTCTCTACTTTAAAGAGTACTCTCCTGCTGATGTTCAGGTGTATATCAGTATGTAGTGTCTCTACTTTAAAGAGTCCTCTCCTGCTGATGTTCAGGTGTATATCAGTATGTAGTGTCTCTACTTTAAAGAGTCCTCTCCTGCTGATGTTCAGATGTATATCAGTATGTAGTGTCTGTACTTTAAAGAGTCCTCTCCTGCTGATGTTCAGGTGTATATCAGTATGTAGTGTCTCTACTTTAAAGAGTCCTCTCCTGCTGATGTTCAGGTGTATATCAGTATGTAGTATCTCTACTTTAAAGAGTCCTCTCCTGCTGATGTTCAGGTGTATATCAGTATGTAGTATCTCTACTTTAAAGAGTCCTCTCCTGCTGATGTTCAGGTGTATATCAGTATGTAGTATCTCTTCTTTAAAGAGTCCTCTCCTGCTGATGTTCAGGTGTATATCAGTATGTAGTGTCTCTACTTTAAAGAGTCCTCTCCTGCTGATGTTCAGGTGTATATCAGTATGTAGTGTATCTACTTTAAAGAGTCCTCTCCTGCTGATGTTCAGGTGTATATCAGTATGTAGTGTCTCTACTTTAAAGAGTCTTCTCCTGCTGATGTTCAGGTGTATATCAGTATGTAGTATCTCTTCTTTAAAGAGTCCTCTCCTGCTGATGTTCAGGTGTATATCAGTATGTAGTGTCTCTACTTTAAAGAGTCCTCTCCTGCTAACACCTATAGAACTACAGGAGAGGGGAATAGGAACTCTTTAAAGTCCTACATTCAGTGAGTGCTGATGATCTCTATCATCGATCATCAGCATCTTCATTCACAAAATCAAAAACATTTCATATTCAGAAAATAAAGATTTCGTCCATAGAAACAACAGATTAATAACAATAACAATACATTCGAGCAGTTATTAAAAGTGTGAGACTTTCGGAAACATTCGTCTAACTTTAAAGGGAGGATATTTGAGTGTTGTCGACGAAACAGATATGTTTGGTGTTTTGAGATATTGAAGACGTTTGGCAGCAAAAAGCAGGAAATGTGAAAAACAGACGCGACAAAAACATTGTGCAAACATTTCAAGATAAAAAAACTATTCAATTCAGTTTTGTTTTTGTTATCTAAGAGAAAATATATCTTCGGTTTTTAACAATTAGCTTTGCATAGTAGTTCAAACCTCATTCTTTAAATAAAATATGGAAAAGATAAGAGTGGAGTTTTGTCGAGAAATAACGAAAACTTCTCAATACGTTAAAAATGAAAATCGTATGAAGTGTTTCCATCTCCGGTCCAAACTGTGTGCTATGGTAGTAATCAGGTGATACCACGATATGTCCTGCCTCCTCACGTATTGCAGAGATTGATCCCAGACGCAGGATCCAATAATAACCCAAACTGGTTTATTTCAGCACAATAAAGCAAATTAAACTTCCCACGTATTCAAAAAGTCTCTTTCTCTAAATGCAGGCAGCTTAACTACGTAACTGTTGAGTATTAGCAAAGTGATATTATATTATTCAATATGTTTAAATAACTCATGCTCATTCCCACGGAAATATGTCCAACATCTGCTGACAACAAACCTCAACACTTCCTGCAGATGTTTCACAATAAGAGCCCAAACTAAGAGTGAGGCCAGTGCTGAGTGAGTGCGTTCAAATGAAGATTTCATGACCGATAGTATGCACGGTTTAATACCTGACCTGTAGAACTGGATCTAAAAACAGTTCAGGACTTTAAGGACGAGCGAGAGAGATACAAACAGGAAGCTAAAGGGTTGTGCTGTTTTCAGAGTCCTAAACCCTGACATCACTTCCTGTCCCCTGGTCTGGAGGTCAATGGTTTCTGAATGTGTTTTTGGTTGTTATCCTGAAATAAGGTCTGTGGTTAACACAGGCTGCAGAGACTTTAACATTTTGTTCTACGACATAAAATACGCCAGTAAAAACCCCACTGGAGGATTTAGAGGTTGCTAACAAGTGTCTAAATGAGACGACTAAACGTCATCACGCCCAACATTAGCCGCCTTTAGCTTAGCGGTGGTGACGTGAAGTCATGTGACCGTGCTGTAGTTCCTTTATAGCCCAACATTAGCCTCCTTTAGCTTAGCGGTGGTGACGTGAAGTCATGTGACCGTGCTGTAGTTCCTTTATAGCCCAACATTAGCCTCCTTTAGCTTAGCGGTGGTGACGTGAAGTCATGTGACCGTGCTGTAGTTCCTTTATAGCCCAACATTAGCCTCCTTTAGCTTAGCGGTGGTGACGTGAAGTCATGTGACCGTGCTGTAGTTCCTTTATAGCCCAACATTAGCCTCCTTTAGCTTAGCGGTGGTGACGTGAAGTCATGTGACCGTGCTGTAGTTCCTTTATAGCCCAACATTAGCCTCCTTTAGCTTAGCGGTGGTGACGTGAAGTCATGTGACCGTGCTGTAGTTCCTTTATAGCCCAACATTAGCCTCCTCTAGCTTAGCGGTGGTGACGTGAGGTCATGTGACCGTGCTGTAGTTCCTTTATAGCCCAACATTAGCCTCCTTTAGCTTAGCGGTGGTGACGTGAAGTCATGTGACCGTGCTGTAGTTCCTTTATAGCCCAACATTAGCCTCCTTTAGCTTAGCTGTGGTGACGTGAAGTCATGTGACCGTGCTGTAGTTCCTTTATAGCCCAACATTAGCCTCCTTTAGCTTAGCGGTGGTGACGTGAAGTCATGTGACCGTGCTGTAGTTCCTTTATAGCCCAACATTAGCCTCCTTTAGCTTAGCGGTGGTGAAGTCATGTGACCGTGCTGTAGTTCCTTTATAGCCCAACATTAGCCACCTTTAGCTTAGCGGTGCTGACGTGAAGTCATGTGACCGTGCTGTAGTTCCTCTCTAGCCCAACATTAGCTTCTAACTTCAGAAATCATAAAGTGGTGTTAATATGTGGAGATTATTCTGCCGAACTAAAACATTCCACATCCAGCATGTCTACAGTGCCTCCATCCGTCAGCACGTCAGCGTGGAAACGTCAGCGTGTTTTATTTCCCTTGTAATGTTCATGAAGTCGTGCTGAACCAGGACCTCTGCGTCTCCGTTTCATTTCTGTAATCTGCAGCTCGGCCTGTGGGGCGTTCAGTTGAGCAGGAAGAAATGTCTGTGAATACGTTGATTGAGTTGATCCTAATAAAACACTCACTGCGTATAGTCACTTAACTTTGTTCAGAAGTGTTGGGGAAATGATATTCCTGTGTTATCTCATGTACTGTATGTTCATTGTTATACCTTTAGAAAAAGATGCTCCAAACACTGATGGAAGATCATTTGTTATGATTGTGATTGACTGTTTCAATCTGAAATATGTTTGTTTGCTAAATGAGTAGAATGCCTACACCCTTTCTGAAGAATCTCATTTCTTAGTGATTTGAACAAATGTATTATTGGGGTGCGTTTTGTTTATCAAAATTGGCAAAAAGGGAGGAACTGTTGGGGAGATCCTGACCCTCTGACCCAGTGCATCAGTGTGTCCTCACTGAGCAGCTTGAGCTGCTCTCAGTGTCTCTCTCCTGCCTGTTGGGTCAGCTGATAGAGGCTATAGTGATGTATCTTGGTCTGCAGCATGTTGGTTATTATCTCAGAGCTAAATGCATGGTCTGGGGTAGAGATCTTCAGAAACACAGATCACATGTCTTTTTCTCCGGCCGAAGCTCCAAATAAACCATTAGTGTTTCCATCAGAGTTCCTGCTCTCTTGTGTCTCTCTGAGTCTCCATTGATCCAGAAGTTTGCATCACAGTCATGTCCTTGGTCCCCATCAGACCAGGTGGAAGGCCCCCATCAGGCCAGGTGGAAGTCCCCATCAGACCAGGTGGAAGGCCCCCATCAGACCAGGTGGAAGGCCCCCATCAGACCAGGTGGAAGGCCCCCATCAGACCAGGTGGAAGTCCCCATTAGACCAGGTCGAAGGTCCCATCAGACCAGGTCGAAGGTCCCATCAGACCAGGTGGAAGGTCCAATCAGACCAGGTGGAGGGCCCCCATCAGACCAGGTTGAAGGCCCCCATCAGACCAGGTGGAAGGCCCCCATCAGACCAGGTGGAAGGCCCCCATCAAGAGGTCCAGGTCCCGGGCCTCGGCGGCCTCACTCAGGTCGGGCCGGTCCATGGTGGTGACGGCGATCCTCAGGGCGTCCCAGATGTTGGCGGACATCTGCTGCTGACTGCAGCGCTGATCCGTCCTCTGCTGGCTCAGAGCCAACAGGAAGTTACTGACTGCCTCCCTGCAGGACAGGAAACACACGTCATCAGATGTGGCCGAGTTCAAGGTTCAAGATTCAAGGCTTTTGTGTACAGAGCTACAGTGTAGATATGTCAATGAAAAAAAACACAATAAAACAGATAGAAGAGAATAGAAATATTATAGGAGAGTCTATGTACAAGTAATTGGAATATGATATATTAGATTTGCACTGCGCAGCGTGAGTTGTTCCTCCTATTGGACCGCTACGTACGGCAACCCAAGAGGGACATTTGACACAAAGTATTGTTTGAAGCAACACATTAAGTTGAGGAAACACTCGAGTCAAATGTAATGAAAGTCAGATGGTGTCTTAGACGGGGCAGTGATATCATAAACCTGTTCATGTACGCATTCAAACACTTGTTCTGTTACCAGCTGTATTCACCTTGCAGGTGCAGCTATGTGGCTTTGATCCTGGATCAAGTGTTTAAGTCATGGATGTTTAAAGTTTAACTTCTTCATATGTCTAATATTATAGTTGACTTTTCATTCAGGAAGTATGACGCTGTGCTGTCAGTACGCTTCTCCATGCTTGTGATTGGTCGAATGCTCCAGATACCACCCCTTTCATGTGAACGCTCCTAACTAGATAGGACACGGCTGGCTTGAGCGATCCACTTGATAACCCGCGTCGTAGGACCGTTTAGCGAGAGCGCGTATGTTTTGGATTAGGCCAACCGGCTAACTCAAACATATCCAGGTGAGGTTGAACCAGCTTCGTAGTACAGGCCTCAGATCTGACCATTGAAGTATTATCCTATGGTGCGGTGCGGTGCGGTATGGTGCGGTGCGGTATGGTACGGTACAGTATGGTATGGTACGGTGCAGTATGGTATGGTACGGTACAGTATGGTATGTACAGTATGGTATGGTACGGTACAGTATGGTACGGTATGGTACAGTATGGTATGGTACAGTATGGTATGGTACGGTACAGTATGGTATGGTACAGTTTGGTACGGTACAGTATGGTATGGCATGGTACAGTATGATCTGGTACAGTATGGTACGGTACAGTATGGTGCGGTATGGTACAGTATGGTATGGTACGGTGCAGTATGGTATGGTACGGCACAGTATGGTATGGTACGGTACAGTATGGTATTGTACAGTATGGTACGGTACAGTATGGTATGGTACGGTACAGTATGGTACAGTACGGTATGGTACAGTATGGTATGGTACGGTATGGTACAGTATGGTATGGTACGGTACAGTATGGTACAGTACGGTATGGTACGGTACCGTATGGTATGGTACGGTACAGTATGGTACAGTACGGTATGGTACGGTACAGTATGGTACGGTATGGTACAGTACGGTACAGTATGGTACAGTACGGTATGGTACGGTACCGTATGGTATGGTACGGTACAGTATGGTACAGTACGGTACAGTACGGTACAGTATGGTACAGTACGGTATGGTACGGTACAGTATGGTACGGTATGGTACAGTATGGTACAGTACGGTATGGTACAGTATGGTATGGTACGGTACAGTATGGTACAGTACGGTATGGTACGGTACCGTATGGTATGGTACGGTACAGTATGGTACAGTATGGTATGGTACGGTACAGTATGGTACGGTACGGTACAGTATGGTAAGGTACAGTATGGTACGGCACGGTACAGTATGGTACGGTGCGGTACAGTATGGTGCGGTATGGTACGGTACAGTATGGTACGGCATGGTACGGTACAGTATGGTATGGTACGGTACAGTACGGTATGGTATGGTATGGTATGGTACGGTACAGTACGGTATGGTATGGTACGGTACAGTACGGTACGGTATGGTATGGTACAGTACGGTACAGTATGGTATGGTACGGTACGGTACAGTACGGTAGAGTATGGTATGGTATGGTACGGTATGGTACGGTACAGTATGGTATGGTACAGTATGGTTAAGTACGGTATGGTACGGTACAGTATGGTATGGTACAGTATGGTATGGTACAGTACGGTATGGTACGGTACAGTGTGGTACGGTACAGTACGGTATGGTACGGTACAGTATGGTATGGTACAGTATGGTATGGTACGGTACAGTATGGTACGGTACGGTACAGTGTGGTACGGTACAGTACAGTATGGTATGGTACAGTATGGTATGGTACAGTATGGTATGGTACGGTACAGTATGGTACGGTATGGTACAGTATGGTATGGTACAGTATGGTATGGTACGGTACAGTATGGTATGGTACAGTTTGGTACGGTACAGTATGGTATGGCATGGTACAGTATGATCTGGTACAGTATGGTACGGTACAGTATGGTGCGGTATGGTACAGTATGGTATGGTACGGTGCAGTATGGTATGGTACGGCACAGTATGGTATGGTACGGTACAGTATGGTATTGTACAGTATGGTACGGTACAGTATGGTATGGTACGGTACAGTATGGTACAGTACGGTATGGTACAGTATGGTATGGTACGGTATGGTACAGTATGGTATGGTACGGTACAGTATGGTACAGTACGGTATGGTACGGTACCGTATGGTATGGTACGGTACAGTATGGTACAGTACGGTATGGTACGGTACAGTATGGTACGGTATGGTACAGTACGGTACAGTATGGTACAGTACGGTATGGTACGGTACCGTATGGTATGGTACGGTACAGTATGGTACAGTACGGTACAGTACGGTACAGTATGGTACAGTACGGTATGGTACGGTACAGTACGGTATGGTACAGTATGGTACAGTACGGTATGGTACAGTATGGTATGGTACGGTACAGTATGGTACAGTACGGTATGGTACGGTACCGTATGGTATGGTACGGTACAGTATGGTACAGTATGGTATGGTACGGTACAGTATGGTACGGTACGGTACAGTATGGTAAGGTACAGTATGGTACGGCACGGTACAGTATGGTACGGTGCGGTACAGTATGGTGCGGTATGGTACGGTACAGTATGGTACGGCATGGTACGGTACAGTATGGTATGGTACGGTACAGTACGGTATGGTATGGTATGGTACGGTACAGTACGGTATGGTATGGTACGGTACAGTACGGTACGGTATGGTATGGTACAGTACGGTACAGTATGGTATGGTACGGTACGGTACAGTACGGTAGAGTATGGTATGGTATGGTACGGTATGGTACGGTACAGTATGGTATGGTACAGTATGGTTAAGTACGGTATGGTACGGTACAGTATGGTATGGTACAGTATGGTATGGTACAGTACGGTATGGTACGGTACAGTGTGGTACGGTACAGTACGGTATGGTACGGTACAGTATGGTATGGTACAGTATGGTATGGTACGGTACAGTATGGTACGGTATGATACGGTATGGTACGGTACAGTATGGTATGGTACGGTACCTGTGGGCCCCCAGGTTGATGCAGCTGATCCCCAGGTTGTATCTGGAGCGGATGAATCCAGGCTGCAGCTCCAGGGCGCGGCTGTAGGCCTCCACCGCCTCCTCGCTGCGGTCCCCGTTCGCTAACGTGGCCCCGAGACGGTTCCACAGCAGGTAGTCCTGGGGGGAGGTTCTTCTTTTACACTCAGTGCAGGAACATACATAACCTTAAAGCTCCCCTATCATGCAAAGTGCACTCTTTGATGTCTTCTCTACATCACCATGTGTCCCTGGTGTGTCCCTGGTGTGTCCCCGGTGTGTCAGAAGACTCTCAAAGTGATGTCTTCTCTACATCACCATGTGTCCCCGGGGTGTCCCCGGTGTGTCAGGAGACTCTCAAAGTGATGTCTTCTCTACATCACCATGTGTCCCCGGTGTGTCCCCGGTGTGTCAGGAGACTCTCAAAGTGATGTCTTCTCTACATCACCATGTGTCCCCGGTGTGTCCCTGGTGTGTCAGGAGACTCTCAAAGTGATGTCTTCTCTACATCACCATGTGTCCCCGGTGCGTCCCCGGTGTGTCAGGAGACTCTCAAAGTGATGTCTTCTCTAAATCACCATGTCCCCCCCGTGTGTCCCCGGTGTGTCAGGAGACTCTCAAAGTGATGTCTTCTCTACATCACCATGTGTCCCCGGTGTGTCCCCGGTGTGTCAGGAGACTCTCAAAGTGATGTCTTCTCTACATCACCATGTCCCCCCCGTGTGTCCCCGGTGTGTCAGGAGACTCTCAAAGTGATGTCTTCTCTACATCACCATGTGTCCCCGATGTGTCCCCGGTGTGTCAGGAGACTCTCAAAGTGATGTCTTCTCTACATCACCATGTCCCCCCCGTGTGTCCCCGGTGTGTCAGGAGACTCTCAAAGTGTCAGGAAATATTTGAGAGAGAGAAAGAGTTTGAGCTCCATACTGTTTCAGAAATAGAATTCTCCTGAATAAGCTCCGCCCCCTCTCTTTTTATTATTATAGTAATTTTGTTTAAAGCTTTAGAGCCAGAATCATCTCTTTAGTAACAGCTGGAAGAGAGGGGGGGGGGGCTACAAGGATCTGTTTGGGGTTTGGAGCAGGACACTTCAGAGACATGTCCTTAGTAACAGCTGGAAGAGAGGGGGGGGGCTACAAGGATCTGTTTGGGGTTTGGAGCAGGACACTTCAGAGACATGTCCTTAGTAACAGCTGGAAGAGAAGGGGGTGGCTACAAGGATCTGTTTGGGGTTTGGAGCAGGACACTTCAGAGACATGTCCTTAGTAACAGCTGGAAGAGAGGGGGGGGGCTACAAGGATCTGTTTGGGGTTTGGAGCAGGACACTTCAGAGAGATGTCCTTATATCTGAGACCTGTAATATATGCACCTTTAATGACTACACTATGAACTGTGAGTGTGTGTGGGTGTGTGTGTGTGTGTGTGTGTGTGTGTGTGTGTGTGTGTGTGTGTGTGTGTGTGTGTGTGTGTGTGTGTGTGTGTGTGTGTGTGTGTGTGTGTGTGTGTGTGTGTGTGTGTGTGTGTGTGTGTGTGTGTGTGTGTGTGTATGTGTACCTGGGGTCTGGAGCTCAGAGCTGCTCTGAATGCTAGCTCTGCTCTCTGGAAGTCAGAGCTCAGGTTGTAGAGGACGCCGAGGCCGGTCTGCAGGTCGGGGTCCACGGAGTCAGGGTTCATCAGAGAAGCCTCCTGGAAGAGGAGCAGCACCTCCTGCAGACTGCACACACACACACACACACACACACACACACACACACACACACACACACACACACACACACACACACACACACACACACACACACACACACACACACACACACACACACACACACACACACACACACACACACACACACACACACACACACACACACACACACACACACACACACACACACACACACACACGTTACATCATGTATCTGTATATCCTTTACTTACAGACTCATCTTGCACTATTTGATCTGTTTTACAAGTTTTATGTCCTATATATATTCATGTTGGTCTGTTGGAGGAGCCTCAGGTGTGCGTACCTGGCGGGTGGGGGGGGACCCCTGCGCGGCGTGCCCCCCCCCCGCTGCAGCAGCTGGTGGTATCGGGGGTGGTGAGAGAGCCAGCGCTGCAGGGTGTCGCACGCCCCCCCCCCGACCCCAAGGTTAGTGAAGCTCACCGCCAGAGACATGAGCGCCGGCAGGTTGTTTGGGCGCAGCTCCAGACACCTGGGGGGGGGGGGGTACAAATACATATCCTCCTGTCAACAATGTGTTTATACTGCGGTTATACTCAGTTAGTACTGCAATTTACGTGTGTTTGTACTGTGTTCGTTTCTACTGTGTGTGTTTCTACTGTGTTTCTACTGTGTTTCTACTGTGTTCGTTTCTACTGTGTTTCTACTGTGTTCGTTTCTACTGTGTGTGTTTCTACTGTGTTTGTTTCTACTGTGTGTGTTTCTACTGTGTTTGTTTCTACTGTGTTCGTCTCTACTGTGTTCGTCTCTACTGTGTTCGTCTCTACTGTGTTCGTCTCTACTGTGTTTGTTTCTACTGTGTTCGTCTCTACTGTGTTCGTCTCTACTGTGTTCGTCTCTACTGTGTTTGTTTCTACTGTGTTCGTCTCTACTGTGTTCGTCTCTACTGTGTTCGTCTCTACTGTGTTCGTCTCTACTGTGTTTGTTTCTACTGTGTTCGTCTCTACTGTGTGTGTTTCTACTGTGTGTGTTTCTACTGTGTTCGTCTCTACTGTGTGTGTTTCTACTGTGTGTGTTTCTACTGTGTTCGTCTCTACTGTGTGTGTTTCTACTGTGTGTGTTTCTACTGTGTTCGTCTCTACTGTGTGTGTTTCTACTGTGTGTGTTTCTACTGTGTGTGTTTCTACTGTGTTTGTTTCTACTGTGTTTGTTTCTACTGTGTTTCTACTGTGTTCGTCTCTACTGTGTGTGTTTCTACTGTGTTTGTTTCTACTGTGTTTCTACTGTGTGTGTTTCTACTGTGTGTGTTTATACTGTGTTTGTTTCTACTGTGTGTGTTTCTACTGTGTTTGTTTCTACTGTGTGTGTTTCTACTGTGTTTGTTTCTACTGTGTTTCTACTGTGTGTGTTTCTACTGTGTTTCTACTGTGTTTCTACTGTGTGTGTTTCTACTGTGTGTGTTTCTACTGTGTTTCTACTGTGTTTCTACTGTGTGTGTTTCTACTGTGTTTGTTTCTACTGTGTTTCTACTGTGTTTCTACTGTGTTTGTTTCTACTGTGTTCGTTTCTACTGTGTTTGTTTCTACTGTGTGTGTTTCTACTGTGTTTGCTTCTACTGTGTGTGTTTCTACTGTGTTTGTTTCTACTGTGTTTCTACTGTGTTTCTACTGTGTGTGTTTCTACTCTGTTTGTTTCTACTGTGTTTGTTTCTACTGTGTTTGTTTCTACTGTGTGTGTTTCTACTGTGTTTGTTTCTACTGTGTGTGTTTCTACTGTGTTTGTTTCTACTGTGTTTGTTTCTACTGTGTTTCTACTGTGTTTCTACTGTGTTTATACTGTGTTCGTTTCTACTGTGTTTGTTTCTACTGTGTTTCTACTGTGTTTCTACTGTGTTTGTTTCTACTGTGTGTGTTTCTACTGTGTTTCTACTGTGTTCGTTTCTACTGTGTGTGTTTCTACTGTGTTTCTACTGTGTTTCTACTGTGTTTCTACTGTGTTCGTTTCTACTGTGTTCGTTTCTACTGTGTTTGTTTCTACTGTGTTTCTACTGTGTTTCTACTGTGTTTCTACTGTGTTCGTTTCTACTGTGTGTGTTTCTACTGTGTTTCTACTGTGTTTGTTTCTACTGTGTGTGTTTCTACTGTGTTTGTTTCTACTGTGTTTCTACTGTGTTTCTACTGTGTTCGTCTCTACTGTGTGTGTTTCTACTGTGTTCGTTTTCTACTGTGTGTGTTTCTACTGTGTTCGTTTCTACTGTGTTTGTTTCTACTGTGTGTGTTTCTACTGTGTTTGTTTCTACTGTGTTCGTCTCTACTGTGTGTGTTTCTACTGTGTTCGTCTCTACTGTGTGTGTTTCTACTGTGTTCGTTTTCTACTGTGTGTGTTTCTACTGTGTTCGTTTCTACTGTGTGTGTTTCTACTGTGTTTGTTTCTACTGTGTTTCTACTGTGTTTCTACTGTGTTCGTTTCTACTGTGTTTGTTTCTACTGTGTTCGTTTCTACTGTGTTTCTACTGTGTTTGTACTGTGTTCGTTTCTACTGTGTTTGTTTCTACTGTGTTCGTTTCTACTGTGTTTCTACTGTGTGTGTTTCTACTGTGTTTGTACTGTGTTCGTCTCTACTGTGTTTCTACTGTGTTTGTACTGTGTTCGTTTCTACTGTGTTTGTTTCTACTGTGTTCGTTTCTACTGTGTTTCTACTGTGTTTGTACTGTGTTCGTTTCTACTGTGTTTGTTTCTACTGTGTTCGTTTCTACTGTGTTTCTACTGTGTGTGTTTCTACTGTGTTTATTTCTACTGTGTGTGTTTCTACTGTGTTTTTTTCTACTGTGTTTGTTTCTACTGTGTTTCTACTGTGTTTCTACTGTGTTTGTTTCTACTGTGTTCGCTTCTACTGTGTTTCTATTGTGTTCGTTTCTACTGTGTTTCTACTGTGTTTGTTTCTACTGTGTTTCTACTGTGTTTCTACTGTGTTCATTTCTACTGTGTTTGTTTCTACTGTGTTTGTTTCTACTGTGTTCGTTTCTACTGTGTGTGTTTCTACTGTGTTTCTACTGTGTTTCTACTGTGTTTCTACTGTGTTTCTACTGTGTTCGTTTCTACTGTGTTTGTACTGTGTGTGTTTCTACTGTGTTCATTTCTACTGTGTTTCTACTGTGTTCGTTTCTACTGTGTTTCTACTGTGTTCATTTCTACTGTGTTTCTACTGTTTTCATTTCTACTGTGTTTCTACTGTGTTCATTTCTACTGTGTTTCTACTGTGTTCATTTCTACTGTGTTTCTACTGTGTTCGTTTCTACTGTGTTTCTACTGTGTTCGTTTCTACTGTGTTTCTACTGTGTTTGTTTCTACTGTGTTCGTTTCTACTGTGTTTCTACTGTGTTTGTTTCTACTGTGTTCATTTCTACTGTGTTTCTACTGTGTTCATTTCTACTGTGTTTCTACTGTGTTCATTTCTACTGTGTTTCTACTGTGTTCGTTTCTACTGTGTTTCTACTGTGTTCGTTTCTACTGTGTTTCTACTGTGTTTCTACTGTGTTCATTTCTACTGTGTTTCTACTGTGTTCATTTCTACTGTGTTTCTACTGTGTTCATTTCTACTGTGTTTCTACTGTGTTCATTTCTACTGTGTTTCTACTGTGTTCGTTTCTACTGTGTTTCTACTGTGTTCGTTTCTACTGTGTGTGTTTCTACTGTGTTTGTTTCTACTGTGTGTGTTTCTACTGTGTTTGTTTCTACTGTGTTCGTCTCTACTGTGTTCGTCTCTACTGTGTTCGTCTCTACTGTGTTCGTCTCTACTGTGTTTGTTTCTACTGTGTTCGTCTCTACTGTGTTCGTCTCTACTGTGTTCGTCTCTACTGTGTTTGTTTCTACTGTGTTCGTCTCTACTGTGTTCGTCTCTACTGTGTTCGTCTCTACTGTGTTCGTCTCTACTGTGTTTGTTTCTACTGTGTTCGTCTCTACTGTGTGTGTTTCTACTGTGTGTGTTTCTACTGTGTTCGTCTCTACTGTGTGTGTTTCTACTGTGTGTGTTTCTACTGTGTTCGTCTCTACTGTGTGTGTTTCTACTGTGTGTGTTTCTACTGTGTTCGTCTCTACTGTGTGTGTTTCTACTGTGTGTGTTTCTACTGTGTGTGTTTCTACTGTGTGTGTTTCTACTGTGTTTGTTTCTACTGTGTTTCTACTGTGTTCGTCTCTACTGTGTGTGTTTCTACTGTGTTTGTTTCTACTGTGTTTCTACTGTGTGTGTTTCTACTGTGTTTGTTTCTACTGTGTGTGTTTCTACTGTGTTTGTTTCTACTGTGTTTCTACTGTGTGTGTTTCTACTGTGTTTGTTTCTACTGTGTGTGTTTCTACTGTGTTTGTTTCTACTGTGTTTCTACTGTGTGTGTTTCTACTGTGTTTCTACTGTGTTTCTACTGTGTGTGTTTCTACTGTGTTTGTTTCTACTGTGTTTCTACTGTGTTTCTACTGTGTTTGTTTCTACTGTGTTTGTTTCTACTGTGTTTCTACTGTGTTTATACTGTGTTCGTTTCTACTGTGTTTGTTTCTACTGTGTGTGTTTCTACTGTGTTTGCTTCTACTGTGTGTGTTTCTACTGTGTGTGTTTCTACTGTGTTTCTACTGTGTTTCTACTGTGTGTGTTTCTACTGTGTTTGTTTCTACTGTGTTTGTTTCTACTGTGTTTGTTTCTACTGTGTGTGTTTCTACTGTGTTTGTTTCTACTGTGTGTGTTTCTACTGTGTTTGTTTCTACTGTGTTTGTTTCTACTGTGTTTCTACTGTGTTTCTACTGTGTTTATACTGTGTGTGTTTCTACTGTGTGTGTTTCTACTGTGTTTCTACTGTGTTTCTAATGTGTGTGTTTCTACTGTGTTTGTTTCTACTGTGTTTGTTTCTACTGTGTTTGTTTCTACTGTGTGTGTTTCTACTGTGTTTGTTTCTACTGTGTGTGTTTCTACTGTGTTTGTTTCTACTGTGTTTGTTTCTACTGTGTTTCTACTGTGTTTCTACTGTGTTTATACTGTGTTCGTTTCTACTGTGTTTGTTTCTACTGTGTTTCTACTGTGTTTCTACTGTGTTTCTACTGTGTTTGTTTCTACTGTGTGTGTTTCTACTGTGTTTGTTTCTACTGTGTTTCTACTGTGTTTCTACTGTGTTCGTCTCTACTGTGTGTGTTTCTACTGTGTTCGTTTTCTACTGTGTGTGTTTCTACTGTGTTCGTTTCTACTGTGTTTGTTTCTACTGTGTGTGTTTCTACTGTGTTTGTTTCTACTGTGTTCGTCTCTACTGTGTGTGTTTCTACTGTGTTCGTCTCTACTGTGTGTGTTTCTACTGTGTTCGTTTTCTACTGTGTGTGTTTCTACTGTGTTCGTTTCTACTGTGTGTGTTTCTACTGTGTTTGTTTCTACTGTGTTTCTACTGTGTTTCTACTGTGTTCGTTTCTACTGTGTTCGTTTCTACTGTGTTTCTACTGTGTTTGTACTGTGTTCGTTTCTACTGTGTTTGTTTCTACTGTGTTCGTTTCTACTGTGTTTCTACTGTGTGTGTTTCTACTGTGTTTGTTTCTACTGTGTTCGTTTCTACTGTGTTTCTACTGTGTTCGTTTCTACTGTGTTTGTTTCTACTGTGTTCGTTTCTACTGTGTTTCTACTGTGTGTGTTTCTACTGTGTTTCTACTGTGTTTGTTTCTACTGTGTTCGTTTCTACTGTGTTTCTACTGTGTGTGTTTCTACTGTGTTTGTACTGTGTTCGTCTCTACTGTGTTTCTACTGTGTTTGTACTGTGTTCGTTTCTACTGTGTTTGTTTCTACTGTGTTCGTTTCTACTGTGTTTCTACTGTGTTTGTACTGTGTTCGTTTCTACTGTGTTTGTTTCTACTGTGTTCGTTTCTACTGTGTTTCTACTGTGTTTCTACTGTGTTTGTTTCTACTGTGTTCGATTCTACTGTGTTTATTTCTACTGTGTGTGTTTCTACTGTGTTTTTTTCTACTGTGTTTGTTTCTACTGTGTTTCTACTGTGTTTCTACTGTGTTTATTTCTACTGTGTTCGCTTCTACTGTGTTTCTATTGTGTTCGTTTCTACTGTGTTTCTACTGTGTTTGTTTCTACTGTGTTTCTACTGTGTTTCTACTGTGTTCATTTCTACTGTGTTTGTTTCTACTGTGTTTGTTTCTACTGTGTTCGTTTCTACTGTGTTTCTACTGTGTTTCTACTGTGTTCGTTTCTACTGTGTTTGTACTGTGTGTGTTTCTACTGTGTTCATTTCTACTGTGTTTCTACTGTGTTCGTTTCTACTGTGTTTCTACTGTGTTCATTTCTACTGTGTTTCTACTGTTTTCATTTCTACTGTGTTTCTACTGTGTTCGTTTCTACTGTGTTTCTACTGTGTTTGTTTCTACTGTGTTCATTTCTACTGTGTTTCTACTGTGTTCATTTCTACTGTGTTTCTACTGTGTTCATTTCTACTGTGTTTCTACTGTGTTCATTTCTACTGTGTTTCTACTGTGTTCGTTTCTACTGTGTTTCTACTGTGTTCGTTTCTACTGTGTTTCTACTGTGTTTCTACTGTGTTCATTTCTACTGTGTTTCTACTGTGTTCATTTCTACTGTGTTTCTACTGTGTTCATTTCTACTGTGTTTCTACTGTGTTCATTTCTACTGTGTTTCTACTGTGTTCATTTCTACTGTGTTTCTACTGTGTTCGTTTCTACTGTGTTTCTACTGTGTTTGCTTCTACTGTGTTTGTTTCTACTGTGTTTCTACTGTGTTTCTACTGTGTTCATTTCTACTGTGTTCATTTCTACTGTGTTTCTACTGTGTTTGTTTCTACTGTGTTTCTACTGTGTTCGTTTCTACTGTGTTTCTACTGTTTTTGCTTCTACTGTGTTTGTACTGTGTTTCTACTGTGTTTGTTTCTACAGTGTTCGTACTGTGTTCGTTTCGAGTGTTCGTATCTACTGTATTTCTACTGTGTTTGTACTGCACTCATTTAGCTTTGTACTGCGTGTTCACTGTTTGAGCCTCTCCCACGTTTCGCTCCGTATTTACTCCAGGCTCCGTTCAGGTCTCTTTGCGTTTGTTTTGGAGTGGAAGAGTGTTAAAGAGGAAGCTGAACACAGGAGCATGAGTCTGCTGTGTGACCTGCAGGGGGCGCTGGAGATGCTCAGTGATGTACATGTGAATATAACAACAGGAAGTAGGACCTCTGCAGGGATGCGATGGCCGCCTGCTCGTTCTCGTTTTCAGCCTGAGTCATTCCCAGAACCTGCCAGGCCTGAGGACACAGGAAGGAGAGGACGTTAACTTCCTGTTCATCAACGTAGTCTGATTCCAGATCACAGAGTCCTGCTGTGACCCTGGAGGCGATGAGACCCCCAAGTCTGGAGATAGGAGGGTCTCCAACTCATACAAACTGCTGGATGATAACCTGCAGATGTTGGGGCATTTGTACAGTTAGCAGTTCTGTTGTGGTTTTGGGGTTATTGAGGATGCCGAATCCACTTCTCACATTTTCAGGATCAAAAATAGCAGAATGAAAGCAACCTGTACTCTCAGTGGACTGACTCTGACTTCCATGAGGAGAGTTGCAACCATTGGATATAGAGGGCACAGGACGAACATAATTATCTCTACTGTGGACAATTGACTATCATATGGCCTTTTTCTGGTTAAAACTGATTTTTGATCCTGTAAATGTCGGAAATGTATTCAGCATCCTCAATAACCCCAAAACTGCCCAAATCGACCAAACCATTTTGTAACTATTGCCCCCAGAGGCTATGACGCTAATTAACCCATCTTATGGTAATAGTGTGAATGTCCCGACATCTGCAGGTTAGCATCCAACAGTCTCTGTGAGCTGGAGACCCTCCTCTACACCTCTATCAGAACACTCTGGGGTCTCATCACCTCCAGGGTCCCATCAGGTCTCTGTGAGCTGGAGACCCTCTTCTACACCTCTATCAGAACACTCTGGGGTCTCATCACCTCCAGGGTCCCATCAGGTCTCTGTGAGCTGGAGACCCTCCTCTACACCTCTATCAGAACACTGTGGGGTCTCATCACCTCCAGGGTCCCATCAGGTCTCTGTGAGCTGGAGACCCTCCTCTACACCTCTATCAGAACACTGTGGGGTCTCATCACCTCCAGGGTCCCATCAGGACTCTGTGAGCTGGAGACCCTCCTCTACACCTCTATCAGAACACTGTGGGGTCTCATCACCTCCAGGGTCCCATCAGGACTCTGTGAGCTGGAGAACCTCCTCTACAGCTCTATCAGAACACTGTGGGGTCTCATCACCTTCAGGGTCCCATCAGGACTCTGTGAGCTGGAGACCCTCCTCTACACCTCTATCAGAACACTCTGGGGTCTCATCACCTCCAGGGTCCCATCAGGACTCTGTGAGCTGGAGACCCTCCTCTACACCTCTATCAGAACACTGTGGGGTCTCATCACCTCCAGGGTCCCATCAGGACTCTGTGAGCTGGAGACCCTCCTCTACAGCTCTATCAGAACACTGTGGGGTCTCATCACCTTCAGGGTCCCATCAGGACTCTGTGAGCTGGAGACCCTCCTCTACACCTCTATCAGAACACTGTGGGGTCTCATCACCTCCAGGGTCCCATCAGGACTCTGTGAGCTGGAGACCCTCCTCTACACCTCTATCAGAACACTCTGGGGTCTCATCACCTCCAGGGTCCCATCAGGACTCTGTGAGCTGGAGACCCTCCTCTACACCTCTATCAGAACACTGTGGGGTCTCATCACCTCCAGGGTCCCATCAGGACTCTGTGAGCTGGAGAGCCTCCTCTACACCTCTATCAGAACACTGTGGGGTCTCATCACCTCCAGGGTCCCATCAGGACTCTGTGAGCTGCAAACAGGAAGACAGCTTTCACAAAAACAGAAACAGGAACGCATTCCTGCCGACTGCAATAACTCTGATAGCACATCTCCTCTGGAGGACTCTCTGTACATTTTACATTTACGTTCAATCTAATGTTTAATAATCCATTCCTTGCACAATGAATGTATATATAATATCCTGCTTGTATTTTCTTACAGTAAATGTGTGTTTCCACATGTATATTTTTTACTTTTTTAATGCTATTTTATTTTTATTTGAGACGTTTACATTTTGGATTGTTCATTTCTACTCTTAATTTCTCTAATGTGCCTTCTCTTTTTGTGCTGCTCTAATGCAAACCTTTCCCTCATTGGGATCAATAAGTACTCCTGATCTTATCTCATGAGAAAGCAGCGATGCGTTCAGGTTCACCTCGGAGTCCTGGGGGTCCTGCTGGATGGCCGCCTCCAACAGCAGCACGGCGGCGTTCAGGTCGCCCCCCCGAGCTTTGTCCTGGCCCTCGGTGAAGGCGCTGGGCGTCTCTCTGTACGGGTTGTTGGCCTGGAACACGTACACCTGCTGCAGAGAAACACCTGTGAGGAACAGGTACACCTGCTGTAGAGAAACACCTGTGAGGAACAGGTACACCTGCTGCAGAGAAACACCTGTGAGGAACAGGTACACCTGCTGCAGAGAAACACCTGTGAGGAACAGGTACACCTGCTGCAGAGAAACACCTGTGAGGAACAGGTACACCTGCTGCAGAGGAACACCTGGTGAGGAACAGGTACACCTGCTGCAGAGAAACACCTGTGAGGAACAGGTACACCTGCTGCAGAGAAACACCTGTGAAGAACAGGTAGACCTGCTGCAGAGAAACACCTGTGAGGAACAGGTACACCTGCTGCAGAGGAACACCTGGTGAGGAACAGGTACACCTGCTGCAGAGAAACACCTGTGAGGAACAGGTACACCTGCTGCAGAGAAACACCTGTGAAGAACAGGTACACCTGCTGCAGAGAAACACCTGTGAGGAACAGGTACACCTGCTGCAGAGGAACACCTGGTGAGGAACAGGTACACCTGCTGCAGAGAAACACCTGGTGAGGAACAGGTACACCTGCTGCAGAGAAACACCTGTGAGGAACAGGTACACCTGCTGCAGAGAAACACCTGTGAGGAGCAGGTACACCTGCTGCAGAGAAACACCTGTGAGGAACAGGTACACCTGCTGCAGAGGAACACCTGTGAGGAACAGGTACACCTGCTGCAGAGAAACACCTGGTGAGGAACACGTACACCTGCTGCAGAGAAACACCTGGTGAGGAACACGTACACCTGCTGCAGAGAAACACCTGTGAGGAACAGGTAGACCTGCTGCAGAGAAACACCTGTGAGGAACAGGTACACCTGCTGCAGAGGAACACCTGTGAGGAACAGGTACACCTGCTGCAGAGGAACACCTGTGAGGCACAGCTGCTGCAGAGAAACACCTGTGAGGAACAGGTACACCTGCTGCAGAGAAACACCTGTGAGGAACAGCTGCTGCAGAGAAACACCTGTGAGGAACAGGTACACCTGCTGCAGAGAAACACCTATAAGGAACAGGTACACCTGCTGCAGAGAAACACCTATAAGGAACAGGTACACCTGCTGCAGAGAAACACCTATAAGGAACAGGTACACCTGCTGCAGAGAAACACCTATAAGGAACAGGTACACCTGCTGCAGAGGAACACCTGTGAGGAACAGCTGCTGCAGAGAAACACCTGTGAGGAACACCTGTGAGGAACACCTGTGAGGAACACCTGGTGAGGAACACCTGTGAGGAACACCTGTGAGGAACACCTGTGAGGAACAGCTGCTGCAGAGAAACACCTGGTGAGGAACACCTGGTGAGGAACACCTGGAGAGGAACACCTGGTGAGGAACACCTGTGAGGAACACCTGTGAGGAACACCTGGTGAGAAACAACGAAATCCTCACAGAGAACACTCTGAAGGTCACGATGGTTTATCACTTCATTCGTCCCACAACGGGAAATTTACAACGTTACAGCAAGAAGTGGAAAGCAGGTCAAAGGACTCAATGATTAAGAGTTAGCTAACTTCCACCTGTGATATAAAACACACATTAGAATAGAATGAAAATAAAGACCAACACGTAAAGTAAAATGGTGAGGTGTGGAGACAGCAAAGTGTTGGGACCTCTAGTTTATAGAGTGTTTGAACGTACCCTCTCCACGGGTGGGGCGGTGGGGGGGGGCGGGGCCTCAGACTCCTCCAGCCAGTTCCTGCGAGCGAGCTCCTCCCACTCCGCCTGCATCTTATCCCAGAACTCTGTGTCCGACTGGGGCAGAAGTGCTGCGTTAGTTAGTGCTGCGTTAGTTAATACTGCGTTAGTTAGTGCTGCAATAGTTAGTACTACGTTAGTTAGTACTACGTTAGTTAGTGCTGCGTTAGTTAGTACTGCGTTAGTTAGTGCTGCAATAGTTAGTACTACGTTAGTTAGTACTACGTTAGTTAGTGCTGCGTTAGTTAGTACTGCGTTAGTTAGTGCTGCAATAGTTAGTACTACGTTAGTTAGTACTACGTTAGTTAGTACTGCGTTAGTTAGTACTGCGTTAGTTAGTGCTGCGTTAGTTAATACTGCGTTAGTTAGTGCTGCAATAGTTAGTACTACGTTAGTTAGTACTACGTTAGTTAGTGCTGCGTTAGTTAGTACTGCGTTAGTTAGTGCTGCAATAGTTAGTACTACGTTAGTTAGTACTACGTTAGTTAGTGCTGCGTTAGTTAGTACTGCGTTAGTTAGTGCTGCAATAGTTAGTACTACGTTAGTTAGTACTACGTTAGTTAGTACTGCGTTAGTTAGTACTGCGTTAGTACTGCGTTAGTTAGTACTGCGTTAGTTAGTGCTGCGTTAGTTAGTGCTGCGTTAGTTAGTGCTGCGATAGTTAGTGCTGCGATAGTTAGTACTACGTTAGTTAGTACTACGTTAGTTAGTACTGCGTTAGTTAGTGCTGCGATAGTTAGTACTGTGTTAGTGCTGCGTTAGTTAGTACTGCGTTAGTTAGTACTGCGTTAGTACTGCGTTAGTACTGCGTTAGTTAGTACTGCGTTAGTTAGTGCTGCGTTAGTTAGTGCTGCGTTAGTTAGTGCTGCGTTAGTTAGTGCTGCGATAGTTAGTGCTGCGATAGTTAGTACTACGTTAGTTAGTACTACGTTAGTTAGTACTGCGTTAGTTAGTGCTGCGATAGTTAGTACTACGTTAGTTAGTGCTGCGTTAGTTAGTGCTGCGTTAGTTAGTGCTGCGTTAGTTAGTACTACGTTAGTTAGTACTGCGTTAGTTAGTGCTGCGATAGTTAGTGCTGCGATAGTTAGTACTACGTTAGTTAGTGCTGCGTTAGTTAGTGCTGCGTTAGTTAGTGCTGTGTTAGTTAGTACTACGTTAGTTAGTACTGCGTTAGTTAGTGCTGCGATAGTTAGTGCTGCGATAGTTAGTGCTACGTTAGTTAGTGCTACGTTAGTTAGTGCTGCGTTAGTTAGTGCTGCGTTAGTTAGTACTGCGTTAGTTAGTACTGCGTTAGTTAGTACTGCGTTAGTACTGCGTTAGTACTGCGTTAGTTAGTACTGCGTTAGTACCACGTTAGTTAGTACTGCGTTAGTTAGTATTGTGTTAGTTAGTACTACGATAGTTAGTACTGCGATAGTTAGTACTGCGATAGTTAGTACTGCGTTAGTTAGTACTGCGATAGTTAGTGCTGCGTTAGTTAGTGCTGCGTTAGTTAGTGCTGCATTAGTTAGTGCTGCGTTAGTTAGTACTGCGTTAGTTAGTACTGCGTTAGTACTGCGTTAGTACTGCGTTAGTACTGCGTTAGTTAGTACTGCGTTAGTTAGTGCTGCGTTAGTTAGTGCTGCGTTAGTACTGCGTTAGTTAGTACTGCATTAGTTAGTACTGCGTTAGTGCTGCGTTAGTTAGTACTGCGTTAGTTAGTACTGCGTTAGTACTGCGTTAGTTAGTACTGCATTAGTACTGCGTTAGTTAGTACTGCGTTAGTTAGTACTGCGTTAGTACTGCGTTAGTACTGCGTTAGTTAGTACTGCGTTAGTACTGCGTTAGTTAGTACTGTGTTCATACTGCATTTAAAACTGCAAGAAAATCAAAATGTATTCTGCCTTTTCTCAAGCAGGAAACTGCGTCTTTGAAGTCCACAGGAATGATAATGTTAGATCAACAGATCATGACGCTCACTGATTGGCTGCTTGTTAGTGAAATGCACCCTGGGATTTGTAGTTGATTTCCAGTTTTTTATGTTATATTTTAATAAATGTGTGTTTTAGCTTTTAGTTAAAATATATAATTAACACCATCTGAGGACAGAGAACCGTCACATAGATGTTAAAGCAAAGGGCTTCCATAGAAAGAGGACCTATTGTCACTGTGTGTGTGTGTGTGTGTGTGTGTGTGTGTGTGTGTGTGTGTGTGTGTGTGTGTGTGTGTGTGTGTGTGTGTGTGTGTGTTTTACCTCCACAGCAGCCTTCGCTCTGACAAACTCGTCCTCCAGAGACTCGTCTCCGGTCATCAGGGACCGAGTCCGTCTGTGCTGCCTGGACCCTGCACAGTCCTGCACACACACACACACACACACACACACACACACACACACACACACACACACACACACACACACACACACACACACACACACACACACACACACACACACACACACACACACACACACACACACACACACACACACACACACACACACACACACACACACACACACACACACACACACACACACACACTTCAGTGTGACAGTAGAGACTAACAACAGAAGTTTAAAGGTCTTAGGGTTAGCTGTGTAGCGTCTGTCTGTAGCTGTCAACGAAACGTGAAACGGATAACAAAGACAACATACAAGACTGTGTTCTCTTTATGGATACACACCACACACATTTTAAGTGAGTACACTGCAGTATAAGTACACTGCTGTATAAGTACACTCTTGTATAAGTACACTGCAGTATACGTACACAGTATAAGTACACTGCTGTATAAGTACACTGCAGTATAAGTACACTGCAGTATAAGTACACAGTATAAGTACACTGCAGTATAAGTACACAGTATAAGTACCTGTGTGGCGCTGAAGTCCAGGCCGTCCAGGCTGTGCACGTCAAAGCAGTTTTTTGTCAGCGGGTCAGTTTTAAACTCTGCAGACCTGAAGGACACAGAGAGACAGGGACCAGTCAGAGAGGCACAGCGCCCCCTACAGGCTGCAGTTTGTGTGTGTGTATGTGTGAGTGTGAGTGTGAGTGTGAGTGTGAGTGTGAGTGTGTGTGTATGTGTGTGTGTGTGTGTGTGTGTGTGTGTGTGTGTGTGTGTGTGTGTGTGTGTGTGTGTGTGTGTGTGTGTGTGTGTGTGTGTGTGTGTGTGTGTGTGTGTGTGTGTGTGACACTGACCACAGCAGCTCTCTGGAGGAATGGACTGAGGTGCATCTGTTTCTGCTCCCTCCATCGTCTCCGTCCAGATTCACCTCGTCCCACCCGTTCACAGGAGGAGACACTGCAACAACACATCAACATATCAACACAACATAAACAGAACAACATATCAACACAACAACACAACATCACAACACAACAACATATCAACGCAACAACACCTTGATATTTAATATAATCAGAACTATGAACCCTGACTGAAACACTTTGAGGAAGACATGAAGACATGAAGACATGCAGCTGGAATGACCCAGAGCAGAAGCTCTCTGAGCCAGACGAGAGGAAGGTCTCTGGACAGGAAGTGGGTCCTCATCACACCCCCAGCTCAGAGTACAGCCTTCCTCTCACAGCTGACTGAGTGCAGCTTTTAACTCAATTCATTGAAGACAAACTGAAGCGCTACACTGACGTCATGCGAGTTTGATTTCTTTAAGCTAAAGGCGGTTAATGGGCGTGATGGCGTTCAGTCGTCTCATTTAGACTCTTGTTAGCACAGTGTCTAAAGGCCTCCTGTCCTGCCAAGTGCACTTTCTGATGTCTTCTCACCATGTGTCCCCGGTGTCCCCCCGGTGTCCCCGGTGTGTCCCCCCGGTGTGTCCCCCCGGTGTGTCCCCGGTGTGTCAGGAGACTCACAAAGTGATGTCTCTATATCTGAGACCCATAATATAGCGCTAATAGGAGACCTATAAATCCTCCAGCGGGTATACGAACATCTCTTCAGCTCGTGCTCACCACAGACCTTTCAGCCAGAAACAAATGAATCAATTCTGATTCTATGTCGGGTCACTGACACCCCCCCCCCCCCTGTGTGTCGAGTCAGTTTTTCTCAGACCCCTCCCTCTCTGGTTCCTGCCCCCCCCCTGTGTGTCGGGTCAGTGTTTCTCAGACCCCTCCCTCTCTGGTCCCTGCCCCCCCCCCTGTGTGTCGGGTCAGTGTTTCTCAGACCCCTGCCTCTCTGGTCCCTGCCCCCCCCCCCCTGTGTGTCTGGTCAGTGTTTCTCAGACCCCTCCCTCTCTGGTCCCTGCCCCCCCCCCCCTATGTGTCGGGTCAGTGTTTCTCAGACCCCTCCCTCTCTGGTCCCTGCCCCCCCCCCCCCCCCTATGTGTCGGGTCAGTGTTTCTCAGACCCCTCCCTCTCTGGTCCCTGCCCCCCCTGCGTTTCGGGTCAGTACCTGGATCCAGGGCGACCCTCTCCGGGGTTCTGGGCTCCACCTGGATCAGCTCCGTCTCCTCGGGGTCCGCTCGGCGCCGGGGGCTCCTGGAGACGGCCTTCCTCCTCAGAGGGCTCCTGCGGGGGGGCCGGACCACCACAGGGCCCCCTGGCTCACTGAGGTCCACCAGGTCCAGAGCTGTGGACAGGACTGAGCAGAACCAGCGGGTCAGAATTACTTTATTTATACTGCACTCTTCAAAACAAAGTTATAAAGTGCTTTACATGGATTCAAGGTGTGTGTGTGTGTGTGTGTGTGTGTGTGTGTGTGTGTGTGTGTGTGTGTGTGTGTAGGTGTGTGTAGGTGTGTGTCTGTGTGTGTGTGTGTGTGTGTGTGTGTGTGTGTGTGTGTGTGTAGGTGTGTGTGTGTGTGTGTGTGTAGGTGTGTGTGTGTGTGTGTGTGTAGGTGTGTGTGTGTGTGTGTGTGTGTGTGTGTGTGTGTGTGTGTGTGTGTGTGTGTGTGTGTGTGTGTGTGCGTGTGTGTGTGTGTGTGTGTGTGTGTGTGTGTGTGTGTGTGTGTGTGTGTGTGTTATATAAGGAGAGCTGTAATCAATAGAGTATCATCACAGGTGTATTTAGGTGATGTGTTCCCGGTGTCACAGTGACCTCCAAAACTCCTGCTCCATCTCTCAGATTGAATTTGAAACTCAGAAAAAGCAGCGTGAGGAGGGGGGGGGGGGGGGGGGGGGGGGGGGGGGTGTTAATGAGAGGGAGGAGGTCCTGCTGAGTCAGGCTGACAGATGGGAGGAAGAGAAGGAGGAAGAGGAGGAGGAAGAGGAGGAGGTCACACACCGACAAGGACACCGGAAAAGTTTGGAGGCAAAGACGAAGAAGGAGTTGATCCAGTTGCTCCTATGGTCTGTACACAAGTCCTCTGAGCCTGAAGCCGTCAGCAGCTAAACACTGACACCTGTGGTGGTGACCGGGACTGCTGAAACATTAAGACTGACCTGCACTGTGTCACAAGACTACAGGTGTTTGGGTTCAACATGTAAGAAGTAGAAAGTACAGGTATTTGAGTTCAACATGTAAGAAGTAGAAAGTACAGGTATTTGAGTTCAACATGTGAGAAGTAGAAAGTACAGGTATTTGAGTTCAACATGTAAGAAGTAGAAAGTACAGGTATTTGAGTTCAACATGTAAGAAGTAGAAAGTACAGGTATTTGAGTTCAACATGTAAGAAGTAGAAAGTACAGGTATTTGAGTTCAACATGTAAGAAGTAGAAAGTACAGGTATTTGAGTTCAACATGTAAGAAGTAGAAAGTTCAGGTATTTGAGTTCAAAGTGTAAGAAGTCAAAGTAAAAAGTAGTCAGAAAAATAAGTAGTGGAGTAAAGTACTGATACCAGAAACATGTACTTGAGTACAGTAAGGAAGTATTTGTACTTCCCACCTCTGAATATCATACTCTTCTGAATACATGTACTTTCTACTGAGTATAAGTATGTTGCCCCTACCTGCTGTGTTGGAGGTGGGGGGGCCGTGCTGGGGGGCGTCGCTCCGGGTCTCCGACAGGAAGTCATCGATGGAGGGACTGAGCAGAGGCCGACTCTCCTGCTGCATCTGCACACAAACACTCACTGTACTGTGAAATATACTCGCTGTACTGCAAAGAGGAGATGCAGGTTTGAATCAGGAAAACAGGAAGTGATTCCAACCAATCAACATCCTTTACTGCTTCTTTCCACCATCATGTGACCAACACCTGCAGCGGTTTGAGGCCCAGTTCCAAACCGCCCCCTACACCCTCCCCCCGTCTGTCACACAGAAGTGATCCCCTGCTGAGGGTCCCATCCCGTGGGAACAGCAAACGTGTGAATGAGATTATAACGCGTTATTAAAAACCAGGCAGTTTATAAACAAGAGGTTTTAAAATCAAAAGAGTTTTATTTCAGTCATCTTCTTTCTGTATGTTCCTCATCCCATGTGTGTGAGAGGCTGTTGCTGCAAGGCATTGTGGGAACGCAGGGCAAAGTGACAGTTCGATGTCCGGTCTGAGTGAGGCAGCAGTCGTGTCCTAATCCTAATCCACATGTCACTGGAACATGTTGGGGTTTACCCCGGAGCACGAGACGTTCCAGAAGGAACAGACGTCAAAAGCAGCAGGTCGTCACTGTCAGCTTTTACCTCATTACATATTATTATTTATTTATATATATATAAATACATATATATATTTCATAAAATATTATTTATATTTGTAGTTTTTTGGTTTGCGTTATTCTGTGAGGTGTGTCTCTTTGTTTTGTTTCATTTATATTCTGTAACAAACGGTTCTCCGGTGGGTTAGTGCTGTTTAATGCATTTCCTCGTGTGGACACGTCCAGCAGTTTACTCCACTAGGGGAGAGAGCGGCCCCTCCCACCCTGGACACAAACTGTTCACCCCCTCCCCTCTGGCAGGAGGCTGCGCTCCATCAGGACCAGAACCTCTGTCCACCTGAACAGTTTCTTCCCCTCCGCTACCGGCCTCTTAAACAAGGCCCCCCCCCCACTGACACAACGTAGTCTCTATATGCATCACATTAATGCACACATTTCTTGTTTCATATTTCATAGTTGATATCCAATCATTCATTCATAGCATTCGATTTCACTGTAAATTACTGCTTTATCTTATTGATCTTTAACTATATTTCATTACGGTGTCCTTCAAGATTTTTTGTTTTAAATGAGATTTCTTGTTTTATATTTGATGTCTGCTCTTGCTGTTGCTGCAAGGCGTTGTGGGAACGCAGGGCAAAGTGACAGTTCGATGTCTGCTCCTGCATTTCTACTGCGTTTCCTGCTGCGCCTCGACCACATGTTGTTCCTGCGGTCTCCACTGTCTGCTAGGGCTGTTCCACTTTGGCAACAATCATAATCTCCATTATTTGGGTTAACAATTGATATCACCATTATAAAAAACAATTATTATTATACGCGGGAAGTTACAACGGCTGGGCTGCCATCCACTCGTCCTGCTTCTGCTGCTGTGGAGGCCCGCTTTCACCTATCGTGTGCTGAGGTGCGGAGGAGGATTCGCCGCGGAGGAGCTCCCACGGCTGAAGGCCCGCCATCCACCTGTCTTGGTTCCGCTGTATGAGGCCTGCTCCCACCTGTCGCTGCTGTACGGGGGAGGATCTGCCACGGCTGTTTCTGCTTCTGCTGGTGCGGAGGCCTGATCTGGGGATGCCGAGGAGAAACCGGAGCGCTGTCACACTGCTGCCTCGCCTGCTCCTGTCCCCAGGAACATCGCGGATACTGTGTGCTGGACCGGGGAAATGGCCCATATCGTGATTCTGCTGTACTTATTGAATGTGTTGGACAATGAGAAGATCGCTACTCATCCTGAGAAGTCTACTGGATCCAGGTCTGTTCTACCGCCCGCAGTGGACATCCCCTGTACGGGTTCGGATGGGTTACACAAACCATTACTGGTTGCCTTGTCGCGGACATTCAGTTCAACAAATGTTTGTCTTTCTCACTTGCCTGCTATGATGGTTCTTCAGAACTGTTTTTTTAACTCTAATCTCACTTTTGCGGAGTTTGCTGGTGACTCTAAAACAGTTGACAATGTATGTGTGTTGGTTAAGAGGAAAAGGTGCTTGGTATTTGTATTGTTGTTACTATCAGGGAATGTTCAGCCAAACCCTGGACCGCCCAGTAGCAGCAGTAGTCAGATAGCTACTCCTGCTGGTTTTATTTCTAGGTCTGGGTTGGGATTCATTCACTTAAATGTGCGCAGTCTGTAACCTAAGTTAGATTTTATCTGCATTTGGGCGAGCTCGACTGACGCTGATGTCATTGTCTTATCAGAAACGTGTCTAGATGAATCCATGTTGGCCTCTGACGTCTACTTAATGGTTATAGTGTACATCGCACCGACCGTCCTAAAAAAGGTGGTGGCGTTGCCATTTATGTGAAAAATAAGTTTTGTGTAACCAAGATGGTTTCCAAATCTATTAGTAAACAACTAGAATTTTTTTGTCGTGAATATCGAAGTAGCAAAGGGTCAACAGGTCATGGTGGTGGGCTGCTACAGACCCCCCTCAGCTGGCAAGGACTCTTTATCTTCATTGGCCAAACTTTTATCTCAACTTGACTACAATGAAATAGTGCTGCTTGGAGATTTGAACTGGGACTGGTTAACTGCAGTGTCAGAGGATTTTAAAAACCTGTGTGTCTCTCTGAATGTTACTCAGATTATAGACAGTCCTACTCGCCCTAACATTAAGTCCCTTAATAAATCCTCCCTAATTGATCTCATTCTAACTAATGCTCCCTATAAATACTGATCTGTGGGAGTATTAGTGAATGATCTGAGTGATCACTGTGTTGTATCCACAATTAGGGACACTAAGGTCCAAAAGGTTAAACCTCGTATTATCATTAAGAGAGACATAAAACATTTTGTGGAGCAGGGTTTTGTTCATGACCTGTTTGGGTTTGATTGGGGAAATGGATCTGTGTGCTGACGTAGAAACTGCATGGTCTTATTGTTATCTTGGTTTTATGGAGATCATTGATAGACATGCACCCCTGCGTACATTTAGAGTGAAGGGACGAGACAATCCTTGGTTTTCTGCTGAGCTGTCCAGTCTCCTTCATGAGAGAAACAAGGCCTGGGCAAAGGCTAGGAAATCAGGCTCAGAGGTAGAATGGCTGCGTTTTAGGCAGCTAAGGAATAGCTTCACTTCACATCAAAAGAGCTAAATCAAAGTACTATCTGTCAGTTTCCACAAAGAATCTAAATAATCCTGGAACATTTTGGAAAGCCATTAAATCGTTATCCACCGGTGAGATCCGTAATGAGCTACCTCCGTGCCTCACCACAGCATCTGGCTCTATATCAGACAGGGCCACCATGTTACATTGCTTTAATGAGCATGTTGTGTCCTGTGTCTCTCTGTTTGATTCTGTTTCTAACTCTGCTTCTGTGAACACCCCAATCCGTGACTCTGAACAATGTGGTCTGGAAAACCCTTTCAGTTTTACTCCTTTTACTGTTAATTTTGTTCGTGAAGCTTTAACCAAGTTAGATCCTAAGAAACCGGCTGGCCCGGACAACGTAGAACCTTTCTTTTTAAAGATAGCTGCAGATTTTATTGCTCTTCCTCCCACTACTCTTTTTAACCTCTCCCTCAGCACAAACACAATTCCTAAAGTATGGAAGTCAGCTTATGTCCTGCCTTTGCTAAAAGGAGGGGAGGCAACTATTTTAAATAACTATAGGCCAATCTCTAAATGATCAGTTCTGGCGAAGGTGCTTGAACGCCTAGTGAGTGAACAGGTGAAGGAGTTTTTATGTAAACATGACATCCTGTCTAAACATCAGTCAGGCTTCAGAAAGCAACACAGCACCATCACTGCCACAGTGAAAGAGGTGAATGACATTAAGAGTATCTTAGATAATAAGCAGAGTTGTGCAGCTCTATTTATTGACCTGTCCAAAGCGTTTGATACCGTTGATCATCACATCTTAAAGCAGAGGCTACTCAGTATTGGCATATCCAGCCATGCAGTGGGTGGTTTGTGAACTACCTCTCTGAAAGGTCCCAATGTGTTCACTTTGATGGGCTGTCTTCTGAGTGGTTAAACATTACTAATGGTGTTCCTCAAGGTTCTGTTTTAGGTCCACTTTTATTCTCCATATATATCAACAGCTTAGGTGAAAATGTGGATGAAGCTACTTTACATTTGTATGTGGATGATACCGTGATGTACTGTGCAGGTCCCTCCATTCAGGAGGCTGGTGTTAAATTACAGGCTGTTTTTAACATTATTCAGACTCAGCTCTCTGAACTCAAGCTTCTTTTAAATGTTGATCAAACCAAGGTAATGCTCTTTTCTAAAGCTAAAAAGACACCAGAGCCTGTTTTAGATATTGTTACTACGCAAGGAATAAAACTTGAAGTGGTTACCTGTTACAGATACCTTGGTATCTGGCTTGATGATTGTCTCTCTTTTAAACTTCATGTCAATAACCTGCTTAGAAAGCTGAGGGTTATGCTAGGTTTCTTCTACAGGAACAAGTCCTGTTTCTCTCTTGAGGCCAGGAAAAGGCTCTGTGACCTTTTGACCTGTGCTGGACTATGGTGATCTGATCTATATGAATGCACCTGCCCATTGCCTGGTCAAGTTAGATGCTGCGTATCACAGCGCTCTGAGATGTGTGACAAACTGTAAAGCATTAACCCATCACTGTACCCTGTGTGCAAGGGCTGGTTTGCCTTCACTAACTGTACGGAGGCTCAGTCACTGATACATGTTCATATATAAAGCCATGTTAGGGAAACTTCCATCTTACATCTGCTCCCTGATCTCACGGTGAATTGTAAGTGGCTACTGCCTGAGATCGAATGCTGTGGTTGTATTAAATGTGCCAACTGCTAGGACTGTCTTAGGGAATACAGCTTTTAGATGCGCAGCTCCTCTAACTTGGAACAGTTTGCAAAAGGAATGGAAGTTGAGCAGTTTGGTTCCATTACATGTTTTTAAAGCAAGGATAGATGCTATCCAATCGGAAACTGTTGGTATCTGTAAATGCTACTCGCTATACAAACTGTAGTCAATGTAAATATGCCGTATGATGTCCTCTTTGTTTTTCTGTCATGTTTGTATTCATGTTGGAACCTACTTGCAGCAGGTCATCATTGAAAAAGAGGTCAATGATCTCAACGGGTTTTCACCTGAATAAATAAAGGTTTTGAATTGAATTGAATTCATTTACTTTGAAAACATCCATTATTGGAAAAAAAATGGAACGGTTTGTTTGTAGCAGTTGATTACCCTGAAAGTAAATTCAACTGAAAAATACATTAAAAAAAAATAATAATCCTTTATTTCGATGTTGTTTTCATAATCGTTGCAAGCCAACATCGTAATTGCGATTACATTACGATGAATTGAGCAGCCCGACTGTCTGCACCACAGACCAGTGACAACGCCATCAGGAGGAGCAGAGAGGAACTTCACCTCTCCTGTTGGATGGTCACAGCTGTTCAGAGGAAGGTCTGATGTTTTCTGTGTGTGTGTGTGTGTGTGTGTGTGTGTGTGTGCGCGCGCGTGTGTGTGTGTGTGTGTGTGTGTGTGTGTGTGTGTGTGTGTGTGTGTGTGTGTGTGTGTGTGTGTGTGTGTGTGTGTGTGTGTGTGTGTGTGTGTGTGTGTGTGTGTGTGTGTGTGTGTGCTCTAAAAATAACCTGCTGTTATGCTGAGTACACACTCTTCCATCAGAGTCCCAGCAGAGAAACCAACACTGTCATCATCCTCACACATCCGGCTGCTTGAGCAAGTATACAGTATATATTTATATAAATACATATATCAGTGAAATCAAGAATCTATTGAATCAGTTCTTCTACATCGACAGGCAGAGACGTGCAAAGTGTGTCCTATCATATCTATATCTATATATATATATATCTATATCTATATATATATATAGATATATCTATATCTATATATATATATATATATACAAAAACAGTTTTACAATTTCTAATCATGCACATTTGTTTACCATTTCCATCCCTTCAAAGACATGTTATATTCAGTATAAAATACATATTGTATATTCATTTTATACTGTTTGAATTGCTGCTGTAATTAACAATTCGTTCAAATGTGATGCCGTGTGATGCGTTCATGTGCACTCAGTAAAACGGAGCGCTGGTGAAAACTGTGCCAAGGTTAGCGTGGTGCTGACGGAGGAATATTTCAGATATTTATATCCTCCCAGGATCCTGCAGCTCCACGGCTAATCAATCTTTTATGAGACGCACACGCTCACGCACGCGCACCCGCACGCACGCGCGCACACACACACACACACACACACACACACACACTCAGTTGAGCTGCCTCTCATTATGGATTAATCTGCAGATTATTTGATAGATTAATGGTTTGGTGTTTAAAATGTCAGAGAATATTTTACAAGTTGTTCGCAGTTTGTCAGATCACAGGGTGATGAGTTCAAAGGTCCAAAGATACTAACTTTAATGTTATTTTATTAAGAATATTATATGTATTACATCCTATGATTACATCTCTGTACTACCAGCTGTCAACAGAAATCTAAATAATACCAGGAAATTAAATAAAATAAAACCTGGTTGGGCTGATTTTACTTAACGTTGTTGTCTTAGTTTCTAAAAAGTGACAATTTTTGAATATTATTATAGTTTTCTATCTGTGTTTGTGTTTGTGTTTGTTTCACTTTTAAATCTGCACCACGACACCAAGTCCAACTCCTCGTACATGTCAACCTACCTGGTGATAAACCTGGTTCTGATTCTGGTTCTGATCAATATATCCTTTACGTCTTGTAAACATGTGTTGGTTCTGATCATTATATCCTGACACACTGACTGAACCCCAGCAGACATGTGGATGGGTTTCTAAATTATATAAATGCTGAGCCTGCAGGACCAGGACCCTCTCCGTCCCACAGACAGCAGGACCAGGACCCTCTCCGTCCCACAGACAGCCAATCAGAGCCCAGTATTAATCAAGAAGCATGCAACAATAAAGATAAACGCATATGACTCGACTCACCATGTACTAAGCGCTCCTCCGGAGGCAGACAGAGGAGGACAGAAGCACCGGGTGCATGTCTCGTTGCTCCGCCGCCAGCAGCGCACCTCAGCCCGGCTGCAGAGATCAGCTCTCCCCCATGGACGGCCGGGGGTCTCTCTCACGGTGCCTCACAGCCGGGGAATGAAGCCGATATCCGGACAGCCTCCGGACCGCAGCACGCCGAAGATCCGCAGCTACACCGGGAATCGGTTCTGCTGTGGGCGAGGGGGAGGGGCGGGGCTAAAACACATTCGAGGAGAGCCGAGTAAAGCCGAGGAGAGAGAGGAGAGAGGGGAGGAGAGAGGAGAGAGGAGGAGGAGTCATCCACCGGGGGAAAGCGTTGTTTATCCTTTCCTAAATGTGAATGTTTCCTTTGTTTGAAAGTGTTTCTGAAACAAAGACACACCTTCACTTTCTGACCTTCTCATTTCTTTTTTCTCCTCGTGCGGGATCCATAAAGAATCGACTCTGACCCAACGACTGATACAGACTGACGGACATTAAACAATAAACGCCCTGTTTTGAATAGTGAAATTAAATCATTCAAGTCATGTGATCAATCATTTAATGCAGGGGTGGGGAACCTCCGTCCCCCGGGCCGCATACGGCCCGCGAGACAATTTGATACGGCCCTCGAGGTAACACACGCAAAAAAGAAAACAAATTAAGAAATCTAGAAAGAATTAAACAAGCGAATGCCTGTTTTTCCTGGCCAAGGTCAGGGTCCTTGAACACAACACGAGCCTAACGTGTCATCACGTGGTATATGTCTCGTCCAAGCGGCAAAACTCTGGGGAAGAGCCGGGACGCCAATGCGGAAGTGCCTCAAACTGCAGTTCATCTAGTGGCCAGTAGGAGCAGTCAGCAGAAGGGAGCAATTTCCATAGACCCCAATGTTAAAATGCCCAACTTTAGAGCAGAATTAAACATGTTTACATCATGGTTCAAAAAACCATATTCTCTGTATAGTTAGATCCCCCCTTCATGAATATGGATTGGGGGGGCTCAATTTTTTTCTCAACTCACCCGTTTAATTAATATTAAGCCTTAAAGCTTTTGCATAAATTAGGGCGTGGTCACTTTGATGGACATGTACATGCCTCACGGCTCGTCCACACTACAGCTTCAAAAAAAGCTCGCCGGCGGGCGCGTCTGAAGCTCGACCAACAACCAATCACATGACTCTCCCGCCCCTGACACAGAAGCAGCGGTTTGATTGGCTAGAGCTTATACTGGCATATGATTTGATTGGCTGACGCTTCCACCGAAAGCTTCAGAAGCTTCAAAAGTTGAACATTGCTCAACTTTTGCTGAAACGCCAGGAAAGCTCCGCTCTGCTACCCACAATTCAGTTCGGCGAAAAGCGAGGCAACGTGACGTCACCCCATTCAAAGTGAATGGGCAGACGCGTTGGAAAGCGTTTTTGAAGCTGTCGAAGCTCTAGTGTGGACGGGCCGTCACTGTCACAGCCACTTGTCCACTCTGCTAGGCTAGCTTCGGTTCATGTTCATTTACAAACTCTTCAACTACAACAGTAGTTATATTTAAAAACATGTTAGAAGGCCTCACAAAATACTTTAATGTAAATTAAAATCGAAATGTGAAGGAATGTGTGTACAACAAAATACATCCTTACGAAATACGAAACCGGAAACAGACGTAGGCAAGATCCTCAGCTCGATTTAGCCGCAAAGCACGCTGGGATTTGGTGTTTATGCGATGTGAAATCCGAAAACATATTTTAAAAATAAAATAATACATTATTCCCAGTGTGCTTGCTTTTCTCTTTGGAGGTCATCACATAGCAACATTGTAATACACGGTTCGGCTGCATTACATATTACATATCTGCCATAGTTCTCTATTTATAGAGTCCTGATGAGAAGACCTTTGGACAAACAGGAAGAACTGCCGCCAACACTGAAAACGTGACGTGGATCATAAATATATCAGCAATGAAACAACATCTTACATTTCTTTTCACACAATACGTCTCTTTGCAGGATCAAAAGGGCGACTGTGGCTGTGAGGTAGTGTGGTCGTCTTTCAACCAGAAGGTTGTGGGTTCGATCCCAGCCCATGCAGTCAACATGTCGATGTATCCTTGGGCAAGATACTTAACCCTGAGTTGCTCCCGATGGCATGGCCAACGGTGTGTGAATGTTAGGTCCTAGAGTAAGGTACACTGCTCTGTATGAATGGGTTCGAATGGGTGAATGACATGTAGTATGTAAAGCGCTTTGAGTTTGATTTTGTCTTAAAGACTGGATAAAGCGCTATATAAGTACAGTCCATTTACCATTTACCATCAACACTAATTCGGCTGACTTTTATAATTTATCCAATTGGTAGATAGGCTGTATTTACACCATAAACGTGCACAGCTGATAGAAAGGGACACCTGGTGGTTAAAGCGCGTTATTGCATTTTTATTATTTGTATTATTAGATATTAATAGGATCCCTATAAAGTATATTCATGACTCGTTATTCTCTACTAATAGTTAAATAAAGACTGTATATAATGACTATTTTGAACATCCCTTTCAAGATTTCAAGATTTTCTAAGGTTTATTGACATATCATAGACACAACTACGGTGTATTTGTATTTGTATTTATTTATAGAAGGACCATGCATACAACAACATTAATCTCAGCAAAGAGAAGAGATGCACTATGCCAGATTATAGCTAATAGCTCATTTCCATCTGTGGTCCTCAGGCAGGTTCATAACAATCAATAAACACTTAATAACATTACATGATTTCTATCAATCAAACCATTTCAAACCTGATTTAAGCACAGCTCAATACATTAATACATACTTGAAATACACTTACATGATCTGCTTAAACCAGTGCTTAAACAGAGCAATGTTAACTATGTTGAAGCACTTATTTTAACTGATATTATACATATGTATTATACTCTTATAAGATGTATGTAGATAGTATAAGAAATGTGCACAATATGACAGTTTAATGGTGGAGGTATTCACACATATTGATACAGTAGATGTCTTGTAATGCACTGTTGAGGAACCTGCGACCCAAGTTTTTCATTCATTGCATAACTACACCAGTTGTGTATAAACGGATGCTGTGGTTCCACAGCAACGTTACATTCATAATCAAACGAGACAATCTGCAAGAGAATTAGCTATTTTTTATTATTCTTAATGCTTGTCATTTACACGTTAATAAAATAAAAATAAGTAGGCTACCGATACATTGTGAACAATCAGAATCAGAATCAGAATACCTTTATTAGTCCCACAGAGGGGACATTTGCATCGTTACAGCATTAAAGAGCCACAGACAGCTTAATGTTACATATGTTAAAAAAGTAATAAGTTATGATATAATAAAAAATATAATAAAAAAAAAAAACTTTTCAAAATACAAATCCTGTAAAAGTTCTTAGGATTTAGCAGCCAGGTATATATTACACAGTTATTAATGGCATATGTATATAATGTATATATTGCACATATAGCACATATTGCACATAGTTTGATGGTATTTAACAGCAGCAAGTTACACAATTTACAAAATGCAAAACAAATAAAATAAAATTGTGGCGATGTTCAGCTTAATAAGCCTTGTTCAACATAATTTCTTTAGCTAATACTACAGTGGGCTGCAGGTGAACCAAGTCCGCGTTTCGCTGCATTCCTTGATCTCCAGTTATAACGCCGGCTGGAGCTAGCCCCCTGCGGCTCCGTTAGCTCCGGCGGCCACCACTGGGATAATTTGGTCCCCTTTTAACATTTGCTCCTGTTTAGCATTATGGGCGTCATAGCCATAGACTATACAATTCTTACCCAAGGCTGTTACATAAACTAAACTGTGTATATATATATCAAGTACAGTAACTACAACTAGCTAACGTTGTAGCCTAGCAGAGTGGACAAGTTGCTGTTAGCTGACGGTCAGGCACGTACCTGTCCATCAAAGTGACCACGCCCTAATTTATGCAAAAACGTTAAGACCTGATATAAATAAAAGGGCCGCGTTATAAAACAATTCACTCGAGAATTCATGAGGATGAAGGTGGAGTCTAACTATATCCCGAATAATTTGTATTGCATCCAGGGGTAGAAACATGTTTATTTCTGCTGTAAAGTTGGCCATTTTAACATGGGGGTCTATGGAAATTGATCCTTTCTGCAGTCAGCGCTTATCGGCCAATAGATGAACTGCAGTTTGTGGCACTTTCTTATTGGCCTCCCCAACCCAGTCACACAAAAAAACGTGTAATAACTACGTTAGTCCACAACTTAGGACGTAGTATTTCTACAAAAACGCCTCTGAAATTGTAAGATCCCTACATTTGTTTTCACCATTCATTCCAACGGCTGGCGTCTATGTCACGTGATCTTCACATTTCTCCCTGCAGCGAAAAAAAACATGGCCGACCTTCGTTTTATTCTCGGTGGAAAAAGCCTATTTTAAAGTTAGTTTGGCCATTAAAATGCGTTTTGATGTCATTTGATGCGAGAAATATGAGTTGTTATTTCAGATGATGTGTGCAGTGGATGCACATGATCTTTAGTTTGCTAGTTATTACGAAGATTACTTCAGGTAATTGTGTCTATACAACGTTTTCATTGTTACCAAGGTGGTTGCTAGGGACGCTGCTATCGATATTATTTCTGTTATGTTGTGTAACTGTTTAATGGTGTTATCTTTATTGCTACCCCCTTCCCCGTCAATGTATAGTGTTGGTCCACAGCGCAAACGTATTAGTTTAACAAAATCCACATCTAAAATTGTGGCATAGATACGTTATTTTCCCCTGTGGAATTCCAGTCTCACATCTCACATCACATCACATCGTCATTAACAAATACCGGAAACAGACCGAAAACACTTTATTCCGAGTGTGCTTGCTTTTCTCTTTGAAAGTCATCACATAACAGCATTGTAATACACGGTTCGGCTGCTTTACATATCACATATCTGCCGTAGTTCTCTATTTATAGAGTCCTGATGAGAAGACTTCTAGAGAAAGAGGAGGAACTGCCGCCAACACTGAAAACGTGACGTGGATCATAAATATATCAGCAATTAAACAACATCTTACATTTCTTTTCACACAACACATCTCCTCGAAGTATCAAAACTAATTCGGCTGACTTTTATATTTGACTTTTATAGTGTTGGTCCACAGCGCAAACGTATTAGTTTAACAAAATCCACATCTAAAATTGTGGCATAGATACGTTATTTTCCCCATTTTTATTTGTTCACACACAAAATCAATAGTTATACTGATTGTCCCCAGGACCGTCTCCAGCTTAGAATTCCCCAGATTACTGGAAATATCATGATGGAGTTTTTTCACTTCAGTCAAAATATTCATGTGTATGCTGTTTTTGACACAAAGATGCATTACATCTACAGACAGAGCATACAATGAGAGCACATGATACACTTTTGGTGTTTGTTTCATTTCTTCGGTAATGTTACAGAATGTTTCAGAAAATGAAGATTCCAGGACCACTTTAAATGTTTTGTTTACAATCGTTTCCCAATGACCAGGAATAGTACTGCCAGAACGAACGATATCCAAAATGTCTTCCAGTTTACAAACTTCAGCCGTTCTGTTTACACGGGGATCACTATTCACTCTGTTTTCGATCGTCCTCATCACCACACTTATTAAAAGGGTATTGACTACATTCTGATCAATATATACCGAGCGTTTTGCATAGTAGTTCCCCATTTTTATTTTACTTGAAAGAAAAGTCAAAGTATCGAAAAAAAAATAAAAGAAATCCCCGGGCTGGTTATTAGTCTTCTTCTTCTCCATACAACTCGGTAAGGATATTGTGGAGTCTCTCCTTGAGGCGTCTGCAGTTTTTGAGATTGTGCAGAAAAGCCTCCGAAGCGCGTCGGATCCTCATCCTCGCAGATGCCTTTATCAATAAGACTCTGGTCGATCTCAGTAGTGAAGTCGCTGAGCCAGAGTCTTTTCATTAACGCGTTATAATTGTTTCTGAATAAAAAATCGGGCATGTCATTCAGACAATCGTGTTGCCTCTGGCCGGGGTGACTAACTCGGCATCCATTGTATATTTCTTCTCTGGACCGATGCATCACCCCCTCCAGAATATCAACCAACTCCGATTTCACTGTGTCCATAAACAGAGACGTCTTGGCCCCAGAAGTAACATCAGCAGCAGTAGTAGTAGTACTGCAAGATTCGGGTGTCCAGAATGGTGGTGATGATGGTAGTCCAGGAGTTTGTTCCTGGCTGCAACTCGCGGGGGGTGGGACTTGGTTTTTCTCAGATCCATGGCTAGTTTTCAACGGTCGTCTTAGTGGGGTCCTTAGTTTTAGATGATTTGCTGAGTGGAGGGTGGGACTTATTGCGTTGAATGGGGGGAGTCATCTGTAGAATTGAAAGTTTTTTAAAAGTTCTTTAAGCTTTGTAGGTTTTTCATCTATCATTTCCCACCAAGCAGCAAGAGGTCAAATGTAAGAATAAGTTATAGTTTGTCATGATTTTACGGACAAAGTCAAAATATTAAGATATTCCAGGGGAACCAACTCGAATATAATGTTGCGCCAGCCTTTGAGAGATGGGACCTGATCCTTAGTCCACTGTAATCAAATATTTTTCCTAGCAGCAAAAGTAAGGACATTATATAATCTTCTGTTCGCAGCAGTAGGTAGTGATTTGACGGGTAGACCTACAATCAAAGACAGCGGGTCCATATCTAAATGTCGATGAAATATCTTCTCCATTTCAACTAATATGTCAGACCAATATTTCTGAAGTTTGCAGCATGACCAGAAGCAATGGGTCAGGGTTCCTATTTCTGTTCTACATTTCAGACGCATGGGGGAGAGGGAGGGGTTAAAACAGTGCCTGCGATTAGGGGATACATGTATCCTGTGTATAATTCTCAGCTGTATTGCTTTTGCTCTGGCACATATGGATATCTTTTTGGCATAATTCCAGACATCTTCCCATGTCTCCTCATCGATAGTCACTGACAATTCCCTCTCCCAAGCCCCTTTGACTCTTTGCGTATTATTAGGAGTCATGCCTCGCATTACTTCATAAAACAAATTGAGAGACAATCTCCCTGGTTGACGGTACAGGAATTTCTCAATGACAGATACCTCCCTGTGATCTATAAGGGTTGTATTCTTGGTGATATAATGCCTGATCTGCAAAAAACGAAAGAAGTCTCTGGAGCTGATACTTTGTCCTCAATTGATCAAATGACATGAGACAACTGTCATTGAACAAGTCCCCCAATTTAGTTAAGCCTTTGTTACGTCACTGCTGAAAGCTAGGGTCCATTTCTCCGGGCAAAAAGTCTAGGTTGTTGGTTATCGGGGTGAAAATGGAAGTCAATTGGAGCCTCCCTTCCATACGGCGAGATGACCGCCATGCTTTCAAAGCATTGATTGTGATTGGGTTGGTACATCTTTCTTTTTTGTTTTTAAAACTCCCAAAATACAGTAAGTCCTGAACAGCACATTTTGATAATGAGGATTCAATATCCAACCATGTAGAAGAGACATCATTCTTTATCCATTGAGATATTGCTGTCAGGTGAGCACAGAGCTGATACACTTTCATATTTGGCAGGTCTAAGCCACCCATAGAGCCAGGCAGCTGCAGTACAGACATTTGTTCCATATGAAAGAGCTAAGCCAGCTGTTCAGATCCTTAAGCACCCTGTTTGAAAAATACATTCATTTTAATCAGAGCTATTCGCCCAAGCCAGGAGAAGCACCAATCCATCTATAGATCAAAGGCCTGAATAACGTTCAAAAGACGTCTTACGTTGTTTGTAGAATCACAGCCTTTTATAAAACCAGTTTGCTCCTCTCTAATTAGTTTATGCAAAAGGTCCTCCAAACGAGCTGCTAGAATCTTAGAAAGCAATTTCCGGTCTACATTCAAGAGTGCTATTGGCCTGTAGGAGGCGCAAGATTCTGGGCATTTCCCCTTTTTTAATATAAGAGATATGTTTGCTTCTCTCAAATGAATGATGAAGCATTTCGAGTAATGGTTCTAGAAGCAGGCTGCTAAATTCTTTATAACATTCACAGGTTAGTCCATCTGGTCCTGGTGACTTTCCACTCTGGAGATTTTTAATGGCATTGATAAGTTCCTCTTTTGTGATTGGGCCATTAAGGAGACTTCTTTGTTCCTCTGATATTGTTGGAAGACTAATCTTAGCAAACAAGTCCTCCATTAAAGGAGGCGCGTCACTTGTCTACTCTGAACAATACAAATCCGTCTAAAATGTTTTGAAGCAGTCATTTATTATGGCTTGTGAGATCAACGATCTCTTTTTCAAGGGAGACCTGCACATACAAACAACAGAAAACAAAAAGGACATCATACAACATTCACAATGACAGGTATCAAATAACATTTCATCTATCCGAGCTTTAAAAAGATGCAGGGGAACCAAAATGCTCAGTTTCAGTTCTTTTTGCAGAGTGTTCCAAGCTGGAACAGTCCTGGGATCTCAGGCAATAGCTACTTCACTCTCTGTGAGATCAGAGAGCAGATATAAGGTGGTAGTTTACCCAGCATGGCTTTATAAATGAACGTGTACCAGTGACTGAGCCTCCGTACAGTGAGTGAAGGCAGACCTGCCCTGGCAGACAGGGTACAGTGATGGGTTAATACTTTACAGTTTGTCACAAATCTCAGCTTTCTAAGCAGATTATTGACCTGAAAGTGAGACAATCATCAAGCCAGATACCAAGGTATTTGCAACAGGTAACCACTTCAATTACTTTTCCATACGTAGTAACAATATCTAAAGTGGTCTCCGGTGTCTTTTTGGCATTACTTTGGTTCTATCAACATTTAAAAGAAGCTTTAGTTCAGCGAGCTGAGTCTGAATAATGTTAAAAACAGCCTGTAATTTAACACCAGCCTCCTGAATGGAGGGACCTGCACAGTACATCACGGGATCATCCGCATACAAATGTAAAGTAGCTTCATCCACATTTTCACCAAAGCTGTTGATGTAGATGGAGAATAAAAGTGGACCTAAAACAGAACCTTGAGGAACACCATTAGTAATGTTTAACCACTCAGAAGACAGCCCATCAAAGTGAACACATTGGGACCATTCAGAGAGGTAGTTCACAAACCATTCAGAGAGGTAGTTCACAAACCATTCAGAGAGGTAGTTCACAAACCTTTCAGAGAGGTAGTTCACAAACCATTCAGAGAGGTAGTTCACAAACCTTTCAGAGAGGTAGTTCACAAACCATTCAGAGAGGTAGTTCACAAACCTTTCAGAGAGGTAGTTCACAAACCTTTCAGAGAGGTAGTACACAAACCATTCAGAGAGGTAGTACACAAACCTTTCAGAGAGGTAGTTCACAAACCTTTCAGAGAGGTAGTTCACAAACCATTCAGAGAGGTAGTTCACAAACCACCCCACTGCATGGCTGGATATGCCCATACTGGCCAGCCTCTGCTTCAAGATATGATGATCGACGGTATCGAAAGCTTTGGAAAGATCAATCCAGTCTGTCTGCGATGTCCACGGGGTAAATCCTCTTCAGCACAGCACAGCAGCACACGACAGGTGGAGGTAGGCCTCTGCTACAGCAGAAACAGGACAGGTGGAGGTAGGCCTCTGCTACAGCAGAAACAGGACAGGTGGAGGTAGGCCTCTGCTACAGCAGAAACAGGACAGGTGGAGGTAGGCCTCTGCTACAGCAGAAACAGGACAGGTGGAATGCAGGCCCCAGCTCGAACGTGGAGCCGCTCCGTCTCTCTGTGATGTCTCCGGAGCAAAAACCTCCTCAGCGCAGCAGCACAGTACAGGTGGACGCAGGCCTCTGCTACAGCCGTACAAGACAGGTAGAAGCAGGCCCCAGCCCGAACGTGGAGAACGTTCAGGCCACTCCGCAATGCCCTCTGTGCAAATCCTCCTTTCCAAGCCGGTGGAAGAGAGGCAGCCCTGCCCCTCACTTTCCATGCTCCGTGAGGTGGATGATTAATGCTCTGATCGACTGATCGCAATCCTGCTCTGATCAACTGTCTCTCACCTGTCTGTCTCTCACCTGTCTCTCTCTCACCTGTCTCTCTCTCACCTGTCTGTCTCTCACCTGTCTCTCTCTCACCTGTCTGTCTCTCACCTGTCTGTCTCTCACCTGTCTGTCTCTCACCTGTCCTTCTCTCACCTGTTTCTCTCTCACCTGTCTCTCTCTCACCTGTCTGTCCCTCACCTGTCTCTCTCTCACCTGTCTGTCTCTCACCTGTCTGTCTCTCACCTGTCTCTCTCTCACCTGTCCTTCTCTCACCCGTCTCTCTCTCACCTGTCTCTCTCTCACCTGTCTGTCTCTCACCTGTCTCTCTCTCACCTGTCTGTCTCTCACCTGTCTCTCTCTCACCTGTCTGTCTCTCACCTGTCTCCAGACCTGCTGCTTCAGCCCAGCATCTCTGTGTCCACCATATACGGGGTGTCCTTGGCCCAGCAGCAGGGGTTCCAGGTGTTCAGAGGCTCCACCTTCAGCATCAGCTGCTCCATCCAGCCTCAGTACCCAGGAGGCTCCTTCCTACTCAGCTCCTCCACTCACACCTACACCCAGCCAGCTGTCAATCACAGCGCCCACTTCCTGTTCCCGGCTGCAGAGCCCGCCCACCAGGGAAACTACAGCTGTGTTTATCATGTGGTGGTTCGCTCTCGTAGCTTCTCCTCTGAGAGCCGTCTGCTATTTGTCACTGTCTCAGGTAAGCTCAGTGTTCACCTGTCTGCCTCTCACCTGTCTGTCTCTCACCTGTCTGTCTGTCTCTGTCTCAGGTAAGCTCAGTGCTCACCTGTCTGCCTCTCACCTGTCTGTCTCTCACCTGTCTGTCTGTCTCTGTCTCAGTTAAGCTCAGTGTTCACCTGTCTGTCTGTCTCTGTCTCAGTTAAGCTCAGTGTTCACCTGTCTGTCTCTCACCTGTCTGTCTGTCTCTGTCTCAGGTGAGCTCAGTGTTCACCTGTCTGTCTGTCACTGTTTCAGGTAAGCTCAGTGTTTACCTGTCTGTCACTGTCGCAGGTAAGCTCATTGTTCACCTGTCTGTCTCTCACCTGTCTGTCTGTCTCTGTCTCAGGTAAGCTCAGTGCTCACCTGTCTGCCTCTCACCTGTCTGTCTCTCACCTGTCTGTCTGTCTCTGTCTCAGGTGAGCTCAGTGTTCACAGGAAGAGGATCATGTCTGTGTCTCACTGAGAGCTTTTGAAAGAGGTCCCACTGGGAAACATCTGAAAGCCTAGAGAGTGCAGTTAGTGGGACTGCTGGCCTCATGCTGTGATGTCTGATGTTCCCTCAGATCCCTCACCTCTGATCCTCCGAGCTGTCGTCCTGCTGCTGCTACTGCAGAGCTTCAAACCAAAGAAAAACAATCTGACTTTTTCTAAAACGTAAAAAATTCGGACTTTTTCTCGAAAGAATCTGACTTTTTTCAAAATCTCAAAATCCGGAGCAAAATCTAAATGTTTTCTTTGTGAAAATCATTTTTTCTTTTTAATAACAATCAACACATTCTGAGAAATGTCTTAAACCCACAGAATTCGGACTTTTTCTCAAAATTCTGTCTTTCTCTCGAAATCTCAAAAATGATGTCTTTTGAGTTCTGTTGTATTTGTGATGGAGTTTTTGCTTAATTGTCTGTTTTTGCTTGTTTTTAGGAAGATTTGAGTTTTGTAATTAAAGGGTCCTTATTTCTGTTTAATTTAGGAATTGATCTGATTTCATGAGAAAGGATTTTGATATATATATTTTTTTAAATACTAAATGTTCTTGACAAATGTACTGAAATCTTAGATGATATTTTCTTATTTTTCATATTTTAATATTTTGGCTTATTTGATAATAATTGAGCTCATTGAACTTAAGGATTTTTTGTATTTTGGTTTAACTCAAACATTTTTGATCAATTTGGTTTTTAAAGATTTTTATTTTTTTTACAAAATTCTTAAAAAAAATGTGATTACGTTTTTGTTTGTTTTATAAGAATTTAACAAAACTCTGTCCCTAAAACATTTGCTGAATGTATTCATATTAAGGTTTTTGCTCATTTTATAACCATTTAGCTTATTTTTTGCTTATTTGAAAAGAGTTTTTCTCCGTTTTGAACTAAAGGAATAGTTATTTTTCCTAATGAATTTAAACATTTGTCTGAATTGATAAGAAAGTGTTATTTGAGAGGAAGGGTCTGATATATATGAATATGTAAATAATCAATCAAATCAAACAATCAAATAAACGGTGAAACTCTCTGCATGCTTCAGTTTCTTCTGCTCAGCGCTTTCCTTCAGAGGACATCAGCTCTTCAGAACAGATCTGAGAACAGCAAGTCTTTCCCACAACCTGGTTTTACTGGAGATATGACTGTGTGAGTCATGAGGAGGGTGTTATTATTAATCTGTATCTAGAGCGTCTGACGGATCACCACACATTAAAGAGGCCCTGTCTATTAGTGGTGTTATTATTAATCTGTATCTACAGCGTCTGACTGATCACCACACATTAAAGAGGCCCTGTCTATTAGTGGTGTTATTATTAATCTGTATCTACAGCGTCTGACTGTTCACCACACATTAAAGAGGCCCTGTCTATTAGTGGTGTTATTATTAATCTGTATCTACAGCGTCTGACTGTTCACCACACATTAAAGAGGCCCTGTCTATTAGTGGTGTTATTATTAATCTGTATCTACAGCGTCTGTGGGATCACCAGACATTAAAGAGGCCCTGTCTATTAGTGGTGTTATTATTAATCTGTATCTACAGCGTCTGACTGATCACCACACATTAAAGAGGCCCTGTCTATTAGTGGTGTTATTATTAATCTGTATCTACAGCGTCTGACGGATCACCACACATTAAAGAGGCCCTGTCTATTAGTGGTGTTATTATTAATCTGTATCTACAGCGTCTGACGGATCACCACACATTAAAGAGGCCCTGTCTATTAGCGTAGTATTTAATGCAGCCGAACCGTGTATTACAATGCCGTTATGTGATGACTTCCAAAGAGAAAAAGAGCAAGCACACGCAGAATCATTCGATTTTTTTAGAAAACATTTAGTTTTTATTATCGTATGTGCTACGACTCCCGAGTTGCATCACCACTAAAACATCCAATCACGGAGCTTGTTGACTAAACACAAGGTTTTTCAAGCAAAGACGACTGGCAGCGTCTCCCCAACGATAGCTGAGGATTATGGGTAGTGTAGTTTCTTCGGCTATCTGAAACTCAGAAAAATCTATTTGTTTTCAGAATCGAAGGGCAAAACACAAAAGTATTGTACACAATTTAAACCAATCAATGTTGTGTAATTAACAAAGACTAACTGGCTTTTCTGAGTTGATGAGTAGTGCAGATATAGACATTTAGATAATAGATATCAATAGGAAAACATAACGAAGCCATGTCAAGAAGCTGACAAAAGATATCCTGAAATAACCCTTTACCTGGCTGCTAAGCTAACAGCAAGTCCTGAGATACGCACACCGATTGAAACTGACCTAGGACCAGATATTGTGTTTTTTATAGCACTTATTTTCTTCAGAGGTAGAGTTTATGACTGGTACTACATTGTGGTGGATAATGTCCTTAAAGGATCATTTAGCAGTATTCTTCTTCCTCAGCTTCCCTACAGGTACTGAGCGGAGAAGACCTCCAGCTGAGTCTCCAGCTCCGTCGCTTTGTTCCTGAAACACAAATGAAACATACTTTTAATTTATTTTAAATGAGTTATCGTGTATCATAATAGCAGCTGCGCTCGTGAAGTGAATAAGGTGAAAACACAGGACGGATTCATTCCTGCGTAACGTTGGCCCTGCACGAAATAAATAACTATTCAAATCTGCCGTCTGTGATTGGTTGTACCTCGTCACATGACAAACCATGCACACTTCCTTGAGTAAACAATCCGGCCCTTATACAGGTGCTGTCACACTCCTAGGGTTATGTCACGTTTGTAATTTTGTATGTTTGGGTTTTGCTGTCATGTTTTCCCCATGGGTTATTGTCTGGTCCCTCTCTCTGTGTTGTGTCCTCCTGTCGTTAGTTTCCCTGGTGTGTCTAGTTGTCTGATTGTGTTCGCCTGTTGCCCTTGTGTTTCTCCTCCCCTGCCCGGCTGTTTCTCGTCTTGTGATTACCCCTCCCTGTATTTAGTCTTGTCTCTTCCTGTGTTCGGTGTTGGTGCTTCTTTTGTTTGTGACCGAGTTCACCGTAGAGTGTTTTGTTTGTTCCAAGTTATGTGTTAGATAAGAGCCCTTGCAATAAAGGTATTATCAAGTGTTATCTGCGTTTGGGTCCTACCTGCTTCACTCTGCGTATCAGGTGCATCTCAATACATTTAAATATCGTGGAGAGTTAATTTATTTCATCAATTCAAAAAGTGAAACTCATATATTATATGGATTCATTACGCACAAAGTCAAATGTTTCAAGGCTTTATTTGCTTTAATCTTGACGACTTACAGCTAATGAAAACAGCCTGTCCTCTGACAAAAAACGAGCATATAGGCCGATTGCTCGCGCCCTTATTACGACCCAGAGACACGTTTTAAAGTGTTCGTTGTTTCTTACACGACCACTAGAGCACCTCTAGTGGTCGTGTACGAAACAACATGCTCCCGGTCCGTTCATTGCAAACGCTCCGGAGGGACGTTCATTCACAAATAACCATCTCTGGAAAATCCTAAATTATAGAATAGTTTGTTCATTAAAATGCTTTTTGATTTGATTTCTGGCGAGAAGTGTATATTGTACTTTTAGAATCCACGTCTAGTCGATGTGTAGGATCTATAGTTTGATAGATATTACGAAGATGATCTGAGGTCTCATCAGGATAACGTGTATGCAGCTTCCATGTAAAGTTAGCGTGGGTGAAAACAGTTGTTCCGGTCTCGAAGTTTTCATAATAAAACCGGATATATTCCCCTCACTGTCAGATGAGTACTCAGTGATATCTGCATTACTCATCCACTAAGAAACACCAGTTTATCCTTAATTACACAATATTGATTGGTTTAAATTGTGTACAATGCTTTTGTGATTTTAACCTTCGATTCAGAGAAACAAATAGTTTTTTCGGAGTTAAGACACCCCCCCCCCCCCCCCCCCCCCCGAACGTGTTTCGCAACATGTTCTATGGCACGTGTCTTTATAAGACCTTTTCGTATTTCCCACAATTAGAAGTTGGCAGTATTAAACTGTGTAGACCCTGGAGGTTTAGGGGATATGAAACACAGTGGTGTTATCAAATGTAAAACATATCATTAATAAATGGGTGAATTAATATACCCACATGCCAGCTAAGGTCAGAAGAGCTTTATTTAACAGCTGGTCTATGTCTGTGACCCCTCCTGTTGATAAGCCTGGAACATGCACTTGTCAAGGTTCAGAGGCACATTTTGCAAATATGGCAGTAGCCATCGATCATCTTAAGATAAGATACTTTATTGATCCACTTAACACTCAGAATAAAGTATTATTTTATCTAAAAAAATGTTTTCCCGATTTCATGTCACATGAACACCATATCCCAACATGCATTGCGGCTAAAACAATGGATGTTTTATCAAAACCTCTGAAAAAAGAAATGTGTCTCTCATAATCAAAAGAGAAAAACCTATGGGAAAAACACAAACGCATTGGACACAATTCAAACCAATAAAAGTTGTGTAATTAAAAAGGATACACTGATGTTTCTTAGTGGATGGGTACTGCAGATATCTCTGTGTAATCATCTGATCATTGGTTTTATTATGAAAACCTCCAGAAATACTGTTTTCAACCCGTAACTTCAAATGGAGGCTGCCGCGTCCCTCAGATCATCTTCGTAATATCTATCAAACTATAGATCCCATCGACTGGACGTGGATTCTGAAAGTACAATCTACACTTCTCGCTTGAAATCTAATCAAAAAGCGTTTTAATGGACAAACTATCCTACAATTTAGGATTTTCCAGAGAGGGTTATTTGTGAATAAACGACCATCTGTAACGTTTGCATTCAACGGGAGCACTAGAGGGCGAACACTTTAAAACGTGATTATAGGTCGTATTAAGCGCCTGAACAAACGACATATTTGGTCGTATGAGTTGGAGCACTTGTTGGATGAAAACCCCCAAATCAGTATCTCAGAAAATTTGAATATTGTGAAAATATTGTAGACTCACGGTGTCACACTCTAATCAGCTGAGGTTTCCTGAGCCTTTAAATGGTCTCTCAATCTGGTTCAAAGGCTTCACAATCATGGGGAAGACTGCTGACTTGACAGTTGTCCAGAAGTCAGTCATTGACGCCCTCCACAAGGAGGGTAAGCCTCAAAAGGCCATGGCTAAAGAAGCTCTCTGTTCACAGAGTGCTGTATACAAGCATATTCATAGCTTGAGTGGTAGGAAGAGGTGCAAAGCAACAGAGATGACCGCAGACCTGAGAGGATTGGCAAGCAAAGGCCATTCAAACATTTGGGGGATCTTCACTGGAGTCAGTGCACCAGGAGCCACCGCGCACAGACGTGTCCAGGACATGGGCTAACTGAGCCTTCCTCGTGTCAAGCCACTCCTGAACCAGAGACAACGTTAGAAGCGTCTTACCTGGGCTAAGGAGAAAAAGAGATGGTCTCTTGCTCAGTGGTCCAAAGCCCTCTTTTCAGATGCAAGTACAGTTTGCATTTCATTTGGAAATCAAGGTCCCAGAGTCTGGAGGAAGAGAGGCACTCAATCCAAGTAGCTTGAAGTCCAGTCCAAGTCTCCACAGTCAGTGATGGTTTGGGGAGCCATGTCATCTGCTGCTGTTGGTCTGCTGTGTTCTCTCAAGTCCAAAGTCAACGCAGGCATCTACCAGGACATCTCAGAGCACTTCATGCTTCCTTCTTCTGACAAGCTTTATGGAGATGCTGATTTCATTTTCCAGCAGGACTTGGCACCTGCCCACACTGCCAACAGTACTAAGACCTGGTTTAGTGACCATGGAATTACTGCTCTTGATTGGCCAGCAAACTGGCCTGACCTGAACCCCGTAGAGAATCTATGGGGTAATGTCAAGGGGAAGATGAGAGACAGGAGAGCCATCAACGCAGACGAGCTGGAGGCCGCTATCAAAGCACCCTGGGCTTCCTTCACCCCTCAGCAGAGCCACAGGCTGATGGCCTCCATGCCACGCCGCATTCATGCAGTCATTCATGCAAAAGGAGGCCCAACCAAGCACTGAGTGCATACACATGAACATACTTTTCAGAAGGCCGACAATTCTGTATTAAAAATCATTTCTTTATTGGTCTTAACCCATAAGAACCCGGACCCATTTCTACTTTTGGGAAAATTAAGGGGAACATTATTTGTGGCGCATTTCCACTGCAGCGGGTAGCCCCGTTTAAGCGTCCTTAATTGTCCTCAAGCGGCCAGGCCAGTTTTTGGTGGCCTTTCCATATAGCGTAGCACCGGCTAGCGGGTACTTTTTCCCTCTTTTTCCGGCCCCATAAAATCGTGGTTCTATCAGGCCAGGGCCAGGGCTGAACGAGTGACGTCAACACTCGACTGCTGATTGGTCAGAGAGAATCGTCACAAGATCGCACTCGAGATCATCCCTAGTGTCGCATATATATCTAGAAGCAAGCTTGCAGCATTTTTATACACAGCATTTTTGTAAACGGAGGATCTACAAAAATTGCAACGTCAAAGAAAAGCACACCGTGGTCGACCGAGGAGGTGACGGCGTTCCTACATCTCATTGGGAATGATCAAATCCAGCGGGAGCTCGACGGAACAACTCGAAATGTGAAAGTGTTCCAGGATGTCTCTGCACAGATGCCCCGCCCACACTGCGTTGCTACTCCAGGTCCTAAACTGTAATGGAAATGCGACACGGCCTCGGACGGGCAGCGAGGCAGCCCGAGGCCTGAGCGAGGACGCTTAGGGACGCTTAAACGGGCTTACCCCGCTGCAGTGGAAATGTGCCATTAGACTAAACAGACCACCTAGAACACATTTCTGACAAGAACCCCCCCCCAGTGTCACATATCTGAAATGTGACACATATGTCCCATTTGGCTTTAATGGTAAAATAACTCTTATTTATAACGTCATTAATGAGGATGATTTTTTGGCTTAAATTAGTTTGAACATTCTTTGAATTGAAGAATAAAGAATATATTAACTCAATATAATTGAATCAGCTAAATGAACTGAGCAGATCATAATCATATTTCTAATTGAGCATATATGTCACTCCGGGTTTGCTGTGAACGTTTAGGGTTAAAGTCCCGATGTGACAGCAGTGTCACAGCGATGTTGGTCTCATTTGTTTCAACAGCTTCAATGTAATAAAGGACATTTAATGTAAGCATTTTAATTCTTAAATGGATTGAATTTTACCTTTAGCAACAACAAACAAGCTTTTGAAATGTAGCTCGTTCTGTCACGTGTGTTAGTCTGGGACATGGACATCTTGGACATGTTGTTATGGGAACACAAAGTCACATGACCTGGACCATGACCCACCAGACTGTTCAGGGTGTGTCACTGAGGGACACCAGTGGGCTATTTATTTATTTTATCACGTAGAACAAAACGTTGAAGTCTCTTCAGTTTGTGTTAACCACAGACCTTATTTCAGGATACAAACAAAAACACAGAGAACCAGTGACCTCCAAACCAGGAAGTGATCAAATGCTGACTCAGATCAGGGTCTAAGACTCATAACGCTGACTCAGGGTTCAGGACTCATAATGCTGACTCAGGGTTCAGGACTCATAATGCTGACTCAGGGTTCAGGACTCATAATGCTGACTCATGGTTCAGGACTCATAATGCTGACTCAGGGTTCAGGACTCATAATGCTGACTCAGGGTTCAGGACTCATAATGCTGACTCAGGGTTCAGGACTCATAATGCTGACTCAGGGTTCAGGACTCATAACGCTGACTCAGGTCAGGTTTCAGGACTCATAATGCTGACTCAGGGTTCAGGACTCATGATGCTGACTCAGGGTTCAGGACTCATAATGCTGACTCAGGGTTCAGGACTCATAATGCTGACTCAGGGTTCAGGACTCATAACGCTGACTCAGGGTTCAGGACTCATAACGCTGACTCAGGGTTCAGGACTCATAATGCTGACTCAGGGTTCAGGACTCATAATGCTGACTCAGGGTTCAGGACTCATAATGCTGACTCAGGGTTCAGGACTCATAATGCTGACTCAGGTGAGGTTTCAGGACTCATCATGCTGACTCAGGGTTCAGGACTCATAATGCTGACTCAGGGTTCAGGACTCATAATGCTGACTCAGGGTTCAGGACTCATAACGCTGACTCAAGGTTCAGGACTCATAATGCTGACTCAGGGTTCAGGACTCATAACGCTGACTCAAGGTTCAGGACTCATAATGCTGACTCAGGGTTCAGGACTCATAACGCTGACTCAGGGTTCAGGACTCATAATGCTGACTCAGGGTTCAGGACTCATAATGCTGACTCAGGGTTCAGGACTCATAACGCTGACTCAGGTCAGGGTTCAGGACTCATAACGCTGACTCAGGGTTCAGGACTCATAATGCTGACTCAGGGTTCAGGACTCATAATGCTGACTCAGGGTTCAGGACTCATAATGCTGACTCAGGGTTCAGGACTCATAATGCTGACTCATGGTGTTAGGTGTGGTTCCTGCAGATTAGCTCGGAGGTGCTACATGAGTTAGCGTTCCCCTCTGACCTGAAGGCCTTGGACTTCCTCTGGATGTTCTCCAGCCTCTGGGTCCTAAAGCTCAGCGTCCGGATGTTCCCCTCCAGCTCGGCCTCGCTCAGATCCACGCGCTGCGTCAGCCGGCTGAAGCTGCCCGACAGCTCCCTGAAACACGGGTCATCAGACTTCACTAAGTCATTCAATATATCTTACATAAAAACAATCCTGCAACACACCAACAATGCCAGGAATTGATTCAGCATCTTTAACAACATCCATAACTGTCCCAATCAGCAATTTTTTAAACTTTGTCTGTATATTCTATAATGCTATCTTATGCTAATAGTGTGAATGTCCCGACATGCAGGTTAGCATCCAGCAGTTTGTATGAGCTGGAGAACCTCCTCTACACCTCTATCTGAACACTCTGGGGTCTCATCACCTCCAGGGTCCCATCAGGACTCTGTGAGCTGGAGAACCTCCTCTACACCTCTATCTGAACACTCTGGGGTCTCATCACCTCCAGGGTCCCATCAGGACTCTGTGAGCTGGAGAGCCTCCTCTACACCTCTATCAGAACACTCTGGGGTCTCATCACCTCCAGGGTCCCATCAGGACTCTGTGAGCTTATAGACTTGATCTAACTCTCTATAACACATCTCCTCTGGAGGAGAACTCTCTGCTTCTCTTGGAAACTGGACTTAAATCACTCTGTACATTTTACATTTATATCCAATCTAATATTTAATAATCCATTCCTTGCACACTTAATGTATATCCTGCTTATATTTTGTTACTGTAATTTGTATTTCCACATGTATATTAGTTACTTTTGTAATGCTGTTGTGTTTGTGTGGAGGTGCGGGGTCTCACTTGAACACCTGCTGGCTGCAGGCGGCGCTGCAGGCGGGGGCCACGGCCCTCAGGCGCCGCCCGCTGAACTCCACAAACTGGGCCTTCAGAGCTCGCTCCCTGCTGGAGTCCGTCCACAAGAACCTCTCATAGAGGAAGAGCAGGCCGTACAGAGAGAAGGAGACGGAGAGCAGGCGCCAGCCCACAGAGCGCCACACCTGGCAGAGACAGGTACAAGTACTCACATCTGGTGCTTAGTTAGAGAACAAGTAATCACATCTGGGCTTAGTTAGAGAACAAGTACTCACATCTGGTGATTAGTTAGAGAACAAGTACTCACATCTGGAGCTTAGTTAGAGAACAAGTACTCACATCTGGTGATTAGTTAGAGAACAAGTACTCACATCTGGAGCTTAGTTAGAGAACAAGTACTCACATCTGGTGCTTAGTTAGAGAACAAGTACTCACATCTGGTGCTTAGTTAGAGAACAAGTACTCACATCTGGGCTTAGTTAGAGAACAAGTACTCACATCTGGTGATTAGTTAGAGAACAAGTACTCACATCTGGAGCTTAGTTAGAGAACAAGTACTCACATCTGGTGCTTAGTTAGAGAACAAGTACTCACATCTGGTGCTTAGTTAGAGAACAAGTACTCACATCTGGGCTTAGTTAGAGAACAAGTACTCACATCTGGTGATTAGTTAGAGAACAAGTACTCACATCTGGAGCTTAGTTAGAGAACAAGTACTCACATCTGGTGCTTAGTTAGAGAACAAGTACTCACATCTGGTGCTTAGTTAGAGAACAAGTACTCACATCTGGTGCTTAGTTAGAGAACAAGTACTCACATCTGGTGCTTAGTTAGAGAACAAGTACTCACATCTGGTGATTAGTTAGAGAACAAGTACTCACATCTGGAGCTTAGTTAGAGAACAAGTACTCACATCTGGTGCTTAGTTAGAGAACAAGTACTCACATCTGGAGCTTAGTTAGAGAACAAGTACTCACATCTGGGCTTAGTTAGAGAACAAGTACTCACATCTGGTGCTTAGTTAGAGAACAAGTACTCACATCTGGAGCTTAGTTAGAGAACAAGTACTCACATCTGGGCTTAGTTAGAGAACAAGTACTCACATCTGGAGCTTAGTTAGAGAACAAGTACTCACATCTGGTGATTAGTTAGAGTACAAGTACTCACATCTGGTGATTAGTTAGAGTACAAGTACTCAGGTCTTGTACTTGAGTAAAAGTAGAAGTAGTTAGCATCGGAGAATGATTGTAACTCTGGACTATTCTGTACATTTTATTCTATATTAACTGTTTGTTGGGCACGTGAAAATAAAGAAATAAACACCATGAAAAATGTCAGAACAATTATCAGAAATTAATAAATAATAAAATGACTTAAATTGAGTTTTTGTTTCCCTGCAGACATTTGAATGCCTGGACTTATTAATAATAATGAATAATAATCAGTAATAATGAGATGCGCACCACGCCGCCGATCACCAGCACCGTCATGGAGGCCCGCGACGTGACGGACAGCAGCCCCGTCGCCATGGAAACCCTCATCGCATCCTTTAGGGTGGAGCCGTCCTGCATCAGATCCAGAAATCAATGAATGGGTATTTCTAGATGTTTGTCATATTTTATTCACCTGGTCCAGAGGTTTACTAAATACATCTAAGTCTTTATGCAAGTTCTATAAAACATCAATGAAATTCAAGACTTTAATTTATTTTAAATCTAAAAAATGTGCTACTTTTTAAGAAATTAATAAAAGGAAATAAAAAAAACATTGACACAAATGATGGAGAACAACAGAAATGAATGATAATGGATCTAATGGTATTTGAGTAACCCTGCAGACTGTTATATATTTCTCTCACCTGTCCTAACAACGCTTCGGTCCAGAGATTTAAAAAAAGAAGTCGAAACCTTCATGCAAGTTCTATAACAAATAAATGAAATTAAGGACTAAAGTATTTACAAAGAAAAAAAATAGAAATCAAACTATTTGCAGGAATTGATAAAAGGAATCTCAAAAAAAGACTTTGACACAAATGATGGTGAACAACAAAAATGAAAGATGAATAAATAATATCTGTTGGGAAAATCCTGAATGTCCTCTTCCAACATGAGAGCAACATGCTAACACAGGTATCAACTGTAGCTGTGAACATGACAGGATGTGTGATGACCTAGAAGAGCATCAGGACTGTTTGAGGCATATGATAGCTATGTGATTAACATGATGATTCAGCCTCTATGGAGAGAGACATGTGACAAGCATGCTCATTTCTGACGTGGAGCTAATCTGAAGTAAACATTGAATACTGCTTTCTATTCCTCCATCTTGTGACTGAGGAACTCCCTCTCTTGGATATCAGCATGTGAAGGACACTGTTCAGGAACTAGCTGATGCTCTGTATGTGATGACTCCTTCCATTCTGGAGAGGATCACAGATACATGGATCCTGAGACTGAAGATCAAGCCGGGGACCAGGGAGAGTTCTCTAACAATAAAAGCAGTAATAATAATGATTATTATGAATATTAATAATATGAATAAACATGTGGGGTGTTTGCACCTCGCTCAGCGCCCGCCTGGCGCCGGCCGCTCCGATGAACCGGGTGACGAGCGCCGTCCAGCCCAGAGAGAAGCGGAAGTCCAGGTTCTCCTGGAAGTCAGCGCAGAGGGCGGCGAGGCCCAGGTCAAAGGTCAGCTCGAAGGAGAGCGGGGTGGCGGACAGCTGATCGGGGGCCGACAGCAGAGGACGAACACCATCTGCAAACACATCATCACATGTTAGATTAAATGAAAATAAATGAAAATAATAATTAAATCAAATTGAATTGAATTAAACTTCCTGAGGAAATATCATGTGACCACAGTGTACCGGTCATGTGACTCTGAGGTCATGTGACTCTGAGGTCATGTGACTTAGCGTACCGGTCATGTGACTGTGAGGTCATGTGACTCTGAGGTCATGTGACTCTGAGGTCATGTGACTCTGAGGTCATGTGACTTAGCGTACCGGTCATGTGACTGTGAGGTCATGTGACTCTGAGGTCATGTGACTTAGCGTACCGGTCATGTGACTGTGAGGTCATGTGACTCTGAGGTCATGTGACTCTGAGGTCATGTGACTCTGAGGTCATGTGACTTAGCGTACCGGTCATGTGACTCTGAGGTCATGTGACTCTGAGGTCATGTGACTGAGCGTACCGGCCATGTGACTCTGAGCCTCTCTGATGTCCTGCAGGATGCTGATGCAGCGCTGAGAGAGACACGCCTCCATCCTCTGCTCCACGTGCTGCAGCAGCTTCTGAACACACACACCGTGCACACAACAACACACACACCGTGCACACAACAACACACACACCGTGCACACAACAACACACACACCGTGCACACAACAACACACACACCGTGCACAAAACAACACACACACACACACACACACACACACACACACACACACACACACACACACACACACACACACACATACACACACACACACACACACACACACACACACACACACACACACACACACACACACACACACACACACACACACACACACATGAACAGAAAACACATGACATCACATTTAGCTGAGGCTTTTATCCAAAGCCACTTACAATAAGTGCATTCGACCAACAAAGTACAAACTTGAAGAAAACAGAATCATAAGTACATCAGGTTTCAAAGAGCCAAACAAAGAGCTGCTCAACTGGCTTTAGATAAGCCAGCCCTTTATTAGTATATCCTCCTGGGACCCAGCCCATTGAAGATGTGCACTGTAGTGGACATTTTGTTAACATGCATCACCTTTGACTCTTTTGAGCTACTCTATTAATCCCTGATGTACAGAGGACATCCTGGTCTTTCCAGTGACATGTCATTGGTTAAAATTGCATGCTGGGAAGTTCCTCTTTCTTTTCATCCAAAATGGCTGGCATACCAAAAACAACATGTTATAGAAGCAGGAGGAGAAGTCAAATAATGTTTAATAATTGTAGTTTTTACCATGAAAATCATATATGTTCTTTTTATTAACATGTGAGGAACTATATCATTAGTTCTGAAAGCAATTAAATAATTCAAGTTTTCAAATAACAGCCCTTTTATAAATGTCCATTCTAGTGGACGTCAGGACCGTCTTCATGGACTTTATGACTCTATATTGTTGCAGGAGACGGAACTGAAGCAGACATTTTCTGAACCAGATAGTTCAGGGAGATGCAGATGTAGAGCTCTCAGATGATGAGAGAGATGAGGATTTCACACCTGGGATAGAAGAGGGTCAAGAGGAAGGGGGGGAAAGATGCAGGAGGCTCCATGAGCGCACAGATACAGACAGAGAGACAGATAGGGACGAGCTGGAGAGACATGTCCCTCTGTGGGCCAAGAGTAGCACGTATGTCTTCTTGTTGTTTTTATTTGAAGTGGAGCCATGAGAAATGAGAGTTGCCTCAGACAGCTTTGTTTCTATGAGCAGGTCAAATGGAGACCACATCCATACAACTAGTCAAGATGACCCTACAGCCCGTGCCGACTGGAGTCAATGAGGTACTTTCCCACTACATTGACTACAAAGTCTCTGAAGATCTGGAAAGATTCACCAAAAACCAGAACTAGTTTTTTATTGACCAAATAAACAGCAATGTTCAGATCAATCACTTATTCATGTTTTAGATAAAGCTGAATGTATTATTGTATTAATATCACTCTATAACCATAATACGTTACATCGTTTATCTGTTCATTTTGGCCGTCTTTTCAAACTAATATGTTCCCGACGTCCTCTACAGTGGACAGACTGTAACATTTTAAAATGAAATAAAATAAAAAAAGTCTAAATTGCAAGATGTTTTTTTTAACCCTAAACAGGTAGGAAATCACAAAAAAAAGGAAATTGGAAGACACTTTTTTTCCTCGGGTCCCAGGAGGATATAAGTGCTTTGTTAGTAATTATATCTCTGGAAGTGGAGTCCAAAGAGATGAGTTTTCAGTCTGAAGAAGATGTGTAAGCTTTCTGCTGTCCTGATTTCAATGGGGAGCTCATTCCACCATTTTGGATCCAGGATAGCAAACCCACGTGTTTCTGCTGATGGGAACTTGGGTCCCCCTCGCAGTGCGGGTGCAGCGAGCTGTTTGGCTGATGCAGAGTGGAGTGCACGTGCTGGGGTGTGCGGTTTAACCATGTCCTGGATGTAGGAAGGGCCAGATCCATTCACAGCATGGTACGCAAGTACCAGAGTCTTGAAGTGGATTCTAGCAGTTACTGGAAGCCAGTGAAGGGAGCGGAGGAGCGGCGTGGTGTGGGAACATTTAGGAAGGTTGAAGACCAGACGAGCCGCTGCATTCTGGGTGAGCTGCAGAGGTCGGAGGGCACATGCAGGTAGACCAGCCAGGAGGGAGTTGCAGTAGTCTAGGCGTGAGATGACGAGAGCCTGGACCAGAACCTGCGTCTCTTTCTGGGTCAGCTGGGGACGTATCCTCCTGATGTTGTAAAGAGTGTATCTACAGTAGCGGGTTGTAGCAGCGATGTTTGCAGTGAAGGACAGTTTGTTATCTAGGGTCACACCCAGATTCCTTGCAGTCTGAGTCGGGGAAACAACAGAGGTGCCGATGTTGATTGTTAGGTCAAGAGTGGGACAATCTTTTCCCGGAAGGAAAAGCAGTTCAGTCTTATCAAGGTTGAGCTTGAGGTGATGAGCAGACATCCACTGAGAGATGTCTGCTAGGCAAGCAGAGATGCGTGCGACGACCTGGGTCTCTGAGCGGGGGAAAGGACAGAATTAGTTGGGTGTCGTCAGCGTAGCAGTGGTATGAAAAACCATGCGGGCTAATGACAGATCCGAGCGAGTTTGTGTACAAGGAGAAGAGGAGGGGACCGAGAACAGAGCCCTGAGGGACCCCTGTAGTTAATTGACAAGGGTCGGACTCGGACCCTCTCCAAGTTACCCTGTAGGTCTTTGAGGTATGAGGTGAGGAGGGAAAGTGCAGAGCCTGAAACTCCAAGTTCTTGGAGAGTGTGAAGGAGGATCTGATGGTTCTCCGTGTCGAATGCAGCAGACAGGTCCAGAAGGATGATGACAGAGGAGAGGGAGGCTGCTTTAGCCGTGTGCAGTTCATCAGAGACAGCAAGGAGAGCAGTTTCTGTTGAGTGACCTGCCTTGAAACCAGACTGGTGCGGATCCAGAAGGTTGTTCTGATGGAGATAACAGGAGAGTTGTTTAAAGACAGTTCAAGTGTTTTAGACAGGAACGGGAGGAGAGAGACAGGCCTGTAGTTTCTAACATCAGACGGGTTGAGAGTGGGTTTCTTTAGGAGAGGGTTTACTCTTGCCTCCTTGAGACTGTTTGGAAAGTGACCAGAAGTTAGAGAAGTGTTGATGAAATGAGAAACGGTAGAATATCAGGAGCGATAGTCTGAAGGAGGTTTGAGGGGATAGGGTCCAGAGAACAGCTGGTAGGACGGGCAGAGGTAATGAGGGTAAGACCCTCACTTGCAGAGAGAGGGGAGAAGGAGGTCAGTGTGTGGGTGAAGGGAGGGTCTGGTGACCCAGAGGTGAGTAAAGGTGAGTCAGAAAAAGAAGAGCGAATATCATCAACCTTTTTTTCAAAGTGGTTAACAACGTCGCTTGACAGAAGGGAGGAGGGGGGAGGGGCTTTGGGGGGGTCCAAGAGGGAGGAGAGGGAAGGGGCTTTGGGGAGGTCCAAGAGGGAGGAGGGGGAAGGGGCTTTGGGGGGGGGGGGGGGTCCAAGAGGGTGTAGAAGATGGAAAATAGTTTTTTGGGATTGGAATAGGAAGATTGGATCTTATCTTGAAAGAAAGTGCTTTTTTGCCTGAGAGATGGAACACAAACAACATGCACACATTAACACACACACACCGTGCACACAACAACACACACACCACTGGCTGTTTATATATTATAAAATGTTACTATTGCAATTATTGTTTTAAACTTTTATTATTATTATTGTTTTTGTCTTTTTTTAAATGCATTTACTGTTATTATTATTCATGCTCTAAAACTAGAAATCCTATTTGTTTCTGCAGAGAGACACTGGCCATGTTAACCTGACAATGACCCCACAGTGTGTGTGTGTGTGTGTGTGTGTGTGTGTGTGTGTGTGTGTGTGTGTGTGTGTGTGTGTGTGTGTGTGTGTGTGTGTGTGTGTGTGTGTGTGTGTGTGTGTGTGTGTGTGTGTGTGTGTGTGTGTGTGTGTGATTGGATTGGATTGGAAGTTAAGGAGCTTAATGTGTCATCACATCAATTACATTAAGTCTGTGTGTGTGTGTGTGTGTGTGTGTGTGTGTGTTAGCTTGTGTGTGTGTGTGTGTGTGTGTGTGTGAGTGTGTCTTTATGTGTGTGTGTGTGTGTGTGTGAGTGTGTGAGTGTGTGTGAGTCTTTATGTGTGTGTGTGTGTGAGTGTGTGTGTGTGTGTGTATGAGAGTCTGTGTGTGTTAATGTGTGTGTGTGTGTGTGTGTGTGTGTGTGTGTGTGTGTGTGTGTGTGTGTGTGTGTGTGTGTGTGTTAATGTATATTTAGAGCTGTGTTAAGGCAACAGCTCTTGGATTTGCGTACTGAATATTGAATTGAAAGAAAAACCTAATTTGGATTACTTTTATTTTGTTTATTTAATTTATTCTATTTCAACATTCTGTTCAAACAGTTTATCTTTTTTTAGGTCTTTGTAAATGAAACTTTTTGAGCTAATTTCACCGACTACGACTCTGTTTACGGACGGAGAGAGAATGCGTCACAGTGCTGTTTACAGAACGTTTTTAACAAATGATCCCAAAGCAAAGTGGTGAGGACATGTCCCCAGTGTCCCCAGTGTAAAGGATAGTATGTTTGTCTCTATCGTACAAATTTATGTTGAATCTGATTTAATCCACAGATTAAATCAGGGGGGTCCAAACTGTTTTCACAGAGGGCCACGTACAAGTGCGGGCCGGGCCGCTGACTAGAGGTTTATCGCCTCATAAGTTCAGTTATCAGTTAGCAAAATCAATCAGATGTAGGTCAATGATGTTTGAGAGTGTTGGCACCTCATCCCTTACAAGAGAAGCCTCAGAGTGATTACAATAAGGAGAATTAGGACGGGTTCATTTCAAGCTTGTTATGGAAATACAACCTAGTCTCACGATTTCCCCATTTTTTTTCGTGTCACACAGAACGATTTTAAAAGCAATGTAAAGAATAACAAATTAGAAGGAAAAAACGATTTAAAAAAAATACAGATTTCAGTATTCTGAGGATCTGAGGAAGGCAAACAAACTCAGAAATTATACGATTTTAAATAAAAACAATAATCGTGGCTTGATATTGAGTAAGAACATGTTAGGGTAATGTTGTGAATCGAGTGGCCTGTGTTCGTCGTCCATAACATACGCCTGCCCATACCATAACCCCACCACCACCATGGGCCACTCGATTCACAACATTACCCTAACCCTAACCCTAACCCTAACCCAGTTTTCTCCGACCCCTTAGCATTATTTCAACCCCTCTTTCCCGTTTTCCTCCTCCTTCCTACCCCTTAGTTTGTATCTATTGCAATCAGCTCTCTTTGTGTGTTTAAATTATTCTTTTAAACTAAATAGCAACAGTGGTTTTATCTTTTAACAAATTCAATGTGAAACATGTGCCCGTGCTCTCCCCTGTCAGCACTAGATGGTGACAGGTGACCTCTATTTCTTCACCTAACCCTAACCCTAACCCTCACACCAGATACTGACTGGTTTTCGGACCCCCCCAGACCCCCCCAATAAAGCAAAACTGCACGTTTCAGAGTGGCCTTTTATTGTGGCCAGCCTAAGGCACACCTGTGCAATAATCATGCTGTCTAATCAGCATCTTGATATGCCACACCTGTGAGGTGGGATGGATTATCTCGGCAAAGGAGAAGTGCTCACTATCACACATTTTTTCAGATTTGTGAACAATATTTGAGAGAAATGGTTATTTTGTGTATTTAGAAAATGTTTTAGATCTTTGAGTTCATCTCATGAACAATGGGAGCAAAAACAAAAGTGTTGCGTTTATATTTTTGTTCAGTGTAAATTGCTTTTAAAATCGTTCTGTGTGACACGAAAAAAAGGGGAAAATGGTGTTGGTGAACACGAATCAATAGATTACATGTCGTGACTCTAACACGAAATCCCGTGAGACTGGGTTGGGAAATAAGTATTTCTTCTTATCAACTAAGATTTGTTAGAACATGTTTCCAACTTGAATTGACTGAATTGATTTGTAAAGCGGTCGTATTAACACATGAATACTACTGTGTTATATGTTTACATTTAAGAAGTACAATATAAGACAAGGACACGTTTCATTTGTTGGCCATATTCCATTATACTTTTTTAATTTGCTGAGGGCTGCATTTGGCCCCCGGGCCGTAGTTTGGACAACCCTGGATTAAATGTATCAGTAGGGCCGTCAGTCCCAGGCTTTATCACACCTTTAATACAAAAGACTGGCCACCTTCTGCTCTCTTGCACTCCACAGACATGCACCCTATCATACGGATCATGTTGCCTGTCCCTCTTGTTTCCTGCTCCTCTGTACAAAGTCTGTGTAACTTGGTCAGATCCTGGTCCTATCTACTCGTGCAGGACTCTGGCCTTTCAGCAGGAAATGAGAGTCTGTTAAATGCTATAACTCTTTATTAAAACACAACTTTGGTTTAAGCTTGTGTTCTTTTCTTAGCACAAGGTGATACAGTGTGTTTCCACCACAGTCCTCTTGTGTCTTAGTGTTTGTCCTGATGTTGTAAATGGAGCTGCTGAGATGCGTCCTTTGATCTGACAGTAGTATGGGATGGCTGCTGAACACTCACAGTTTTGTAGAGCTGCAGAGTTTGCTGTGTTGGGCTGAAGTCGGCTCTGAACTCGTCCACCAGAACAGGAAGTGATCGGATCTGATTGGACAGCGCCGACTCCACCTGAAAAAAACACCAAGTATCCATCAGAACAAACTTCAAGGTCACCTTGTATGCAAAATCCACCTCTTCATGTCTCTTCTACATCAGCATGTGTCCCCTGAGACTCTCTCTCTACACAGAGGGGACACATGTCTCTTCTACATCAGCATGTGTCCCCTCTGTGTAAAGACACTCTCTCTTTACACAGAGGGGACACATGTCTCTTCTACATCAGCATGTGTCCCCTCTGTGTAAAGACACTCTCTCTTTACACAGAGGGGACACATGTCTCTTCTACATCAACATGTGTCCCCTCTGTGTAAAGACACTCTCTCTTTACACAGAGGGGACACATGTCTCTTCTACATCAACATGTGTCCCCTCTGACTCTCTCTCTACACAGAGGGGACACATGTCTCTTCTACATCAGCATGTGTCCCCTCTGTGTAAAGACACTCTCTCTTTACACAGAGGGGACACATGTCTCTTCTACATTGTAAGAAATTAAAAATCAATGTTGATATGCCGTAATCTAAATTAAATATAGGGTTTTAATTTAAAGCAGTTTTATTCTGAAAAAACGGAAGTTCAAACTGACTATTAACTTAACACTTTTATTCTGAAAATTCTTCATTTCCGGTTAGCATTAGCATGTGGCTAAAATTTGAAACCGTGAATTGAAGGGGAAATGAGATGTGATGTTGTACACTAAACACACTGGGATTAGCACTCATTTATTGACGCTGAAATAACGTTTATCAGGGAATGTTTAAATAACCACAGACATCAGAATGATGTAATTTAGCAACAGAAAAAGGCAGGAATTGCAATGGACCCGCCCCCGTCAACGCCGGCCAATAGGAAAAGACCACAAATGACAACAGGAAGGGCAAGCCAAGAATCAATCTCCTTTTCCAGACCTCGGCTGACCGAACACATGGGGAGAGCGCCTCCAGCTTGCAATTTCATTGTACACCACCGCATCTTTTGTGTAATTAAATGCTGTTTACTCAAGTACAAGACCTGAGTACTTCTACTTTTACTCAAGTACAAGACCTGAGTACTTCTACCTTCACTCAAGTACAAGATCAGAGTACTTCTACTTTTACTTGAGTACAAGATCTGAGTACTTCTACTTTTACTCAAGTACATGATCAGAGTACTTCTACTTTTACTCAAGTACAAGATCTGAGTACTTCTACTTTTACTCAAGGACAAGATCTGAGTACTTCTACTTTTACTCAAGAACAAGATCTGAGTACTTCTACTTTTACTCAAGTACAAGATCTGAGTACTTCTACTTTTACTCAAGTACAAGATCTGAGTACTTCTACTTTTACTCAAGGACAAGATCTGAGTACTTCTACTTTTACTCAAGAACAAGATCTGAGTACTTCTACTTTTACTCAAGTACAAGATCTGAGTACTTCTACTTTTACTCAAGTACAAGATCTGAGTACTTCTACTTTTACTCAAGGACAAGATCTGAGTACTTCTACTTTTACTCAAGAACAAGATCTGAGTACTTTTACTTTTACTCGAGTACCAGACCTGAGTACCTCTAGTGGTCACAGAGTGCTCCCTCACCTTGGCAGCGACCTCCTCCGTCAGAGTTCTGATCTTCTCTCTCACGCTGTCGCTCAGACGGTTGATTTGTCCTCGAACGAAATCCAGACGATCTCTCTGCTCCTCGCGCTCCTCCAGACACAAGATCCTGCCAGAGGTCAGAGGTCAGAGGTCAGAGGTCAGAGGTCAGGAAGTGTGTATTCAGTGAGTGTGTATGAGCAGCTATAATCAGTGTGTAATAGTAAATATAAGACAGGAAGTGTGTTCACTAACTTCCTGTCAGCGGAGGCGATGTTGATGTCATCCATCACAGATTTGATGGTCTCTGTGATCTGTGACGCCCGAACTGTGTGCTGCTCGAACTTCGTCTTCACCGCGGACTGAGAGATGAATTCCTGCAGGTCAGAGGTCACAGGTCACAGCTCAGAGGTCAGAGGTCACAGGTCAGAGGTCACAGGTCACTTATGTCTGCTATCCTGTAGATTTCTACCACTAAAGTACTTGTATTTACCTCGAAGGTCCGCTCAAACATCTGGAACTCTCTCAGCCTGTCGTGGAAACCTTCAGCCAGAGCGCCGCCTGCAGGAAGCACACGGTACTTCATATTTAGTATTTATTATAAAGGTACTACACATAACTTACATTAAAAAAAGTATCTGTCTCGCAATATAAACCTGTCTCCCCCCTCTCACCTGTCTCACCTGTCTCACCTGTCTCACCTGTCTCACCTGTCTCCTCCTCCTGTCTCACCTGTCTCCTCCTCCTGTCTCACCTGTCTCTACTCCTGTCTCACCTGTCTCTCCTGTCTCTCCTCCTGTCTCACCTGTCTCTCCTCCTGTCTCTCCTCCTGTCTCACCTGTCTCCTCCTCCTGTCTCACCTGTCTCTCCTCCTGTCTCTCCTCCTGTCTCACCTGTCTCTCCTCCTGTCTCACCTTCTGTCTCTCCTCCTGTCTCTCCTCCTGTCTCTCCTCCTGTCTCTCCTCCTGTCTCTCCTCCTGTCTCACCTGTCTCTCCTCCTGTCTCTCCTCCCGTCTCACCTCCTGTCTCTCCTCCTGTCTCACCTGTCTCTCCTCCTGTCTCTCCTCCTGTCTCACCTGTCTCTCCTCCTGTCTCACCTCCTGTCTCTCCTCCTGTCTCTCCTCCTGTCTCTCCTGTCTCTCCTCCTGTCTCTCCTCCTGTCTCTCCTCCTGTCTCTCCACCTGTCTCTCCTCCTGTCTCTCCTCCTGTCTCTCCTCCTGTCTCTCCTCCTGTCTCACCTGTCTCTCCTCCTGTCTCTCCTCCTCTCTCACCTGTCTCTCCTCCTGTCTCACCTGTCTCTCCTCCTGTCTCTCCTCCTGTCTCACCTGTCTCTCCTCCTGTCTCTCCTCCTGTCTCTCCTCCTGTCTCTCCTCCTGTCTTTCCTGTCTCTCCTCCTGTCTCTCCTCCTGTCTCTCCTCCTGTCTGTCCTGTCTCTCCTCCTGTCTCTCCTCCTGTCTCACCTGTCTCTCCTCCTGTCTCTCCTCCTGTCTCTCCTCCTGTCTCTCCTCCCGTCTCTCCTCCTGTCTCTCCTCCTATCTCACCTATCTCTCCTCCTGTCTCTCCTCCTGTCTCTCCTCCTGTCTCTCCTCCTGTCTCTCCTCCTGTCTCTCCTCCCCCCGTCTCACCTGACTCTCCTCCTGTCTCTCCTCCTGTCTCTCCTCCTGTCTCACCTGTCTCTCCTCCTGTCTCTCCTCCTGTCTCTCCTCCTGTCTCACCTGTCTCTCCTCCTGTCTCACCTCCTGTTTCACCTGTCTCTCCTCCCGTCTCACCTGTCTCTCCTCCTGTCTCACCTGTCTCTCCTCCTGTCTCTCCTCCTGTCTCACCTGTCTCTCCTCCTGTCTCTCCTCCTGTCTCTCCTCCTGTCTCACCTGTCTCTCCTCCTGTCTCTCCTCCTGTCTCACCTGTCTCTCCTCCTGTCTCTCCTCCTGTCTCAGCTGTCTCTCCTCCTGTCTCTCCTCCTGTCTCTCCTCCTGTCTCTCCACCTGTCTCTCCTCCTGTCTCTCCTGTCTCTCCTCCTGTCTCTCCTCCTGTCTCTCCTCCCGTCTCTCCTCCTGTCTCTCCTCCTGTCTCACCTCCTGTCTCTCCTCCTGTCTCTCCTCCTGTCTCTCCTCCCGTCTCTCCTCCTGTCTCTCCTCCTGTCTCACCTGTCTCTCCTCCTGTCTCTCCTCCTGTCTCTCCTGTCTCTCCTCATGTCTCTCCTCCTGTCTCTCCTCCCCCCGTCTCACCTGTCTCTCCTCATGTCTCACCTGTCTCTCCTCCTGTCTCTCCTCCTGTCTCTCCTCCTGTCTCACCTGTCTCTCCTCCTGTCTCACCTCCTGTTTCACCTGTCTCTCCTCCCGTCTCACCTGTCTCTCCTCCTGTCTCACCTGTCTCTCCTCCTGTCTCTCCTCCTGTCTCACCTGTCTCTCCTCCTGTCTCTCCTCCTGTCTCTCCTCCTGTCTCTCCTCCTGTCTCTCCTCCTGTCTCACCTGTCTCTCCTCCTGTCTCTCCTCCTGTCTCACCTGTCTCTCCTCCTGTCTCTCCTCCTGTCTCACCTGTCTCTCCTCCTGTCTCACCTCCTGTCTCACCTGTCTCTCTTCCCGTCTCACCTGTCTCTCCTCCTGTCTCACCTGTCTCTCCTCCTGTCTCTCCTCCTGTCTCACCTGTCTCTCTTCCCGTCTCACCTGTCTCTCCTCCTGTCTCACCTGTCTCTCCTCCTGTCTCTCCTCCTGTCTCACCTGTCTCTCCTCCTGTCTCTCCTCCTGTCTCTCCTGTCTCTCCTCCTGTCTCTCCTCCTGTCTCTCCTCCTGTCTCACCTGTCTCTCCTCCTGTCTCTCCTCCTGTCTCTCCTCCTGTCTCTCCTCCCGTCTCACCTCCTGTCTCTCCTCCTGTCTCTCCTCCTGTCTCTCCTCCTGTCTCTCCTCCTGTCTCTCCTCCTGTCTCTCCTCCTGTCTCTCCTCCTGTCTCACCTGTCTCTCCTCCTGTCTCTCCTCCTGTCTCTCCTCCTGTCTCTCCTCCTGTCTCTCCTCACCTGTCTCTCCTCCTATCTCTCCTCCTGTCTCTCCTCCTGTCTCTCCTCCTGTCTCTCCTCCTGTCTCTCCTCCTGTCTCACCTGTCTCTCCTCCTGTCTCACCTCCTGTCTCACCTGTCTCTCCTCCTGTCTCACCTGTCTCTCCTCCCGTCTCACCTGTCTCTCCTCCTGTCTGACCTGTCTCTCCTCCTGTCTCTCCTCCTGTCTCACCTGTCTCTCCTCCTGTCTCTCCTCCTGTCTCACCTGTCTCTCCTCCTGTCTCTCCTCCTGTCTCACCTGTCTCTCCTCCTGTCTCACCTGTCTCTCCTCCTGTCTCTCCTCCTGTCTCACCTGTCTCTCCTCCTGTCTCACCTCCTGTCTCTCCTCCTGTCTCACCTGTCTCTCCTCATGTCTCTCCTCCTGTCTCTCCTCCTGTCTCTCCTCCTGTCTCTCCTCCTGTCTCACCTGTCTCTCCTCCTGTCTCTCCTCCTGTCTCACCTGTCTCTCCTCCTGTCTCTCCTCCTGTCTCACCTGTCTCTCCTCCTGTCTCACCTGTCTCTCCTCCTGTCTCTCCTGTCTCTCCTCCTGTCTCTCCTCCTGTCTCTCCTCCTGTCTCTCCTCCTGTCTCACCTGTCTCTCCTCCTATCTCTCCTCCTGTCTCTCCTCCTGTCTCTCCTCCTGTCTCTCCTCCTGTCTCTCCTCCCCCCGTCTCACCTGTCTCTCCTCCTGTCTCACCTGTCTCTCCTCCTGTCTCACCTCCTGTCTCACCTGTCTCTCCTCCTGTCTCTCCTCCTGTCTCTCCTCCTGTCTCACCTGTCTCTCCTCCTGTCTCTCCTCCTGTCTCACCTGTCTCTCCTCCTGTCTCTCCTCCTGTCTCACCTGTCTCTCCTCCTGTCTCACCTGTCTCTCCTCCTGTCTCTCCTCCTGTCTCACCTGTCTCTCCTCCTGTCTCACCTCCTGTCTCTCCTCCTGTCTCACCTGTCTCTCCTCCTGTCTCTCCTCCTGTCTCTCCTCCTGTCTCTCCTCCTGTCTCACCTGTCTCTCCTCCTGTCTCTCCTCCTGTCTCACCTGTCTCTCCTCCTGTCTCTCCTCCTGTCTCACCTGTCTCTCCTCCTGTCTCTCCTCCTGTCTCACCTGTCTCTCCTCCTGTCTCACCTGTCTCTCCTCCTGTCTCTCCTCCTGTCTCACCTGTCTCTCCTCCTGTCTCTCCTCCTGTCTCACCTGCCTCTCCTCCTGTCTCTCCTCATGTCTCTCCTCCTGTCTCTCCTCCTGTCTCACTTGTCTCTCCTCCTGTCTCTCCTCCTGTCTCACCTGTCTCTCCTCCTGTCTCTCCTCCTGTCTCACCTGTCTCTCCTCCTGTCTCACCTGTCTCTCCTCCTGTCTCACCTGTCTCTCCTCCTGTCTCACCTGTCTCTCCTCCTGTCTCTCCTCCTGTCTCACCTGTCTCTCCTCCTGTCTCACCTGTCTCTCCTCCTGTCTCTCCTCCTGTCTCACCTGTCTCTCCTCCTGTCTCACCTGTCTCTCCTCCTGTCTCTCCTCCTGTCTCACCTCCTGTCTCTCCTCATGTCTCTCCTCATGTCTCTCCTCCTGTCTCTCCTCCTGTCTCACCTGTCTCTCCTCCTGTCTCTCCTCCTGTCTCACCTGTCTCTCCTCCCCCCTCTTACCTGTCTCCCCTCTCCCGAGCCTCTCCCCTCCCCCCTCCCCCCTCTTACCTGTCTCGCCTGTCTCCCCTCCCCTCTCCCCTCCCCCCTCTTACCTGTCTCACCTGTCTCACCTGTCTCCCCTCTCCCCTCCCCTCTCCCCTCCCCCTCTTACCTGTCTCACCTGTCTCACCTGTCTCCCCTCTCCCCTCCCCTCTCCCCTCCCCCCTCTTACCTGTCTCACCTGTCTCACCTGTCTCCCCTTTCCCCTCCCCTCTCCCTCTTACCTGTCTCGCATGTCTCTCCCCTGTCTCCCCTCCCCTCTCCCTCCCCTCTCTCACCTGTCTCTCACCTGTCTCTCCCACCCCCCACTCTCACCTGTCTCAGGCATGCCCTGTGCTCGCTGCATCCTGGATGTCAGGACCTCTTTAGCGGAGATGAAGAAGATCCTCCCCGGAGCTTCTTCCTCTCCGACCACCTTCAGCTCCCCCGACAGGAAGCTCACCCCCCGGTCCAGGTGCTGCTTCCTCACCTGAGAGGTTTCATTTAGTCCATTAAACAATCTGCAGGATGCATTATGCCTACAAGTACCAGGATGCATTATGCCTACAAGTACCAGGATGCATTACAACTACATGTACAAGGATGCATTATGCCTACAAGTACCAGGATGCATTACAACTACATGTACAAGGATGCATTATGCCTACAAGTACCAGGATGCATTATGCCTACAAGTACAAGGATGCATTATGCCTACAAGTACCAGGATGCATTACGACTACATGTACAAGGATGCATTAAGACTACATGTACAAGGATGCATTATGCCTACAAGTACAAGGATGCATTATGCCTACAAGTACAAGGATGCATTATGCCTACAAGTAACAGGATGCATTATGCCTACATGTAACAGGATGCATTATGCCTACATGTACAAGGATGCATTATGCCTACATGTAACAGGATGCATTACAACTACAAGTACCAGGATGCATTATGCCTACAAGTAACAGGATGCATTACGCCTACATGTAACAGGATGCATTATGCCTACATGTACAAGGATGCATTACAACTACAAGTACCAGGATGCATTATGCCTACAAGTAACAGGATGCATTACGCCTACATGTAACAGGATGCATTATGCCTACAAGTACAAGGATGCATTACAACTACAAGTACCAGGATGCATTATGCCTACATGTACAAGGATGCATTATGCCTACATGTACAAGGATGCATTATGCCTACATGTACAAGGATGCATTATGCCTACAAGTACCAGGATGCATTACGACTACATGTACAAGGATGCATTATGCCTACATGTACAAGGATGCATTATGCCTACAAGTACAAGGATGCATTATGCCTACAAGTACAAGGATGCATTATGCCTACAAGTAACAGGATGCATTATGCCTACATGTAACAGGATGCATTATGCCTACATGTACAAGGATGCATTATGCCTACATGTAACAGGATGCATTATGCCTACATGTACAAGGATGCATTACAACTACAAGTACCAGGATGCATTATGCCTACAAGTAACAGGATGCATTACGCCTACATGTAACAGGATGCATTATGCCTACATGTACAAGGATGCATTACAACTACAAGTACCAGGATGCATTATGCCTACAAGTAACAGGATGCATTACGCCTACATGTAACAGGATGCATTATGCCTACATGTACAAGGATGCATTACAACTACAAGTACCAGGATGCATTATGCCTACATGTACAAGGATGCATTATGCCTACAAGTACCAGGATGCATTACAACTACAAGTACCAGGATGCATTATGCCTACATGTACCAGGATGCATTATGCCTACATGTACAAGGATGCATTATGCCTACATGTACAAGGATGCATTATGCCTACAAGTACCAGGATGCATTATGCCTACATGTACAAGGATGCATTATGCCTACATGTACAAGGATGCATTATGCCTACAAGTACCAGGATGCATTATGCCTACATGTAACAGGATGCATTACGCCTACATGTAACAGGATGCATTATGCCTACAAGTACAAGGATGCATTACAACTACAAGTACCAGGATGCATTATGCCTACATGTACAAGGATGCATTATGCCTACATGTACAAGGATGCATTATGCCTACATGTACAAGGATGCATTATGCCTACAAGTACCAGGATGCATTACGACTACATGTACAAGGATGCATTATGCCTACATGTACAAGGATGCATTATGCCTACAAGTACAAGGATGCATTATGCCTACAAGTACAAGGATGCATTATGCCTACAAGTAACAGGATGCATTATGCCTACATGTAACAGGATGCATTATGCCTACATGTACAAGGATGCATTATGCCTACATGTAACAGGATGCATTATGCCTACATGTACAAGGATGCATTACAACTACAAGTACCAGGATGCATTATGCCTACAAGTAACATGATGCATTACGCCTACATGTAACAGGATGCATTATGCCTACATGTACAAGGATGCATTACAACTACAAGTACCAGGATGCATTATGCCTACAAGTAACAGGATGCATTACGCCTACATGTAACAGGATGCATTATGCCTACATGTACAAGGATGCATTACAACTACAAGTACCAGGATGCATTATGCCTACATGTACAAGGATGCATTATGCCTACATGTACAAGGATGCATTATGCCTACAAGTACCAGGATGCATTATGCCTACATGTACAAGGATGCATTATGCCTACATGTACAAGGATGCATTATGCCTACATGTACCAGGATGCATTATGCCTACATGTAACAGGATGCATTATGCCTACATGTAACAGGATGCATTATGCCTACATGTAACAGGATGCATTACAACTACAAGTACCAGGATGCATTATGCCTACAAGTAACAGGATGCATTATGCCTACATGTACAAGGATGCATTATGCCTACATGTACAAGGATGCATTATGCCTACATGTAACAGGATGCATTATGCCTACATGTACAAGGATGCATTATGCCTACAAGTAACAGGATGCATTATGCCTACATGTACAAGGATGCATTATGCCTACATGTAACAGGATGCATTACAACTACAAGTACCAGGATGCATTATGCCTACAAGTAACAGGATGCATTATGCCTACATGTACAAGGATGCATTATGCCTACATGTAACAGGATGCATTATGCCTACAAGTAACAGGATGCATTATGCCTACATGTACAAGGATGCATTATGCCTACATGTAACAGGATGCATTATGCCTACATGTAACAGGATGCATTATGCCTACATGTAACATGATGCATTATGCCTACATGTACAAGGATGCATTATGCCTACATGTAACAGGATGCATTACGCCTACATGTACAAGGATGCATTATGCCTACATGTAACAGGATGCATTATGCCTACATGTAACAGGATGCATTATGCCTACATGTAACATGATGCATTATGCCTACAAGTAACAGGATGCATTATGCCTACATGTACAAGGATGCATTATGCCTACATGTAACAGGATGCATTATGCCTACATGTAACATGATGCATTATGCCTACATGTACAAGGATGCATTACAACTACAAGTACCAGGATGCATTATGCCTACAAGTACCAGGATGCATTATGCCTACAAGTACCAGGATGCATTATGCCTACATGTACAAGGATGCATTATGCCTACAAGTACCAGGATGCATTATGCCTACAAGTACAAGGATGCATTATGCCTACATGTACAAGGATGCATTATGCCTACATGTAACAGGATGCATTATGCCTACATGTACAAGGATGCATTACAACTACAAGTACCAGGATGCATTATGCCTACAAGTACCAGGATGCATTATGCCTACAAGTACCAGGATGCATTATGCCTACATGTACAAGGATGCATTATGCCTACAAGTACCAGGATGCATTATGCCTACAAGTAACAGGATGCATTATGCCTACAAGTACCAGGATGCATTATGCCTACAAGTAACAGGATGCATTATGCCTACAAGTACCAGGATGCATTATGCCTACAAGTACCAGGATGCATTACAACTACAAGTACCAGGATGCATTATGCCTACAAGTAACAGGATGCATTATGCCTACATGTACAAGGATGCATTATGCCTACATGTACAAGGATGCATTATGCCTACATGTAACAGGATGCATTATGCCTGAATGTAACAAGATTCATTATGCCTACATGTACCAGGATGCATTACAACTACATGTAACAGGATGCATTACAACTACAAGTACCAGGATGCATTACAACTACAAGTACCAGGATGCATTACGACTACATGTAACAGGATGCATTACGACTACATGTAACAGGATGCATTACAACTACAAGTACCAGGATGCATTACGACTACATGTAACAGGATGCATTACAACTACAAGTACCAGGATGCATTACGACTACATGTAACAGGATGCAGTATGCCTACAAGTACCAGGATGCATTACAACTACAAGTACCAGGATGCATTACAACTACAAGTAACAGGATGCATTACGACTACATGTAACAGGATGCATTATGCCTACATGTACCAGGATGCATTACAACTACAAGTACCAGGATGCATTACGACTACATGTAACAGGATGCATTATGCCTACATGTACCAGGATGCATTACAACTACAAGTACCAGGATGCATTACGACTACATGTAACAGGATGCAGTATGCCTACATGTACCAGGATGCATTACAACTACAAGTACCAGGATGCATTACAACTACAAGTACCAGGATGCATTACAACTACAAGTACCAGGATGCATTACAACTACAAGTACCAGGATGCATTACAACTACAAGTACCAGGATGCATTACAACTACATGTACCAGGATGCATTATGCCTGCATGTACCAGGATGCATTACAACTACAAGTACCAGGATGCATTACAACTACATGTACCAGGATGCATTATGCCTACATGTACCAGGATGCATTATGCATACATGTACCAGGATGCAGTACACCTATATGTACCAGGATGCATTACACACACACACACACACACACACACACACACACACACACACACACACACACACACACACACACACACACACACACACACACACACACACACACACACACACACACACACACACACACACACACACACACACACACACACACACACACACACACACACACCTCCTGGATGAACTCCGGCTCGCTCACTGAGGCGTCCCAGCGGTTGTGGAGGATGAAGATGTTCGGTTTGGAGATTCTCTCGCTGACTTTATGGAAGAAAAGTTTCTCCTGCAGACAAAATATTAATATTATAAAAATATATAAAAATAAATTCATATAAATATAATAGAAAAGACAAATGTCATCAATAACATAAATATAATCAATGATATGTAGACTAAGGAGCAATATATGATGTATTGAGGATATACATATTTTATAAATATTATTTTAGTATTCTGTGGGAAACGGTATTTGGATCGCTCTGTTCACACAAACTGAAAGATTGACCATAAAGTTGACGTTGATGATACATCTGGATTATTATCTGTGATTATCTGTGAGTGTGTGATGATCTCACCGTGTTCATGAGCGTGGACTCAGCGTTTCCCACCAACACGAAGACGTCAGCGTCCAAACAGAACTTATCGATCCAGCTGTCCAGCTCCAGGGTCACATCAGTGCCCGGGCTGCAAGATACCATCATCATTATTATTCATTGTATTATTATTATTGTTGTTATTATTATTATTATTATAATTACTATTTTCAACATAATAATAATAATTAATATTATTAACAAAATCATTATTATTATTATTACATTTCATTTAGCTGACGCTTTTATCCAAAGCGACTTACAATTACCGATTACAGGGACATGTCCTGTGTGTGTGTGTGTGTGTGTGTGTGTGTGTGTGTGTGTGTGTGTGTGTGTGTGTGTGTGTGTGTGTGTATGTGTGTGTGTGTGTGTGCGCGTGTGTGTGTGTGTGTGTGTGTGTGTGTGTGTGTGTGTGTGTGTGTGTGTGTGTGTGTGTGTGTGTGTGTGTGTTTGACCTGTCCATCAGCACCAGGTCGTCTCTCAGCAGAGCGCAGCGGCTCTTGGGCCACATGACCTTCACCAGACTGCCTGAGTCCAGAGAGGGATCCATGTGGAGAGCGTGGGCCAGCTGGTTCACCGTCTGAGGATCACATGTTTTAACATGTTACTACAGAACCACATGTTATCATTACAGAACCACATGTTATTACAGAACCACATGGTATTACAGAACCACATGTTATTACAGTACCACATGTTATCATAACAGTACTACATCTTATTACATTACCACATGGTATTACAGTACCACATGTTATTACACAACCACATGTTATTACTGTACCACATGTTATTACAGAACCACATGTTATTATTACAGTACCACATGTTATTACAGTACCACATGTTATTACAGAATCACATGTTATTATTACAGTACCACATGTTATTACAGTACCACATGTTATTACACAACCACATGTTATTACAGTACCACATGTTATTATTACAGTACCACATGTTATTACAGTACCAAATGTTATTACAGTACCACATAGAACCACATGTTATTACAGTACCACATGTTATTACAGTACCACATGTTATTAGAGAACCACATGTTATTACAGAACCACATGTCATTACAGAACCACATGTTATTACAGAACCACATGTTATTACAGTACCACATGTCATTACAGAACCACATGTTATTACAAAACCAAATGTTACTACAGTACCAAATGTACAGAACCACATGTCATTACAGAACCACATGTTATTACAGAACCACATGTCATTACAGAACCAAATGTTATTAAAATACCTCATAGAACCACATGTTATTACAGTACCACATAGAACCACATGTTATTACAGTACCACATGTTATTACAGTACCACATGTTATTAAAGTACCACATGTTATTACAGTACCACATGTTATTAAAGTACCACATGTTATTACAGTACCACATAGAACCACATGTTATTAAAGTACCACATGTTATTACAGTACCACTTGTTATTACAGTACCACATGTTATTAAAGTACCACATGTTATTACAGTACCACATGTTATTAAAGTACCACATGTTATTACAGTACCACATGTTATTAAAGTACCACATGTTATTACAGTACCAAATGTTATTATTACAGTACCACATGTCATTACAGTACCACATAGAACCACATGTTATTAAAGTACCACATGTTATTATTAAAGAACAACATGTCATTACAGAACCAAATATTATTACAGAAACACATGTTATTACAGTACCACATAGAACCACATGTTATTACAGTACCACATAGAACCACATGTTATTACAGTACCAAATGTTATTATTAAAGAACAACATGTCATTACAGAACCAAATATTATAACAGTACCACATGTTATTAAAGTACCACATGTTATTACAGTACCACATGTTATTAAAGTACCACATGTTATTACAGTACCAAATGTTATTATTACAGTACCACATGTCATTACAGTACCACATAGAACCACATGTTATTAAAGTACCACATGTTATTACAGTACCACTTGTTATTACAGTACCACATGTTATTAAAGTACCACATGTTATTACAGTACCACATGTTATTAAAGTACCACATGTTATTACAGTACCACATGTTATTAAAGTACCACATGTTATTACAGTACCAAATGTTATTATTACAGTACCACATGTCATTACAGTACCACATAGAACCACATGTTATTAAAGTACCACATGTTATTATTAAAGAACAACATGTCATTACAGAACCAAATATTATTACAGAAACACATGTTATTACAGTACCACATAGAACCACATGTTATTACAGTACCACATAGAACCACATGTTATTACAGTACCACATAGAACCACCTGTTATTACAGTACCACAAGTTATTATTACAGTACCACATGTCATTAGAGTACCACATGTTATTACAGAACCACATAGAACCACATGTTATTACAGTACCACATGTTATTACAGAACCACATAGAACCACATGTTATTACAGTACCATATGTTATTACAGTACCACAAGTTATTATTACAGTACCACATGTCATTACATAACCACATGCTTTTATTACAGAACCACATGTTATTATTACAGAACCACATGTTATTATTACAGTACCACATGTTATCAGAGTACCACATGTTATTATTACAGTACCACATGTTATTATTACAGTACCACATGTTATTATTACAGAACCACATGTTATTATTACAGAACCACATGTTAATACAGAACCACATGTTATTATTAGAGTACCACATGTTATCAGAGTACCACATTTTATTACAGTACCACATGTTATTACAGAACCACATGTTATCAGAGTACCACATGTCATTACAGAACCACATGCTTTTATTACAGAACCACATGTTATTATTACAGAACCACATGTTATTATTACAGTACCACATGTTATCAGAGTACCACATGTTATTATTACAGTACCACATGTTATTATTACAGTACCACATGTTATTATTACAGAACCACATGTTAATACAGAACCACATGTTATTATTAGAGTACCACATGTTATCAGAGTACCACATTTTATTACAGAACCACATGGTATTACAGAACCACATGGTATTACAGTTCCACATGGTATTACAGAACCACATGGTATTACAGAACCACATGTTAATACAGAATCACATTTTATTATAACAGTACTACATCTTATTACAGAACCACATGGTATTACAGAACCACATGTTATTATTACAGTACCACATGTTATTATAACAGTACCACATCTTATTACAGAACCACATGGTATTACAGAACCACATGGTATTACAGAACCACATGTTAATACAGAATCACATTTTATTATAACAGTACTACATCTTATTACAGAACCACATGGTATTACAGAACCACATGGTATTACAGAACCACATGTTATTATTACAGTACCACATGTTATTATAACAGTACCACATGTTATAACAGTACCACATGTTATTACAGAACCACATGTTATTACAGAACCACATGTTATTACAGAACCACATGTTATTATTACAGTACCACATGTTATTATTACAAAACAAAATGTTAATATAGAACCACATGTTATTATAACAGTACCACATGTTATTATAACAGTACCACATGTTATTACAGAACCACATGTTATTATAACAGTACCACATGTTATTACAGAACCACATGTTATTACAGAACCACATGTTATTACAGAACCACATGTTATTACAGTACCAAATGTTATTACAGTACCACATGTTATTATTACAGTACCACATGTTATTATAACAGTACCACATGTTATTACAGAACCACATGTTATTATAACAGTACCACATGTTATTACAGAACCACATGTTATTACAGAACCACATGTTATTACAGTACCAAATGTTATTACAGTACCACATGTTATTATTACAGAACCACATGTTATTACAGTACCACATGTTATTACAGAACCACATGTGATTACAGAATCACATGTTATCATAACAGTACCACATGGTATTACAGAACCACATGGTATTACAGAACCACATGTAATTATAGAACTACATGTTATTATAACAGTACCACATGGTATTACAGAACCACATGGTATTACAGAACCACATGTTATTATTACAGTACCACATGTTATTATAACAGTACCACATGTTATTACAGAACCACATGTTATTATAACAGTACCACATGTTATTACAGAACCACATGTTATTACAGAACCACATGTTATTACAGAACCACATGTTATTACAGTACCAAATGTTATTACAGTACCACATGTTATTATTACAGAACCACATGTTATTACAGTACCACATGTTATTACAGAACCACATGTGATTACAGAATCACATGTTATCATAACAGTACCACATGGTATTACAGAACCACATGGTATTACAGAACCACATGTAATTATAGAACTACATGTTATTATAACAGTACCACATGGTATTACAGAACCACATGGTATTACAGAACCACATGTTATTATTACAGTACCACATGCTATTACAGAACCACATGTTATTACAGAACCACATGGTATTACAGAACCACATGTTATTATTACAGAACCACATGTTATTACAGAACCACATGTTATTACAGAACCACATGTTATTACAGTACCACATGTTATTAGAGTACCACATGTTATTACAGAACCACATGTTATTAGAGTACCACATGTTATTACAGAACCACATGTTATTACAGAACCACATGTTATTACAGAACCACATGTTATTACAGAACCACATGTTATTACAGAACCACATGTTAATGCAGAACCACATGTTATTATTAAAGAACCACATGTTATTACAGAACCACATGTTATTACAGAACCACATGTTAATGCAGAACCACATGTTATTATTACAGAACCACATGTTATTACAGAACCACATGTTATTAAAGAACCACATGTTAATGCAGAACCACATGTTATTATTACAGTACCACATGTTATTACAGAACCACATGTTAATACAGAACCACATGTTATTATTAAAGAACCACATGTTATTATTACAGTACCACATGTTATTACAGAACCACATGTTATTACAGAACCACATGTTAATGCAGAACCACATGTTATTATTAAAGAACCACATGTTATTATTACAGTACCACATGTTATTAGAGTACCACATGTTATTACAGAACCACATGTTATTACAGAACCATATTTTATTATTACAGAACCACATGTTAATGCAGAACCACATGTTATTATTACAGTACCACATGTTATTACAGAACCACATGTTATTACAGAACCACATGTTATTACAGAACCACATGTTAATACAGAACCACATGTTATTATTACAGTACCACATGTTATTACAGAACCACATGTTATTATTACAGAACCACATGGTATTACAGAACCACATGTTATTATTACAGTACCACATGTTATTATTACAGTACCACATGTTATTACAGAACCACATGCTATTATTACAGTACCAAATGTTATTACAGTACCACATAGAACCACATGTTATTACAGTACCACATGTTATTACAGTACCACATGTCATTACAGAACCACATGTTATTATGGAACCACATGTTATTACAGTACCACATGTCATTACAGAACCACATGTTATTATATAACCACATGTTATTACAGAACCACATGTTATTACAGTACCACATGTCATTACAGAACCACATGTTATTACAAAACCAAATGTTACTACAGTACCAAATGTACAGAACCACATGTCATTACAGAACCACATGTTATTACAGAACCACATGTCATTACAGAACCAAATGTTATTAAAATACCTCATAGAACCACATGTTATTACAGTACCACATAGAACCACATGTTATTACAGTACCACATGTTATTAAAGTACCACATGTTATTACAGTACCACATGTTATTAAAGTACCACATGTTATTACAGTACCACATAGAACCACATGTTATTAAAGTACCACATGTTATTACAGTACCACTTGTTATTACAGTACCACATGTTATTAAAGTACCACATGTTATTACAGTACCACATGTTATTAAAGTACCACATGTTATTACAGTACCACATGTTATTAAAGTACCACATGTTATTACAGTACCAAATGTTATTATTACAGTACCACATGTCATTACAGAACCACATGTTATTATTACAGAACCACATGGTATTACAGAACCACATGTTATTATTACAGTACCACATGTTATTATTACAGTACCACATGTTATTACAGAACCACATGCTATTATTACAGTACCAAATGTTATTACAGTACCACATAGAACCACATGTTATTACAGTACCACATGTCATTACAGAACCACATGTTATTATGGAACCACATGTTATTACAGTACCACATGTCATTACAGAACCACATGTTATTATATAACCACATGTTATTACTGTACCAAATGTTATTACAGTACCACATAGAACCACTTGTTATTACAGTATCACATGTCATTACAGAACCACATGTCATTACAGAACCACATATTATGACAGTACCACATGTCATTACAGAACCACATGTTATTATATAACTACATTTTATTACAGAACCACATATTATTAAAGAACCAAATGTTATTACAGTACCACATGTACAGAACCACATGTTATTATATAACCACATGTTATTACTGTACCAAATGTTATTACAGTACCACATAGAACCACTTGTTATTACAGTATCACATGTCATTACAGTACCACAAGTTATTACAGTACCACATGTTATTACAGTACCACATGTTATTACAGAACCACATGTTATTACAGTACCACATGTCATTACAGAACCACATGTTATTACAGAACCACATGTTATTACAGTACCACATGTTATTACAATACCACATGTTATTACAGTACCACATGTACAGAACCACTTGTTATTACAGAACCACATGTACAGAACCACATGTTATTACAGAACCACATGTTATTACAGTACCACATGTTATTACAGTACCACATGTTATTACAGTACCACATGTTATTACAGTACCACATGTTATTACAGAACCACATGTTATTACAGAACCACATGTTATTATTACAGAACCACATGGTATTACAGAACCACATGTTATTATTACAGTACCACATGTTATTACAGAACCACATGTTATTACAGTACCACATGTTATTACAGTACCACATGTTATTACAGAACCACATGTTATTACAGAACCACATGTTATTATTACAGAACCACATGGTATTACAGAACCACATGTTATTATTACAGTACCACATGTTATTACAGAACCACATGCTATTATTACAATACCACATGCTATTATTACAGTACCAAATGTTATTACAGTACCACATAGAACCACATGTTATTACAGTACCACATGTTATTACAGTACCACATGTCATTACAGAACCACATGTTATTATGGAACCACATGTTATTACAGTACCACATGTCATTACAGAACCACATGTTATTATATAACCACATGTTATTACTGTACCAAATGTTATTACAGTACCACATGTTATTATATAACTACATTTTATTACAGAACCACATATTATTAAAGAACCAAATGTTATTACAGTACCACATGTACAGAACCACATGTTATTACAGAACCACATGTTAATACAGAACCAAATGTCATTACAAAACCACATGTTATTACAGAACCACATGTTATTACTGAACCACATGTTATTACAGTACTACATGTTATTACAGAACCACATGTTATTACAGAACCACATGTTATTACAGAACCACATGTTATAATGTTATTACAGAACCACATGTTATTACAGAACCACATGTTATTACAGTACCAAATGTCATTACAAAACCACATGTTATTACAGAACCACATGTTATTACAGAACCACATGTTATTACAGAACCACATGTTATTACAGAACCACATGTTATAATGTTAATACAGAACCACATGTTATTATTACAGAACCACATGTTATTATAGAACCACTCGTTAGTATTACAGAACCACATGTTATAAACATGGTATTACATAACCACATGTTATAAACATGTTAATACAGAACCACATGTTATTATTACAGAACCACATGTTACTGTCATTTTAAAAACGAAAGGGAAATTACCACATGTTATTAAAGGGATATTATGACATGTTATTAAAGGGACAGTACGACATGTTATTAAAGGGACAGTAGGACATGTTATTAAAGGGACAGTACGACATGTTATTAAAGGGACAGCACGACATGTTATTAAAGGGACAGCACAACATCTTATTAAAGGGACAGCACGACATGTTATTAAAGGGACAGCACGACATGTTATTAAAGGGACAGCACAACATCTTATTAAAGGGACAGCACGACATGTTATTAAAGGGACAGTACGACGTGTTATTAAAGGGACAGTACGACGTGTTATTAAAGGGACAGCACGACATGTTATTAAAGGGACAGCAGGACATGTTATTAAAGGGACAGTACAACATGTTATTAAAGGGACAGTGTGAAATCATTTGTCGTACCGTGATGCTTCTCCTCTCATTGGACGCCTCGGTGGTGAGGTAGGCCTCTTCGCCCTCGCTGCCCTCCACCCTCAGGAAGCAGTTGGTGGTGTGTCCGATGCCGCTGGGCAGGACGCGATCCCTCAGCATGGCGTTGATCACCGTGCTCTTCCCGTTACTCGTCCTGCAGCACAGAGACATTTATTATTATTTATCACAGCTCACTGATATTCAGAGAGTACAAGTACACACATCCTGTACTCAAGCAGAAGTACAGATATTCGTGTTTAAAAATACTCTGGTAAAAGTAGAAGTACTGACTAAACTTCTTCACTCAAGTAAAAGTAAAGAAGTATGGGCTTTGAAATGTGCTTAAGTAAAAAGTACCCATAACTAGCAGCTGTTTTAAAGAGTACCTGACCTCCCTTTATATTAATACAACAATAATGTCATTGTTAGCAAGTGAATGTTTCCATGACAACGTTTTCATTGGTCCCTCTTCTTTAGAGAAGACCAGGAAATTATGCAATGGTATAATCAGGGTTAACAGACTGTAGATTCTTAAAAAAAAACGCTTAAAAACGCATCTTTTTAGAATAGCCGACTAGATTTTTAAATACCCCACATTATGCCATGCCGGCATCACAGCTTTTATTATGTCGTTTTAATTGTTTTCAAAACATTTTTAATTGTTTTTAATTGTTTTTATTGTTTTTGTTGTTTTGTTTCACCGTTTTTAGTTTTGTAGCACTTTGAGTTTTGTTTACGCAAATGAAAAGTGCGCTTATAAATAAAATATATTATTATTAATACCAGTGTAATATGCGTGTAATGTAGAAAATAGCAATTAAATAATTGTTCAGAATATTTACGTGTGATTTCCCCTTTAACCCTCTGAGACCCACGGGGCCGTATACCATCTCAAATATCACATGGTGTTCAAAGCGTCATAACGTCTCAGCTGTTTGAACCAGAGACATGCCGTGTTTTCCTCTTAAACTACAGAAACGGCAATAAACAGCTCTATTAAGTTTTTAATTGAGAGGCGTTTACTTATTTCGGTGAAACGAATGTGCGTAACGTTTTAAAAGATGGGGATAGTCCTTGATTCTGGCGCATTGCTTATCGTTTGTTTGTATTGAGCTATTCTCATCCACAATCTTTGTTTGTGATGTAAGAGTCACGTTTCTGAATCGGACACTCTGATTGGCAGTCAAAGCCAATTGGAGTCTGATTCAGAGGGTTGCCTGTCAGTTCTGTTGGTATGTGTACTGAAACGAGAGCCGGTATAATTCCACGCGCGAAAACAAAATAAAAGTTGGAATAGGTTCTTTTAGTGTCTTAAAAGCAGACTGAGCTATGGCAAGGAAGTTTACTACAGCTGAGGCTTTGGAGCTGATTTTTCAAGGTGACGACGTCGATGAAAACTCAGACGAATCTGCTCAGCATGCCATGTGTGATTGTGGAAAGGAACTGCCATGATATATATAATGTGTAGTCTTCAAAATTGGCAGGACAAAAAAATGACAATTCCTGGCAAAAAAAACATCCATAGACGCTGCCCAAAAGAATGGGCTTAACTAATGAACAGAGTAAGCTAGAGTCTTCTAATGAGTTCTGATACAATGATAATGTGTGCAAATGTCTGTGTTCAATGTTTCTTTCAACGTTATGGTTAGCAGCTCTTTTTAATGACATAAGTTAAAAAAAAAAATGTATGAGCAAATATCCCCTATTATAGTGTAAGTCTCTAATGAGTGGCATATGTCATTAGCTGAGGTTGTGCTGATTTCTGGGATGTGTAAAACTTGATTATACTGTGTAAAGAAATGACAATTTATAAGGCAAAACACAAAAATATACAAAAAACGGAAATGTCCTATGTGGGTCTCAGAGGGTTAAGGGTTGGTACCTTGCAGCGTTAACAGTTATGAGTTATTACATCAGAAACAGACGTGGATCAGCTGGTGTGTTTGAGGAAGTTTGTGAAAGAGAGATAACGGTTATCAGGGCGTCGGTTGGATGAGAATCAGAGTTTCTGAGGAGGCCAGAGGATTCTGGGAACCTGAAGAGGACACTGCACATATTGTAGTTTTCCAATGTATTCGTCTTATTCTTATTGAACTGGGTTTTCGTGTATTTACATTTCTTGCCAAACTTCTTTTCTCTGATTTGTTTTTGCTCTTGTAATAGTTTTACAGTAGTTTTATTATATATACTATTATAAAACTACTGTACTCTTGCGGTGTTGATGTTTGAACACCAGAGCAGCTCGTGTTAACCTCAGACCTCATTTCAGGATAACCAAAAACACATTCAGAGAACCATTGACCTCCAGACCAGGGGACAGGAAGTGGGGAAATGCTGACTCATGTCACGCTGTACGACTCATACTGCTGTGTTCTTTCCTGGATAACCTCAATAAAGTGTCTTTCTCTTCCTGTATTTGGTTCCACCGGCTGCGCTGACCTGTGATGGTCCTACCTAACAATAACAATAACAATAACAATAACAATAACAATAACAATAACAATAACAATAACGAAGACCCACCTGCCAAAGAAGGCCACCTTCATGTGTCTCCGCAGCAGAACCTCTCTGATGGTCCACAGTTTGGTGGCACAGCTCTGCATCTCCAGGCTCTGCTGGTCCACGGCCACTGGGCCCAGGTCCTGCCCCCGACAGCACTCTGGACCACAACCAGAACCAGTCACACACCAGAAGCAGAACCACAACCAGTCACACAGCACACACCAGACCCACAACACACACCAGAGCCAGGACCAGTCACACACCAGACCCACAACACACGCCAGAACCAGGACCAGTTACACACCAGACCCACAACACACACCAGAACCAGGACCAGTCACACACCAGAAGCAGAACCACAACCAGTCACACAGCACACACCAGACCCACAACACACACCAGAGCCAGGACCAGTCACACACCAGACCCACAACACACGCCAGAACCAGGACCAGTCACACAGCAGACCCACAACACACACCAGACCCAAAACACACACCAGAACCAGGACCAGTCACACACCAGAATCAGAACCACAACCAGTCACACAGCACACACCAGACCCACAGCAGACACCAGAACCAGGACCAGTCACACACCAGAACCAGGACCAGTGACACACCAGACCCACAACACACATCAGACCCAAAACACACACCAGGACCAGGACCAGGACCAGGACCAGTGTTTTGGTTTTTTATTGTTTTTGTTATCAATTTGATGTCATTGTAAGGGCCTCTTATGCCTGAGTGTGTATATGTGTGTGTGTGTGTGTGTGTGTGTGTGTGTGTGTGTGTGTGTGTGTGTGTGTGTGTTACCATCCACGAAGGTGGAGCCATCCTTCACGAAGTCGAGCAGCTGATCGAAGATGGAGGTGATCGAACGCTTGGCCACCACGAAGCGCCGAAGAGGGGAGGGGTCAACGGAGTCCATGACGCCTGACACACACACACACACACACACACACACACACACACACACATACACACACACACACACACACACACACACACACACACACACACACACACACACACACACACACACACACAAACACACATACATTAAAACACAAGTTCACACACACAAAAAAGGACCCTTTGAGACAAGAACACATACAAAAACATACTCACACTCTCACACACACACACACACACACACACACACACACACACACACACACACACACACACACACACACACACACACACACACACACACACACACACACACACAAACACTGTACCGTCCTCAGAGGTCCGTATTGTTTAAGGTTCTCTGTCCGTCAGCTCCCATCATGCTCTCTGTTCAACACGCCGACCACATCACACTCACCTGATCCTCAAAGCTCAGCTTTGTGTGTGTGTGTGTGTGTGTGTGTGTGTGTGTGTGTGTGTGTGTGTGTGTGTGTGTGTGTGTGTGTGTGTGATCCTCTTAGTAGGACTTAGAGCTGCTTCACCTGCTCTTTGTGTCTCAGGTGTGTTTCAGTCAGAATATTATGTTCCTTATTTTCACTTTAATATCACAGCGCGGTCATTATTAGGATGTTAGAATAATAATAATAAAACAATTATAAATTATTTATAAATGAATAATAACAAGGAAAAAATGATATGATGATATAAAAAGTAACAAAATAATAATAAAGGAAGACATCAATAATACAAAATCTGCACAATTAATGAATTCAAAAAAAGTTTCACATAAATTTAAGAAATGATGTATTTATTTATTTATTAAGGTAAAAACAAAAAACCTGTATTTAATTTGACTTAATACATGTTATATGTAATCATTTAAAACAAATAGTAAAACTATATTATTAATAATTAAACAAAAACATCTTTAGGCAGATTTCACTCATTCATAATTTACTTTATATATTATATTGTTTGTAGCCTTTATTTAACCTGGTGAAATCCCATTGAGATCAAATTATGTATTTTTAAGGGACACCTGCGGCACGTCGGTCACACAACAAGGACATCATACAACATAGTTACAGGGTACAATTTACAAACCTGTCGACGCTGACAGGTACCAAGAGTATAGCATTGCATCTAGCCGAGCTTTAAAACGATGCAGGGGAACCAAAATGCTCAGTTTCAGTTCTTTTTGCAGAGTTTTCCAAGCTAGAACAGTCCTAGGATCTCAGGCAATAACTACTTCACTCTCTGTGAGATCAGAGAGCAGATATAAGGTGGTAGTTTACCCAACATGGCTTTATAAATGAACGTGTACCAGTGACTGAGCCTCCGTACAGTGAGTGAAGGCAGACCTGCCCTGACAGACAGGGTACAGTGATGGGTTAATGCTTTACAGTTTGTCACACATCTCAGTGCGCTGTGATACGCAGCATCTAACTTGACCAGGTAATGGGCAGGTGCATTCATATAGATCAGATCACCATAGTCCAGCACAGGTCAAAAGGTCACAGAGCCTTTTCCTGGCCTCAAGCGAGAAACAGGACTTGTTCCTGTAGAAGAAACCTAGCCTAACCCTCAGCTTTCTAAGCAGGTTATTGACATGAAGTTTAAAAGTGAGACAATCATCCAGCCAGATACCAAGGTATTTGTAACAGGTAACCACTTTGAGTACTTTTGAGTACTTTGAGTCCTTACGTAGTAACAATATTCAAAGTGGTTTCCGGTGTCTTTTTGGATTTTGAAGATAGCATTACTTTGGTTTGATCAACATTTAAAAGAAGCTTGAGTTCAGAGAGCTGAGTCTGAATAATGTTAAAAACAGCCTGTGATTTAACACCAGCCTCCTGAATGGAGGGACCTGCACAGTACATCACGGTATCATCCACATACAAATGTAAAGTAGCTTCATCCACATTTTCACCTAAGCTGTTGATATAGATGGAGAATAAAAGTGGACCTAAAACAGAACCTTGAGGAACACCATTAGTAATGTTTAACCACTCAGAAGACAGCCCATCAAAGTGAACACATTGGGACCTTTCAGAGAGGTAGTTCACAAACCACCCCACTGCATGCTGGATATGCCAATACTGAGTAGCCTCTGCTTTAAGATGTGATGATCGACGGTATCAAACGCTTTGGACAGGTCAATAAATAGAGCTGCACAACTCTGCTTATTATCTAAGATACTCTTAATGTCATTCACCTCTTTCATTGTGGCAGTGATGGTGCTGTGTTTCTTTCTGAAGCCTGACTGATGTTTAGACAGGATGTCATGTTTACATAAAAACTCCTTTACCTGTTCACTCACTAGGCGTTCAAGAACCTTAGCCAGAACTGATAACTTAGAGATTGGCCTATAATTATTTAATAAGGTGGCCTCCCCTCCTTTTAGCAAAGGCAGGACATACGCTGACTTCCATACTTTTGGAATTGTATTTGTGCTGAGGGAGAGGTTAAAAAGAGTAGTGAGAGGTGGAGCAATAAAATCTGCAGCTATCTTTAAAAAGAAAGGTTCTACGTTGTCCGGGCCAGCCGGTTTCTTAGGATCTAACTTGGTTAAAGCTTCATGAACAACATCAACAGTAAAAGGAGTAAAACTGAAAGGGTTTTCCAGACCACCTTGTTCAGAGTCACAGACTGGGGTGTTCACAGAAGCAGAGTTAGAAACAGAATCAAACAGAGAGCCACAGGACACAACATGCTCATTAAAGCAATGTAACATGGAGGCCCTGTCCGATATAGAGCCAGATGCTGTGGTGAGGCACGGAGGTAGCTCATTACGGATCTCACCGGTGGATAACGATTTAATGGCTTTCCAACATTTTCTAGGATTATTCAGGTTCTTTGTAGAAACTGACAGATAGTACTTTGATTTAGCACTTTTGATGTGAAGTGAAGCTATTCCTTAGCTGCCTGAAACGCAGCCATTCTACCTCTGAGCCGGATTTCCTAGCCTTTGCCCAGTCACTCTAAATGTACGCAGGGGTGCATGTCTATCAATCATTTCAATAAAACCAACATGAAAATAAGACCATGCAGTTTCTACATCAGCACACAGATCAATTCTTTCCCAATCAAAGCCGAACACATCATGGACAAAACAATGCTCCACAACATGTTCTCTCTTTATGATCAATTTCTTCTGATTGTAATAAAAAGCTGGTATACCTTATAATATAAATATATATATATATATATATATATATATATATATATATTATAAGGTATATTTCCATACACTTTATAATATATAATTTATAACAGCTGCAGTGTGTCCTTCTGTCCAGCAGGGGGAGCTGATGATCATCTGTTATTTAACATTCAATTAACATTTGATTAAAGTTTTCTAAACAGTATTTATTTATTATCACTATGCTTAAATATTAATTAATTCATGTTTACATCAAATGTAAGAGATATTATTTAATATTTTATTCATAATATTTGAACATAGATTCAAATTTTAATGAGTTTTCCTTCATATTTTAACAACAGCAGTTTTAATGTGTTTATTATTTTATTATTTATACTTTTAATTATTTATCATTTTTTTTATTATTATAATATTTTATTTCATTCGTGGGTTTTTGTTTGTGTAAAAAAGGAGGAGCTACAACTTAGCGACAACATGACGACATCAACGAGTGATGTAATATTACAGCCCTGTGTGTGTGTGTGTGTGTGTGTGTGTGTGTGTGTGTGTGTGTGTGTATGTGTGCGTGTGTGTGTGTGTGTGTGTGTGTGTGTGTGTGTGTGTGTGTGTGTGTGTGTCTATCAGCTCCAGTCAGATTCAGAGGACACAGTCGATGATGTTTAATTCAAACTAACTTTCATCATCCTGTCAGACCACACCCCCCTTATCTGAGAGGGAGTGTGTGTGTGAAGGGGTGTGTGTGTGTGTGTGTGTGTGTGTGTGTGTGTGTGTGTGTGTGTGTGTGTGTGTGTGTGTGTGTGTGTGTGTGTGTGTGTGTGTGTGTGTGTGTGTGGTGTGTGTGTGTTTGGCTAGTTTTGTCATAACAGTTGTTGCTGTAACAATAGTACATAATGTTTTTCTTTTATTGAGGTTTGTTGAGTGTCTGAAGAGCGACGTGTGTTTTAAATAACTGTAGTGTTATTACAGTATATTAATTATATTAATGAATGTTGACCTTCATTTCCATCTCTCTGAAATGAATGGAAACACTCTTTGTTTCTGCTAAACTCTGCTTTAAACTGCTCAGCTCAGACTCATGAGTCCTAACCCCTACCAATAGATTATAATTAGCATTATGAGCCCTAAACCGTGACATGTGTTTCACATGTATCTCCTTGTTTGCTAATGAAGCCTCGTCTTCACCTGCAGCTGTGCACACATGCTTCAAACAGAAGAAAACCTGTGCAGAGTTCAGAGGAAAGTGTTTCTGTGCAGAGAGACCGAGTCCCTGTCAGCAGCTTTAGGACCCTGCAGACACCTTGAGAGAGGAAATAAAACCAGAGGGAGACGAGGACACGTTCAGAGACAGAGGAGCAAGGAGAGGACGATAACACTTGAGGAGACAAGAAACTTCATCTGAGAGCATTTTTCCTGCATCACAGAAGCTCCATTTGCATCATCAACAAGGACAGATACTAAGACATCGAACAAGGTAACAGACATTTCATATAACCCCACGGTCACTGAGAGAAAACCTGACCCTCAGACAGACCTCAGATCTGGGATTAAACTCTGTATTTAAGGTGAGGGTCGACTGAAGGGAGATCCAGTCTGACTTTATTAAACCCTGAGACTCTGTACCTCCAGAGAAGAAGAAGAAGTTCTATGTTTGAGGAGACAGGCAACTTCATCTGAGAGGAGCAGACTCTACGCCTGAAGTGCATGATGGGAACTCCTTGATTCTGCATCAGAAGAGACTCATCCAGACCCCCTCCCCTGCAGACATGCCTCCCCAGGGACGGAGCTCCACGGCTGGGTTAGGAGGGCTGCTGCTACTGGGAGCGATGGTGGTGATGATGATGATGGTGGTGGAGGCGAGCGAGGAGGAGAGCGAGGAGCTGCTGGAGGACGAGGAGGAGGACAGCAGCACCGAGGTCCAGGTGAGAGGCCGTCTGACGACTCAAAAGAACAACAGATGATTATGGCTCATAATAACACGTTATTATAAGAAGCTAGTTTAGGGACCCAGTCCAGTGGAGAGTGCTAAAGGTGTATATCAGTATGTAATGTCTCTACTTTAAAGAGTCCTCTCCTGCTGATGTTCAGGTGTATATCAGTATGTAGTTTCTCTACTTTAAAGAGTCCTCTCCTGCTGATATTCAGGTGTATATCAGTATGTAGTGTCTCTACTTTAAAGAGTTCTCTCCTGCTGATGTTCAGGTGTATATCAGTATGTAATGTCTCTACTTTAAAGAGTCCTCTCCTGCTGATGTTCAGGTGTATATCAGTATGTAATGTCTCTACTTTAAAGAGTCCTCTCCTGCTGGTGTTCAGGTTTATATCAGTATGTAATGTCTCTACTTTAAAGAGTCCTCTCCTGCTGATATTCAGGTGTATATCAGTATGTAGTGTCTCTACTTTAAAGAGTTCTCTCCTGCTGATGTTCAGGTGTATATCAGTATGTAGTGTCTCTACTTTAAAGAGTCCTCTTCTGCTGATGTTCAGGTGTATATCAGTATGTAGTGTCTCTACTTTAAAGAGTCCTCTCCTGCTGATGTTCAGGTGTATATCAGTATGTAGTGTCTCTACTTTAAAGAGTCCTCTCCTGCTAATGCTCAGTTGTATATCAGTATGTAGTGTCTCTACTTTAAAGAGTCCTCTCCTGCTGGTGTTCAGGTGTATATCAGTATGTAGTGTCTCTACTTTAAAGAGTCCTCTCCTGCTGATGTTCAGGTGTATATCAGTATGTAGTGTCTCTACTTTAAAGAGTCCTCTGCTGCTGATGTTCAGGTGTATATCAGTATGCAGTGTTTCTACTTTAAAGAGTCCTCTCCTGCTGATGTTCAGGTGTATATCAGTATGTAGTGTCTCTACTTTAAAGAGTACAGGAAGTAAACAAAGGAGTCCAATGGAGGAAGCAACGGAAATGTCGGACATATTGCCGGATAAAACAACTTACATATGAAAAGCAGGTTGACTGCTTGTTGTGGCTTTAGACGGGATATGGTGTTCAACACACAGCAAACGTTTAATCGCAATGTCTACGTTATATTGTCTGGATCTATCAGGACTAGTCCAGTCGTGCTACTGAAAGATTTTCTGATCAAATGCTTGAAAAGAAGATATTCAGTTGCATTCCTCCGCCAGCCGTCTCCATCGAGCTGTCATCGCTCCGTCATTCCACCCAATTACACAATTGTGCTAAATTGTCATAATTAGCATCTGAATTCTTGAGTTATGGCCCAAAAAGTCCCGGAGACCTTCGTGCCCCAAATTCCAAATGTGGGTTTCTTCTAAATAACAGATGATAATAATAATGCATTACATTTACATAGCGCTTTTCCTGGATCTCAAAGCGCCTACAAGCAAGTAGAGCTAAATAACTACAACAGTCAGACGGGCTAACCTAGGTGGAGTAAGGGCGAGGCGTTAGTGGATTAGGAGTTGAAGGCAAGAGTGAAAAGGTGAGTTTTGAGGGATTTCTTGAATCATGTGAGAGTGTTGGCAGATCTGACGTGGCTGGGCAGGGAGTTCCATAGTGAGGGGGGGGGGGGGGGGGGGGCTGCAGCGAAGGCCCTGTCCCCCCCAGGTCCGGGGCTTTGTCCTGATAGGCTGCAGTAGGTCAGGTTAGAGGATATGTAACAAGTCAAGCAGTGGTGTCGTGTTTGTTGGACGCGGGGGATAGCCGCCCACCCACTTTTTTGGAGTCCCCACTTTTTTGAAGCATGATCTTTTTTTTTAATAGTCTAATAAATATAAAATCATTGTCAGTGTTATCAGTTGCAAATGTGTATTTGTTATAATCATGATGGAAACATCATTCATTTCACAGTAATTATAATAAAAACGTAGCTCAAGTTTTTATGCAACTTGATTTGAAGCGTGTGTGTGTGTGAGGGACAGCACCGTGTGTGTGTGTGTGTCGGGTGACCAGGTGCACACACAGCGTTTTTATCATTTGTCCCGCATCCCACAAATTGAGATTATGCCCCGCATTTGAGTGACAGCTGCGCAGAAAGGCCGCCACCGCCCTTTATTATTATATTTTTTAAAGAGCATCATGTAAGTTGCGCTGACAGGCGCCAGAGGTCCACAGTGTACCCCCCCCCCCCCCCCCCCCCCGTTGACTGTTCACTCTCCCCCCCTGCCCCGTCCACCCGGTAAAAAAATCCCCACTACACCAATGAAGTCAAGGGATGATGTATTTCTGTGTTGGTCCCTGAATACAGCATCTCCCTGGTCCGCTAAGCTAAAGGAGGCTAATGTTGGGCGATAAAGGAACTACGGCACGGTCACATGACTTCACGTCACCACCGCTAAGCTAAAGGAAGCTAATGTTGGGCGATAAAGGAACTACAGCACGATCACATGACTTCACGTCACCACCGCTAAGCTAAAGGAGGCTAATGTTGGGCTATAAAGGAACTACAGCACGGTCACATGACTTAACGTCACCACCGCTAAGCTAAAGGAAGCTAATGTTGGGCGATAAAGGAACTACAGCACGATCACATGACTTCACGTCACCACCGCTAAGCTAAAGGAGGCTAATGTTGGGCTATAAAGGAACTACAGCACGGTCACATGACTTAACGTCACCACCGCTAAGCTAAAGGAGGCTAATGTTGGGCTATAAAGGAACTACAGCACGATCACATGACTTCACGTCACCACCGCTAAGCTAAAGGAGGCTAATGTTGGGCTATAAAGGAACTACAGCACGGTCACATGACTTCACGTCACCACCGCTAAGCTAAAGGTGGCTAATGTTGGGCTATAAAGGAACTACGGCACGGTCACATGACTTAACGTCACCACCGCTAAGCTAAAGGTGGCTAATGTTGGGCGATAAAGGAATTACAGCACGGTCACATGACTTCACGTCACCACCGCTAAGCTAAAGGTGGCTAATGTTGGGCTATAAAGGAACTACGGCACGGTCACATGACTTAACGTCACCACCGCTAAGCTAAAGGTGGCTAATGTTGGGCTATAAAGGAATTACAGCACGATCACATGACTTCACGTCACCACCGCTAAGCTAAAGGTGGCTAATGTTGGGCTATAAAGGAACTACGGCACGGTCACATGACTTAACGTCACCACCGCTAAGCTAAAGGTGGCTAATGTTGGGCTATAAAGGAATTACAGCACGATCACATGACTTCACGTCACCACCGCTAAGCTAAAAGAGGCTAATGTTGGGCTATAAAGGAACTACAGCGCGGTCACATGACTTAACGTCACCACCGCTAAGCTAAAGGTGGCTAATGTTGGGCTATAAAGGAATTACAGCACGATCACATGACTTCACGTCACCACCGCTAAGCTAAAAGAGGCTAATGTTGGGCTATAAAGGAACTACAGCGCGGTCACATGACTTCACGTCACCACCGCTAAGCTAAAAGAGGCTAATGTTGGGCTATAAAGGAACTACAGCACGGTCACATGACTTCACCTCACCACCGCTAAGCTAAAGGTGGCTAATGTTGGGCTATAGAGGAACTACAGCACGGTCACATGACTTCACGTCACCATCAGTATTGAAATGCTGACTCATGTCTTGGTTTAGCACTCATTCCTGCATCTCTCTTTTGGTTAATCATTAATGTGAAATACATATTTAATCAAACGAACCTTGTTTTCTTTAACCTCCTGCAGGAATCCTTCGATCTGTCCCGAGTGTCTCCTCTGAGCTCCTGGCTGATCTTCAGGAGAAACTCCAACAAGGGGGACAACCGGCGGAGCAAAGCGTCCCGGAGGACCTCCAAGGTGAGACACAGAACCCAGAGACAATTACAGTAGCTGGAGATTGATGCAGAGAGAAAGAAAAAGCATTGACTCAAAGTCTCACAAGGGGCAGCTCTTAAACACTGTTTCTGCAAAGTAACAGTTTTTGTTTGGTGCATTTGAATGTGAAGCAGAACTCATGGGACTAGGGCTGATGAAACACCTAAACTATAACATTTTAATTGTACATGTAGATTCAATTTAGACAAGAGCTGGATATATTTCAGTGGTCTGCAGATTACTCCTGAGATGATTTGGATGAAAAAGGCTTCTGTTTCATTAGTGAGCAATAATTATTACACAAAAGACAGAAAGATGTATTGATTTCTTTAAATCAAAACCTTCATGTCCTCAAAACAAAACAAATGTATCTAAATATATGTTTTGTATATATTGCTACTTGGTTTATTTGACCACTGTATACATATCTGTTATTTGCTGATACTTATTGTGTTTTTGTGTTTGATTCAAAACGTGTGCATGCGTCTTTACATAATAAGTTTTTGTACCTTATCTGCACTATAGTCTTGCTTTTATAATACCGTACAGTTTCAAGTTTCAAGGCTTTATTGTCATGTGCACTGTAGCTGCTGTGAAGATATGGAAATGAAAATCTGAGGGCTCATTTCCCCGTTGAGGGACAATGCAGGAATTCTGATTCTCCTGCCCCGATAAACATGAACCTGTTGTCCTCTTGCAAACTAATAATTTATACAAATAGTTCGGCTATCACCGCAATACACCGTATTTAATGTCGTCTTAATGTCCATTATTTAATTTCATATTATGTTCTTGTACACATCATATTCTATTTACATATCACTATATAGACGTCTTGCACAATTTTTTATTTGTAATTTTGTATTTTATTATATATGTTGCATTGTTGGAAAAGCTCAGGTCAGAAGAGTTTCATTGCCATTTCTACACTGTACTGAATCTTCTGTCCGTGCAGCACGGTCTCCCCGGCCCTCCAGGACCCCCGGGCCCCCAGGGGCCTCCGGGGCCCCCCGCCCCTCTCCTGCCCCGACAGCAGGAGCTCATCCAGGAGCTGCAGCTGAAACTGAGAGGTGAGCGCTAACAGTCTGTGCTAAGCTAGGTTAACAATCTCTGTGTTGCCTCAAGAGGGAGCTTCTCTCCTACACAGTCCCCCAAACGTCCCCCAAATGTCCCTCCATTGGACCATTTTTTTCACTAGCGCTCTAACACATTGTACGTGATAGGCTAAGGGTGCGGGACATCTCTAAGTGGTTGACCAATCACAACAGAGCCGTCCAGCTAACCAATCAGAGCAGACTGGGCTCTGGTTTCAGACAGAGGGTGAAAAGAGGTGCTGCAGCACAGGCAGTATGACAATCTCAGAATTCAGACTTTTCAGAAAATCAAAGAATTCAGTCTTTTTTCTGAAAATCAAAAAATTCAGACTTTTTTCCGAAAATATACATTTTGACTTTTTTCTGAAAATAGGAAATGTTTACTTTTTTCAGAAAATCCCAAATCCTGATACAAGTCATTGAAAAGTCATACATCTTTTTTTCAAATGTTAAGACCTTAAAAGGTTCTATTCCTCTCTCTGTGGTGTTCCTCTCCAGTAGTGTGTTCTCGAGGTCAGTGCATGTAAATGGTCTGAAAGGCTAAAATCCCTGTGTTCCTCCAGAGGTTTGGGAAAGAAGATGCGGTTCCACTTTACAACAAGACTACCCTTATAACGGGTTTACGAATAGTGTTATGATATATGTTAGGAGGCAGGAGGACGTATGTTATGAGGCAGGAGGACGTATGTTATGAGGCAGGAGGACATATGTTATGCAGCAGGAGGACATATGTTATGCAGCAGGAGGACATATGTTATGAGGCAGGAGGACGTATGTTATGAGGCAGGAGGACGTATGTTATGAGGCAGGAGGACATATGTTATGAGGCAGGAGGACATATGTTATGAGGCAGGAGGACATATGTTATGCGGCAGGAGGACATATGTTATGAGGCAGGAGGACGTATGTTATGAGGCAGGAGGACGTATGTTATGAGGCAGGAGGACATATGTTATGCAGCAGGAGGACGTATGTTATGAGGCAGGAGGACGTATGTTATGAGGCAGGAGGACATATGTTATGAGGCAGGAGGACGTATGTTATGAGGCAGGAGGACATATGTTATGAGGCAGGAGGACATATGTTATGCAGCAGGAGGACGTATGTTATGAGGCAGGAGGACATATGTTATGAGGCAGGAGGACATATGTTATGAGGCAGGAGGACATATGTTATGAGGCAGGAGGACGTATGTTATGAGGCAGGAGGACATATGTTATGCAGCAGGAGGACACATGTTATGAGGCAGGAGGACATATGTTATGCAGCAGGAGGACGTATGTTATGTGGCAGGAGGACGTATGTTATGAGGCAGGAGGACGTATGTTATGAGGCAGGAGGACATATGTTATGCAGCAGGAGGACATATGTTATGAGGCAGGAGGACGTATGTTATGAGGCAGGAGGACATATGTTATGCAGCAGGAGGACGTATGTTATGAGGCAGGAGGACGTATGTTATGAGGCAGGAGGACATATGTTATGCAGCAGGAGGACATATGTTATGAGGCAGGAGGACATATGTTATGAGGCAGGAGGACATATGTTATGCAGCAGGAAGACATATGTTATGCAGCAGGAGGACATATGTTATGAGGCAGGAGGACATATGTTATGCAGCAGGAGGACGTATGTTATGAGGCAGGAGGACGTATGTTATGAGGCAGGAGGACATATGTTATGCAGCAGGAGGACATATGTTATGAGGCAGGAGGACGTATGTTATGAGGCAGGAGGACATATGTTATGCAGCAGGAGGACGTATGTTATGAGGCAGGAGGACGTATGTTATGAGGCAGGAGGACGTATGTTATGAGGCAGGAGGACGTATGTTATGTGGCAGGAGGACGTATGTTATGAGGCAGGAGGACGTATGTTATGTGGCAGGAGGACGTATGTTATGAGGCAGGAGGACGTATGTTATGAGGCAGGAGGACGTATGTTATGTGGCAGGAGGACGTATGTTATGAGGCAGGAGGACGTATGTTATGAGGCAGGAGGACGTATGTTATGTGGCAGGAGGACGTATGTTATGAGGCAGGAGGACGTATGTTATGCAGCAGGAGGACATATGTTATGAGGCAGGAGGACGTATGTTATGAGGCAGGAGGACGTATGTTATGAGGCAGGAGGACGTATGTTATGAGGCAGGAGGACGTATGTTATGAGGCAGGAGGACGTATGTTATGAGGCAGGAGGACGTATGTTATGAGGCAGGAGGACGTATGTTATGAGGCAGGAGGACGTATGTTATGAGGCAGGAGGACGTATGTTATGAGGCAGGAGGACGTATGTTATGAGGCAGGAGGACGTATGTTATGAGGCAGGAGGACGTATGTTATGAGGCAGGAGGACATATGTTATGAGGCAGGAGGACATATGTTATGAGGCAGGAGGACATATGTTATGAGGCAGGAGGACGTATGTTATGCGGCAGGAGGACGTATGTTATGAGGCAGGAGGATGTATGTTATGAGGCAGGAGGACGTATGTTATGCGGCAGGAGGACGTATGTTATGCGGCAGGAGGACATATGTTATGAGGCAGGAGGACATATGTTATGAGGCAGGAGGACATATGTTATGAGGCAGGAGGACGTATGTTATGCGGCAGGAGGACGTATGTTATGAGGCAGGAGGATGTATGTTATGAGGCAGGAGGACGTATGTTATGCGGCAGGAGGACGTATGTTATGCGGCAGGAGGACGTATGTTATGAGGCAGGAGGACATATGTTATGAGGCAGGAGGACGTATGTTATGCGGCAGGAGGACGTATGTTATGAGGCAGGAGGACATATGTTATGAGGCAGGAGGACGTATGTTATGCGGCAGGAGGACGTATGTTATGTGGCAGGAGGACGTATGTTATGCGGCAGGAGGACGTATGTTATGAGGCAGGAGGACGTATGTTATGTGGCAGGAGGACGTATGTTATGCGGCAGGAGGACGTATGTTATGAGGCAGGAGGACGTATGTTATGAGGCAGGAGGACGTATGTTATGAGGCAGGAGGACATATGTTATGAGGCAGGAGGACGTATGTTATGTGGCAGGAGGACGTATGTTATGCAGCAGGAGGACATATGTTAGGAGGCAGGAGGACGTATGTTATATGGCAGGAGGACGTATGTTATGCGGCAGGAGGACGTATGTTATGAGGCAGGAGGACGTATGTTATGAGGCAGGAGGACGTATGTTATGTGGCAGGAGGACGTATGTTATGAGGCAGGAGGACGTATGTTATGAGGCAGGAGGACGTATGTTATGTGGCAGGAGGACGTATGTTATGAGGCAGGAGGACGTATGTTATGAGGCAGGAGGACGTATGTTATGAGGCAGGAGGACATATGTTATGAGGCAGGAGGACATATGTTATGTGTTAGGAGGACATATGTTATGAGGCAGGAGGACGTATGTTATGTGGCAGGAGGACGTATGTTATGAGGCAGGAGGACGTATGTTATGTGGCAGGAGGACGTATGTTATGAGGCAGGAGGACATATGTTATGAGGCAGGAGGACATATGTTATGTGGTAGGAGGACATATGTTATGAGGCAGGAGGACGTATGTTATGTGGCAGGAGGACGTATGTTATGAGGCAGGAGGACGTATGTTATGCGGCAGGAGGACGTATGTTATGAGGCAGGAGGACGTATGTTATGAGGCAGGAGGACGTATGTTATGCAGCAGGAGGACGTATGTTATGAGGCAGGAGGACATATGTTATGAGGCAGGAGGACGTATGTTATGCGGCAGGAGGACGTATGTTATGAGGCAGGAGGACATATGTTATGAGGCAGGAGGACGTATGTTATGAGGCAGGAGGACGTATGTTATGTGGCAGGAGGACATATGTTATGAGGCAGGAGGACGTATGTTATGAGGCAGGAGGACGTATGTTATGAGGCAGGAGGACGTATGTTATGAGGCAGGAGGACGTATGTTATGAGGCAGGAGGACGTATGTTATGCAGCAGGAGGACGTATGTTATGAGGCAGGAGGACGTATGTTATGCAGCAGGAGGACGTATGTTATGAGGCAGGAGGACGTATGTTATGCGGCAGGAGGACGTATGTTATGAGGCAGGAGGAAGTATGTTATGAGGCAGGAGGACGTATGTTATGAGGCAGGAGGACGTATGTTATGCGGCAGGAGGACGTATGTTATGAGGCAGGAGGACGTATGTTATGAGGCAGGAGGACGTATGTTATGAGGCAGGAGGACGTATGTTATGCGGCAGGAGGACGTATGTTATGAGGCAGGAGGACGTATGTTATGAGGCAGGAGGACGTATGTTATGAGGCAGGAGGACGTATGTTATGAGGCAGGAGGACGTATGTTATGAGGCAGGAGGACGTATGTTATGAGGCAGGAGGACGTATGTTATGAGGCAGGAGGACATATGTTATGCAGCAGGAGGACGTATGTTATGCAGCAGGAGGACGTATGTTAGGAGATGGGACCGTTTGTAGTGAAGTGGATTCTGCTCGGCTGCATGCAAACAGGATTATTATCTGTACAATCATTTGAATTAGCCATGTCAGCGGGCTAAGTAAGAATATACCACTTTCAGGTGCAGAATAAAATCTCCCTCTTTCGTGTTAAGGAACCTAAATTGTGATTAGAAGAAGCGTAGTCCTGCTGGAGAGAGAGACAGATGAAACTGAAGGAGTTTCCACAGAACAACACCATGAGTGTTTTCAGAGAAGATGGAAAAAATGATGAAATCTAACAACATGTTTAGTTTAGCTCTCAGGCTGAGACTGACGCTTCACTTTCACTCACTGCGTCTGTATGTAGGTTATATAAACACTGCTGTGTGTGTGTGTGTGTGTGTGTGTGTGTGTGTGTGTGTGTGTGTGTGTGTGTGTGTGTGTGTGTGTGTGTGTGTGTGTGTGTGTGTGTGTGTGTGTGTGTGTGTGTGTGTGTGTGTGTGTGTGTGTGTGTGGAGGCAGCCTGTCTGAGTCCTTAATAGGGGTAATTTTGTGGAGCGTGGATGTGACTTGGCTCTGCTGTAGA
>NC_136907.1:81691796-81699296 GCF_949606895.1 Notothenia rossii | reverse complement strand
CACACACACGAGACTGCAGTGTATATAATGTGACCTTTGCCCCCTGCAGCCGGCGGACTCGGAGCTCAGCCTTCAGAGGGGGCGGAGCTTCAACAGCAGCACTGGACGCTACACGGCGCCACTGAACGGATTCTACCAGCTGACTGCCAGCCTGCTGATCGGTAAATCTAAACACTGATAACACTCCTCTATCTTATTGATCTGCAGGACTGAAGAGTCTTTGTTTCACACAAACAGACACACATCCTTCATCAGGAGAAACTCGCTGCAGCTTCAGAAAGGATGCAGATATAAAAACCCAAATGTTCCACATGAAGAAACACCTTCAGCAACAACACGTGCAGCATTTAGAGAATATTCAGCAACTTGAGGAGACATGGCAAAGTTTACTAAAAGCTGCAAGTACAAAATGCTGAAGAAGCTCAAAACACAACGGAGACCAGGGGACAATAAAGAGTGACGCACACAGCTGGGAGACCAGGGGACACTAAAGAGTGACGCACACAGCTGGGAGACCAGGGGAAACTAAAGAGTGAGGCACACAGCTGTGAGACCAGGGGACACTAAAGAGTGAGGCACACAGCTGGGAGAACAGGGGACACTAAAGAGTGACGCACACAGCTGGGAGACCAGTGGACACTAAAGAGTGACGCACACAGCTGTGAGACCAGGGGACACTAAAGAGTGACGCACACAGCTGGGAGACCAGGGGACACTAAAGAGTGACGCACACAGCTGGGAGACCAGGGGACACTAAAGAGGGACGCTCACAGCTGGGAGACCAGGGGACACTAAAGAGTGACACACACAGCTGGGAGACCAGGGGACACTAAAGAGTGACGCACACAGCTGGGAGACTAGGGGACACTAAAAAGTGACGCACACAGCTGGAGCGCTTGGTGACGTTCAGGATTATAAAGCTGAACAACTGGCCGTTTCTCAATCGCGAGGATACTGGCTTGGTAGTCGCGTACTTCCAAGTCACTTCCTTCAGAAACGAAGCAAGTATGCTTCCAAGCCACGGCTTCGGAAACGAAGAAGAATGGAACAGGCTAACAAGTGTGCCACTCTCTCTAACGGTTTCAACATAAACTGTACCGAAAATAAATACCTCACGATGTCTATCTAATTATGAACTTGCTTTACTTTCACGGAACACATTTTTGGTGATAACAAATGTAACAAAGTAACATATTTACCAACACATGTTCTACACCACTACATACTTACATTTAAATGTGTGCTGCGTCGGTTCAGCCATTCTCCGCAAGGGTTTTTGGAAATTGGTCCGTGCGCAAAGCATTGTGGGGATTTGAAGGACGCAAAGTCTACCCATGTGCAGCCTCGAAATTTTCCCCAAACCAAGGACGCGGCCTCAGTGAAATTCCAAGTATGCTGGACATTGGAACGGTCCTGCTGCGCCACTTGATGACGTAGCATCCTTGAAATATTGGCTTGGAAGCCAGAATCCTCGAGATTGAGAAACGGCCACTGTCTCTTACCTGAAATGTTTTATTGTCTTATTTGAACAATGTGATCACATGACTCCTTCTGATGTTACTTCTGATCTGCTGTAAGCTAGCTAGCTAACGTAGCTAACCTAGTCATTTCAGATATACTGCCAAACACTTACAGTTAGGAGACGACTAACTCTGAGACAGAGACAATACATATATAAAACACATAATAAACCTCTCTCTCTCTCGTGTGTGTGTGTGTGTGTGTGTGTGTGTGTGTGTGTGTGTGTGTGTGTGTGTGTGTGTGTGTCAGACTCCGGTGACAGAGTCCAGGTGAGACTCAGAGACAGTGTGAGAGCAGCAATCTGCATCGAGTCTCTCTGCCAGAGCAACCTGTGAGTACCTGCACGTCCAACGTTTTCTTCTGTGGTGGTTTTTGGAGGCAGTTTGCATGTTAACAGCTTCAATCCAGTATTTCATAGTGCTCCCCGACCCTCATCCCGTCCACTCAAACTACCCCCTGCATTTCCTCTCCAGGAATCCAACGACATCCCAAAACGTGTTGCATTTCTATTCTGTCAGTTTTATCATTTAGACACCGAAACCACAGCCAACAAGTACATTTTCCAAGATTACACTTGAACTCATCATGATAATATCAGAATAGACCTTCTAGACCCCATTACTGATTGTTGCTGAGCGCAGATTGAACCTCACTCCACCAGTTGCTAACGGCTAGCAGCTAACGTTAGCTATCCCATGCAGATTTTAACACAGGTTTGCTAGGATATATTATTAGGAATCGAAATTCAACCTTTAATGTTGGTGTATCTCTGGGGCTGAAGGACTAAACACCTGTCAGCTGCTCTCACGTTCGTAGGAGAATATTGAGTTTATTTTACGAGTGTTTTCTGTCTCTGTCTGTTAGCTCTGTAGAGTCTGTGGTGGGCGTGGCGGCTGGAGGAGGAACGTTCAGTGTCCTACTGACAGGAACACTCTATCTACAGGTGCACACACACACACACACACACACACACACACACACACACACACACACACACACACACACACACACACACACACACACACACACACACACACACACACACACACACACTGAGTTTTCCATTGTCTCACCTACAGATGAGTCCAATACGATCAGCCCTTAAACAATGTCATCAAGAAAAAATATCTTAAAGCTTAAATCCCTTTAAAAACGTTAAAATAATCATCTCTTCTGGAACTCGGATCATCGTTGACTAGATGTGTAAACATAAAATAAATGAAACGCTACAGCTTTAAACCTGAGAAACAGTAAAGGAAAAAGATGGCGAAGTCCAAAAACCTGATAAAGAGATTTATAAGTAGGCTACAGTCCAAGGGCCTAAAACCAGGTAATGACAAAGCAAAGAAAAGCTGGTGACAACATCAAACGTCACCACACCTGCAATCTAGCATTCAAACTAATTGTGTGTGTGTGTGTGTGTGTGTGTGTGTGCGTGTGTGTGTGCGTGTGTGTGTGTGTGTGTGTGCGTGCAGGCTGGAGAGTATGTGTCGGTGTTTCTGGACAACGCCACAGGCTCGTCCCTCAGCCTCCTGCAGGACTCTCTGTTTTCTGGCATCCTGCTGGGAGTTTGAACGCCTCACGACCCCCCGTGGTGATGGACACATCTCAGCAGGGGTGTCACCTGATCCCCAGCAGTTTAACAACACTGAGTCACCTCTGAGACTCAGGTCCGAGGTCACCTTTCTCTCTCTACTGAAGACTGTTTTCATGGAGCAGCACCTGGTGGACGTTAGAGGAACTGCAGCCACGATGTTCCTCTGGACAATTATTACTTCCCCAATCTTTCAAAGACTGATGACATTTGATATTAAATCTTTGTATTTATTTGTTTCCTTCCCTTCAGGACGTAAAATCCAGGTGAGTTGAACATTGAACCTGCAGATTCACGCGCTGAGAAAACATCTCATTATAGACTTTAGCGTTTATTTTGCTAACTTTGTCCATCAGTTAGCATAAAGCCCAGCAAGAACTTTGATCCGGGCTTCTTCCATTTCCACATTTCTGTTCTGGAAATGTAATGAGCTCATATTTAATAAGCTAACGCCTCATTTACATATTCAAACCTGTCAGTGTGGGGGGGGGGGATTGCGTCTCTGGCTCTTTATTTTAAAAGTGATATTTATTCTCTTATGATAAACAAGTTGTGAATATTTCTGATATTAAAACACTTCTACTTTCCGTCTGTTGTTCATCTTTCAGGTTGATCTTGCTGCATGATGAACTTAATATTGTATGAGCTTATAAAAGGTCAATAAAAGTCACCACCACTAGATCAGGGATATGTTTAGCCTAGCTTAGCACGAAGACTGGGAGTGGAGGGAAACTGCTAGCATAGCTCCTTTAGAACAGAAACATCAACAAGTATGTGTTTTCATGTAGCCTGTGAGCTAACCAGCTAGGCAGCAGGAGTTGGTTTATTTCGGAAAAATGATGTATTGAAGTCAATGAAGAGAGAAAACGTATCTTTCGATCCCGTCTGAATTGTGCCATGAATTACACATATGATGTTTGTCAATCTTAAAAAATCATTTCCATGTCAAAAAGTCAGTTTGTCCTAAAACTGTTGAAATATAAGACTATGAAAAATACGCAACTAGAAAGAGTCGCAATTGTTTTCCTCCGCTAAATATAAGAGATAGCTAAGATCAGCGCTGGCTAAGATAAGATCACTTTAACAAGATGCCTGTGTGCTTAGTACCAGGTTGTTATCATACCAGCAATGGGTCTTGCTCGTTCTTTCGCTTCCCGTCTGATGAAAGGACCAGGAGTGGCTGGATCCAGTTAGCTACCTAGCTGATAGCTAGCACGTTAGTTAGCATTACAGCCTTGTCATTTTTATTAGCCTTAACATGAAGTAACATTAAGTAACCCAAAATAGTAGCCATATTTCGTGAACCCTTTGAAGAGTACTGTCACCGGTGTGATCATTCTATAATACACCATTTAAGCCGGTGGAGAATGCTAATGCTAACGCTACATTAGCATCCGCGATCTTTTCTACTTCACGCTATCTGCACAAATGGTTGACATTAAACATTAAAAAGATCAGGCAGTTCAGAGAGAATCAAAGGAAGGCAGGCAGCTTTGCATGACGTTCTTCTGGACGTGTTTCATTGTGGTGATAGTGAGGGTAGTCAATCCTTTTGTTGACAAGACAGTAGTGACGGCCATCTTGGTTACGTGTGTTGTTCTGCGAGACCGGAGATGTAGTTCATTGAGGGTTTCACACGAACAAATGTGTTCACAGTTTTACGACACATTTTTTTTTTTTTACTTGCAAAATGATCTTTTAAATTGACAAACATCATATGTGTAATTCGTGGCACAATTCAAACGGGATCTAAAGATAATCTTTCTCTCTCCATTGACTTCAATACATACTTTTTCCGAAATAAGGTCCCATGGAGGTCCACCGGAAGGGGAGGGACTTCGCCTCTCTATAGAGAACCGCAGTGACGCGTCCTAAAACCCGGAAGTAAAATCCTTCCGGGTATTTCGTCAAAAAAGCAATGCAATTTCTTCATAGGATTTTGGAAAATGGCTCGAAATAAGTTCTGTGGTTGAGACACATTCAAGAGACGGATAACATTTTGTTCATCCGGATAATATCCACATGTCTACCCTAATTTTATAATTTTCGCCAGAAGCTAAATGCTAACGTGATGCTATCAACAAACTACAGCAGGGTCGCTTCTTCAACGTCACGCCGACTTCAGATCCATATTCAAACACACAGATTCTAGATGGAACGAGTTGAAGTGTTTGTTTGAACAGTCTGCAGGAGGCAGGGACTTGCTCTCAAGCAGAACAGAAACTAACTTAGAGGAGTGTTTACGTGTTCGGCGTAATGACGTACAACGGCCTCCACGACTTCTGTAGTCCTATTCAGCCACTTGGTAACAACCATCGTTTCTCAGACACGTCCACTCTTCAGAAATCACCAGTGGGGTCACTGCTGATGATTTAATGTAGAACAAAACCTGATCCGTGTCTTCAATGTGTCTCAACCACAGACCTTAGTTCAGATAGTTTCCTAAACCCTATGGAGAAATTGCATTGCTTTTTGTCGAAGGAACCGGAAGTGGTAAAAATGCTAACTTACTTCCGGGTTTTAGGACGCGTCACTGCGGTTCTCTATATCCTCCAATATATTAGAGATGTGAATGTGGACTCAGTTCTATGGGCTCAGAACAGTCTCATGATACACACATGCACACAGAAGGATTCACACTTGTGTTTTTCAATGCACACACACATGTGTTCCGTTTAATATACAAGTAAATAAAATCCAAATACAGAAAAAAGTTTTAAATATGTATTTTTGATCCACAGATATTTGTTTTCCGTTTAAAATCTCTGAACCTATAAACACAAACCGCTTTCTGTGCACGGATCGCTGTGCATTCGTGTGTGGGTTTTTTGAGACTCCCCTGACGCTCACCCGATTCGTACTTGTAATTTTTTCTATCTATAGCCAATCAGATGTCTCCTCAATTCTAAGCCAATCACATGAGCGCGCCCCCACGAGGGTAGATTTCTTGCGTTCATGACGTAGCGCTTCATGTACGCATTTTGCGCAGTCCGGAGCTGACAGGTCCATGGAGCTAATCTCAGGACACCTCCACTCTCAGTACAGCGCCACTTTCCGAACAGGAAATGCACACAAATAAAAGCCTTTATATTATTAAGGTACAGCGCCACTTTCCGAACCATTGATGAATGCTTGTGTGTTCACAAAAACGGCAGGCAAAACTGTTTGAAATGTGTGTTTCCTGTATGGAGAATACAGCTGCTTTGCTTATCTCTGTATGAAGTTGTTGTGAGTGTGGAGGGAGCAGCTACAGGTTAGCTTAGCCTAATCGATCAGTGCACTACGAAGCCAGTGCTAGACAGTGACCTGTCAACGGGGGGGGGGGGGAGCCCCGCCGGTCATTATCGGCCGATATTCACTCTAAATAGTTTGATCTGTGTTCTCTATAAAGGCCGATCAGGAGAGCTGGATCTGATCGATATGGACATAAACGCGAGTGAAGTATAACCGGACGGAGAGAGAGATCAGATCAGCTGCTGAGTCTGACGGAGACACGCAGCTCTGCATGATCACCTGAAGCTCCGCCCTCTGTTTAGCGAGCTGACCGAACTGCGCAAAATGCGTACATGAAGCGCTACGTCATGAACGCAAGAAATCTACCCTCGTGGGGGTGCGCTCATGTGATTGGCTTAGAATTGAGGAGACATCTGATTGGCTATAGGCCTAGATAGAAAAAATTACAAGTACGAATCGGGTGAGCGTCAGGGGAGTCTCAAAAAACCCACACACGAATGCTCAGCGATCCGTGCACAGAGAGCGGGTTGTGTTTGCAGGTTCAGGATTTAAACGGAAAACTATTATGTGAGGATCAAAATTACATCTGTAAAAAAAAATTCTGTGTTTGGAACGGAACACATTTGTGTGTACTTTGAAAAACACAAGTGTGGATACTTCTGTGTGCATGTGTGTATTATGAGACTGTTCTGAGCCATTTCAGATTGTCTGAAAGCATATTTCATAAATATTTCCTTTTAACCTTTCAGAGCATTTTTTTATTCTGGTCTCTGCAAAAAACACACACAAACACACACACACACACACACACACACACACACACACACACACACACACACACACACACACACACACACACACACACACACACACACACACACACACACACACACACACACACACACACACACACACACACACACACACACACACACACATTCTGCTGAATGAACACAGTGTTTGGAGGTGGGTCGAGATGAGATCATTTTACTCATAAAGTGGCGCCTCATGCTTGGCACTAGGCCACAAACACACACACACACACACTTACCGTATAAGGCGTGTCGACAGAATAATGAGGGCTGCTTGACGGCCTTGTTGACAGCTCATCACACACACACACACACACACACACACACACACACACACAC
>NC_136907.1:81649296-81686796 GCF_949606895.1 Notothenia rossii | reverse complement strand
CCTTCCCACGTGAATCCTACGCACGGCGTTATAAATGAGGCCCCTGAGCTCCTCGTCCCCTCGGTTGGTTTGGATTTGGGAGGTTTTGCTTTGGCCACAATCCTCTCTTCAAAGCTTCCCAGATGTTCTTGTTTTGTCTTTTTTCAAGCTTGGTGATAATTTGAGCTATCTAACAATGTGTATCTGTTTCCTGAAGGGGTCTGTTTGTGGGCCACAGCAGATCAAAAGTAGATATTTAACATACCCAGTTCATGTTTCTCTTTGCATTACATTTGGTTTAGCAAATGCTTTTATCCACAGCAACTTAAAATAAGTATATATATATATATATATATGTATATATATATATATATATATATATATATATATATATATATATATATATATATATATATATATAAGAGTTCAGAAGTGCTTTAGCTTCAGTTAAGACATTTGTCCACAGTTTCAGAGCTTCATGGAGGGATTCACTTTGACCCTGGAGATACTAGATTAACAAAAGACTCAAAGTCTGCGTAGTCTGATGAGATCACCTCACAGGCAACTCTGAGTGCTAAAACCATAAAGTGATAAAGGTCTGAGCAAAGTTCAGACCTCAGAAACACAACAGGAGGTTACGTGATGCTGAAGCCAGGGTATATGAAAACCCCCACAGACTGGACCACCATCTGTTTATGGATCTACTGACAGGTCACTTTGACTTTCTCTTCAAAAAGGTAGAAAAATCCTTTAAAATAAGTCCAAATTCCAAGTGCGCGAACAAACCTCATGTGACGCGCCTGCCGCTCCTAACAAGAGGACAAAGGTTGTACAGCAGACACACGGAGAGACGGTCTGTCTACTCTCAGAAGGTAACGGTAAGGAGGGGACACTTCAACAAGCTGCAACGGAACAGAGACTCAACGTTTTGAAGAGGATATCTGATCATCAAGTTGACCTGATTTCCTGTTCGAGGCAAACAGACCGAGCTTTCAGATTCAACCGGAGAATCATGGCTTCCAGGTTAGAGAGAGACCTCAGCTGTCCGGTCTGCCATGACATCTTTAAAGATCCCGTCATCCTGTCCTGCTACCACAGCTTCTGTAGAGACTGTGTGCAGAGCTGCTGGAGAGAGAAAGAAGGGAAGGAGTGTCCGGTCTGTAAGACGGGACACTCAAAGAACTCACTTCCTGCTAACTTTACCTTAAAGAACCTGTGTGAGAGTTTCTTAGAGGAGAGAGAGCAGAGACCTCCAGAGGCTCTCTGCAGTCTGCACTCTGAGAGACTCACACTCTTCTGTCTGGACCATCAGCAGCCAGTGTGTCTCGTCTGCAGACATTCAGAGCAACACAGCGAGCACAGATTCAGACCCATCGATGAAGCTGCTCAGGGTCTCAGAGAGGAGCTCCAGAAGTCTCTGCAGCCTCTGAAGAAGAAGTTAGAGACTTTTGAAGAAGTTAAAGTGAAGTTTGATCAAACAGCAGAACACATGAAGGTCCAGGCTCAACACACAGAGACGCAGATTAAGAAGCAGTTTAAGAAGCTTCACCAGTTTCTAGAAGAGGAAGAGGAGGCCAGGATGGCTGCACTGAGGGAGGAAGAGGAGCAGAAGAGGAGGATGATGGAGGAGAAGATGGAGGCTGTGAGCAGAGAGATAGCAGCTATTTCTCACACAGTCAGAGCCACAGAGGAGGAGCTGAGAGCTGAAGACGTCTCCTTCCTGTTCAGCTACAAGGCTGCAGTGGAGAGGCTGCAGCGCCCCCTGCTGGAGGCTCCACAGCTGCCCTCAGGAGCTCTGATAGACCAGGCCAAACACCTGGGCAACCTCAGCTTCAACATCTGGAGCAAGATGAAGGACATGGTGTCCTACCATCCTGTGGTCCTGGACCCAAACACTGCTGGTCCATACCTCGACCTGTCTGAAGATCTGACCTCTGTGAGACCAGGAGGGAGACAGGAGCTTCCTGATAATCCAGAGAGGCTGGATCTCCGCTCTGTCCTGGGCTCTGAGGGCTTTGACTCAGGGACTCACAGCTGGGACGTCCAGGTTGGAGGCAGTATGTGGTGGGATCTGGGTGTGTTAGCAGAGTCTGCACAGAGGAAGGGAGACTTAGACTCTGGATCATGGAGAATATGGATTGACTTGTTAGGTAGATACAGAGCCTCCTCTCCATCCGGTCTCACTGATCTCTCAATTAAGAAGAGGCTCCAGAGGGTCAGAGTGAATCTGGACTATAACGGAGGAAAGCTGTGGTTCTCTGATCTTGACTCTAACAAACTCATACACACCTTCACTCACACTTTCACTGAGAGGGTGTTCCCATACTTTAAGACGAATGAACTGAAGGTTTTACCTCTGAAGGTTTCTGTGACTTTATAATGTTTGAAGAGTTGGTTCCAGATTCATCCACTTTCGGGGCAACAATGAAAAAAGCCAGATTTTTTACTTTTTCTGAAAAAAGCCAGAATTTGTAAGAAACAGTTCACATTCTGGATTTTCAGATCAAAAGGTCAGAATTCTGAGATTCTGAGAAAAAAAGTTAGAATTTTCATTATTTCTGAATTTCTTTTTTCGAAACAAGTCAAAATTATGAAATGTTGGTGAATGATCATTAAGAACTGAATCAAATATATCTACTTAATGCAGGAGATGTTTTTATATTTAAAATATTCTGTAAAATAAGATTTGTATTATCATTTCCAGCATTATTCCTGTTTTCAGCATTAATATCATTATCAATGTCATTATGGTGAAACATGAATCTTACATGTTTATTTTTGCCATATTATATCCATTCATCTTACAATGTGATTTTTTTGAAATTGTAAATCTAAAATCAAGTAACCAAATTCTAACGATCCCCCAAAGATAAATAAAGTTTTTCTGATTATAATACTGACTAATATTGTGTGTGTGTTTGATGAAACTAAATATTATTCTAATTATTGAGAGATTAAATATGTTCTAGATTAGTGTAAAGGTAAACAAAGAGTCAGGAGAGAAAGTGTCCCTCCCAGGTGTTCAGGTGTTTCTGAAGATATGTCCACTTTCTATAAACTCACCTGTAGCCTGTGATAACACATGAACACACCTCCATGAGATACACTGCTAACACGGTTAGAACATATTGATCATCATGATATCACCTGGTGTTACCTGCAGATTATAACGTTTGAAAACAGGAACATGTAGTCAAATGAAAACTCACCTGAGGAAAGGACGACCTGAGGGTTTCAGGAGACAAAGCCAGTCAGGTTTAAGGCTTAGAGCCACAAACACAGCACTTCAATGAGTTTGTTAGTAAAACCAGCGCCGTATAGACTGAGAGTTACGTCATCTCCGTTCACTCCAATGGACCACTTTTTTACAGCAATGGCGGATCGTGGAGCCTCTCAATCGTTCCCCGGAAGTTAGCGCCAAGGCTAGCAGAGCTGTAGAGTTGCAGCATAATAGACCGTTCGTGACGGACTTTTAAAGGTAAGAAGAAGCTTAAAGATTTATATTGCGGATATTATCAGTACATCTGATTCAAATGAACATGTGTATTAAAGGATGTCAGTGGGTTATCCCTACATTAGTAGATTTAGGGAACGTTTACAGATAACAGATTAAGCTAGGATACCATAGTACCATACACTATACCATAGTGGTTGAATACACAGTATTAGGAAACACTTTATACTTACTGGACATGTTATACTCATTACATACTGTATATCAAATATGACCAAGAAAGTGAGACAACTTTATAGAAATTCATATCACATCTGTTCCTGATGCCATTTGTCATTCTTTGTTAAACTCACACATAATAAAGTTCCATAACTTCAGTTGGGAACAAAGACCACACCTTATCTCCCCAAGGCAATTTCCCATCCAATAGATGTGCTATATAGGTGTGTATAACCCTTTCTCCTGTCTGTTACTCCCTCTTTCAGCACAAGAACCAGAGGGGGATTCAATGGAGCCTGAATACCTGCACTGAGACCCTCACCCTGCACCCTGAGTCTCAACTCTCAGTGTTTTTCAAGCCTTTCCCTGTTTTTTTGTATTAAACAAAACATTAAGCTTTCCCAATGGTGTGGTTTTCGTTTTGTGAAAAAGTGCAAATGCAGTGTTTGTATATAATTACCTCACATATCTTTTTTTTTGCTGTTGGGCATGAAATTGCTCCTGCTGACTTGTGCCAGCCATTTTTTCCTCCGCTCTGTGTCAGTGGGGAAGCCGTACATTCGTACTCCTTTCTCAGAGCGATTTGAGCATCCCCAGGCAGCACAGCAAACCATGGTGGAGACTAGGAGGCAGCACAGCAAACCATGGTGGAGACTAGGAGGCAGCACAGCAAACCATGGTGGAGACTAGGAGGCAGCACAGCAAACCATGGTGGAGACTAGGAGGCAGCACAGCAAACCATGGTGGAGACTAGGAGGCAGCACAGCAAACCATGGTGGAGACTAGGAGGCAGCACAGCAAACCATGGTGGCCACTAGGAGGCAGCACAGCAAACCATGGTGGAGACTAGGAGGCAGCAGAGCAAACCATGGTGGAGACTAGGAGGCAGCACAGCAAACCATGGTGGCCACTAGGAGGCAGCACAGCAAACCATGGTGGAGACTAGGAGGCAGCAAAGCAAACCATGGTGGAGACTAGGAGGCAGCAGAGCAAACCATGGTGGAGACTAGGAGGCAGCACAGCAAACCATGGTGGAGACGAGGAGGCAGCACAGCAAACCATGGTGGCCACTAGGAGGCAGCACAGCAAACCATGGTGGCCACTAGGAGGCAGCACAGCAAACCATGGTGGCCACTAGGAGGCAGCACAGCAAACCATGGTGGCCACTAGGAGGCAACACAGCAAACCATGGTGGAGACTAGGAGGCAGCAAAGCAAACCATGGTGGAGACTAGGAGGCAGCAGAGCAAACCATGGTGGAGACTAGGAGGCAGCACAGCAAACCATGGTGGAGACTAGGAGGCAGCACAGCAAACCATGGTGGCCACTAGGAGGCAGCACAGCAAACCATGGTGGCCACTAGGAGGCAGCACAGCAAACCATGGTGGAGACTAGGAGGCAGCACAGCAAACCATGGTGGAGACTAGGAGGCAGCACAGCAAACCATGGTGGAGACTAGGAGGCAGCACAGCAAACCATGGTGGCCACTAGGAGGCAGCACAGCAAACCATGGTGGAGACTAGGAGGCAGCAGAGCAAACCATGGTGGAGACTAGGAGGCAGCAGAGCAAACCATGGTGGAGACTAGGAGGCAGCAGAGCAAACCATGGTGGCCACTAGGAGGCAGCAGAGCAAACCATGGTGGAGACTAGGAGGCAGCAGAGCAAACCATGGTGGAGACTAGGAGGCAGCACAGCAAACCATGGTGGAGACTAGGAGGCAGCACAGCAAACCATGGTGGCCACTAGGAGGCAGCACAGCAAACCATGGTGGCCACTAGGAGGCAGCACAGCAAACCATGGTGGCCACTAGGAGGCAGCACAGCAAACCATGGTGGCCACTAGGAGGCAGCACAGCAAACCATGGTGGAGACTAGGAGGCAGCACAGCAAACCATGGTGGCCACTAGGAGGCAGCACAGCAAACCATGGTGGCCACTAGGAGGCAGCACAGCAAACCAGGGTGGCCACTAGGAGGCAGCACAGCAAACCATGGTGGCCACTAGGAGGCAGCACAGCAAACCATGGTGGAGACTAGGAGGCAGCACAGCAAACCATGGTGGAGACTAGGAGGCAGCACAGCAAACCATGGTGGAGACTAGGAGGCAGCACAGCAAACCATGGTGGAGACTAGGAGGCAGCACAGCAAACCATGGTGGCCACTAGGAGGCAGCACAGCAAACCATGGTGGCCACTAGGAGGCAGCACAGCAAACCAGGACAACACGGGGGAAAAGGCTCAGACAAACTGCATGACATGCTATTCAATGTTTATTGAATTCCATGTATTTGCAATGGATGTTCCTAAAACAACACATTTAACATCATCATCATCATCATCATCATCATCATCATCATCATCATCATCATCATCATCATCATCATCATCATCATGCTGCTGCTGCGAGTCCTTTGATAGTCAGATATATAAAGTATGAAAAAGGTAAGCAGTATAGTATATATAGATCTTCATTTCATGATGATAAACATTGTGGAACAATGATGAAAAATGTGAATGGAGGGGGCGACGTAAAACTGACACAAACAACAACAAACTTTTGCCGAGCCAATTGGAGAGCTTCATCAGCAGCACGGGGTAAAACCCACCAATGAGTGCTCAGCTGGAGATACCAGCGAGTCGTTTCCCATCAAGCATTTCGCTTCCTCAGCCCATGGAGAGGAACTCCCCCGCCTCGCCGCGCCTCGCTCTCAAGGCTGCGGGCGTCTTTGTCCCGCGAGATTTCAACGTCTCATGTGAGCGAGCCTCCAGAGCAAGTCGGACAAAATGACTACCCATCATGCAACGCACGAGCAAGACGTTGATCGCAATTGCGCAGGTCTGCGCAGGTCTCGCTCGTCTCAAACAAGCCTAATGCATTCACATTGCCCGCCATGAACTTCCGGGGAACGATCCTCGTCTACAAGAACCACGTAGCGATAACCGTTTTTGGACTTCCGTTGTCCTGTTATATGGCGCTGAGTAAAACCAACACCTGTACTCTTCTTCTTAGGTTTCAATAGATGCATCAGCGCCACCTGCAGGACTGGAGGGTGAAGAAATACAAACCTCCATCTCTGCCTCTCAGAAACAGCCAGTGAGGGGGCAAGGCAGAGTTCATGGTGGGGGTCTCGGGCGGACGGCCCGGGGGCAAGGCAGAGTTCAAAAAGGGGCCAAGGCCACAGCGGGCGAACTCAGGGGGCCGGGCATGAGGGCGAAGGCAGCGGCTGGGGAACAGTTTGGGGGAACAGGTTTCTTTATGGTCAGAAACACAGAAACAAAACAAACCAGTCTCTCATTATTCACTGATTTAAAATATATATTTATTGATAACTTGGTGAAATGTAAAAGCTATAGAAAGAGAACAATCCCCTCTTTATAAACCTCATCGGTAAAACAGATCTAACAGAAGCATAATATGTAATACTCTGAAAGGGCATCGTGCACAATGAGCCGTTTCCACCTTATATCATGAACTCATATCATTTGAGAATGTGATGTTTTTAAGAAGCCAATCAAGAGTAACTAAGTACATCAACTCGAGTACTGCACTTTAAGATACTTGTACTAAAGTCCATCTCCTGCCACTCTAGACTTCCTCTCGTATCAATGTGAAAGCCCAGAGTGAGATGTTTCATTACGGATTGAACTACCCAGCAGTGATTGAAATGACTCTTTTGAAACAAATGACCAAACACTCAGACCTTTGACTGTGATTTGAACCTTTAACACTATTTGAACCAGAGGGAGAAATATAAACCTCAGAGAGAGACTGAGCCGTGAGGGTTTAGATATATAACATTCAATATGTCTGAAGGTGATGTGAGCAGTGATCCATGGGTAGGTCTAACAGGTGATATAGTGTTTAATACTTTTCATACTGACTGGGTCTCCTTCCTGTGGGTGGGGCTGGCAGGAGGGTTAGGGAACTGGGTCTCCTTCCTGTGGGTGGGGCTGGCAGGAGGGTTAGGGAACTGGGACTCCTTCTTGTGGGTGGGGCTGGCAGGAGGGTCAGGGAACTGGGACTCCTTCTTGTGGGTGGGGCTGGCAGGAGGGTCAGGGAACTGGGACTCCTTCCTGTGGATGGGGCTGGCAGGAGGGTCAGGGAACTGGGACTCCTTCCTGTGGGTGGGGCTGGCAGGAGGGTCAGGGAACTGGGACTCCTTCCTGTGGATGGGGCTGGCAGGAGGGTCAGGGAACTGGGTCTCCTTCCTGTGGATGGGGCTGGCAGGAGGATCAGGGAACTGGGTCTCCTTCTTGTGGGTGGGGCTGGCAGGAGGGTTAGGGAACTGGGTCTCCTTCCTGTGGGTGGGGCTGGCAGGAGGATCAGGGAACTGGGTCTCCTTCCTGTGGGTGGGGCTGGCAGGAGGGTTAGGGAACTGGGTCTCCTTCCTGTGGGTGGGGCTGGCAGGAGGGTCAGGGAACTGGGTCTCCTTCCTGTGGATGGGGCTGGCAGGAGGGTCAGGGAACTGGGTCTCCTTCCTGTGGGTGGGGCTGGCAGGAGGGTCAGGGAACTGGGACTCCTTCCTGTGGGTGGGGCTGGCAGGAGGGTCAGGGAACTGGGTCTCCTTCCTGTGGGTGGGGCTGGCAGGAGGGTCAGGGAACTGGGACTCCTTCCTGTGGGTGGGGCTGGCAGGAGGGTCAGGGAACTGGGACTCCTTCCTGTGGGTGGGGCTGGCAGGAGGGTCAGGGAACTGGGACTCCTTCCTGTGGGTGGGGCTGGCAGGAGGGTCAGGGAACTGGGTCTCCTTCTTGTGGGTGGGGCTGGCAGGAGGGTCAGGGAACTGGGACTCCTTCTTGTGGGTGGGGCTGGCAGGAGGGTTAGGGAACTGGGTCTCCTTCTTGTGGGTGGGGCTGGCAGGAGGGTCAGGGAACTGGGTCTCCTTCTTGTGGGTGGGGCTGGCAGGAGGGTTAGGGAACTGGGTCTCCTTCTTGTGGGTGGGGCTGGCAGGAGGGTTAGGGAACTGGGTCTCCTTCTTGTGGGTGGGGCTGGCAGGAGGGTCAGGGAACTGGGACTCCTTCTTGTGGGTGGGGCTGGCAGGAGGATCAGGGAACTGGGTCTTTTTCTTGTGGGTGGGGCTGGCAGGAGGGTTAGGGAACTGGGACTCCTTCCTGTGGGTGGGGCTGGCAGGAGGGTTAGGGAACTGGGACTCCTTCCTGTGGGTGGGGCTGGCAGGAGGGTCAGGGAATGGGATCACTCCGGTCATTGTACGTACTTCGTCTCACTGGAATATTAACGGTCAGATTGAATACAACATCGACCCAATTTCTCCGGTCAATGACAGGAGAGTTTTGAAAGTGACAAAACACTGTTCCACACATTTAAAAACACTTAAACAATTAAACAATGTTTACCCAGGATTCATGCACCTTCCCTGGCTTGTAAAATGTGGTGATGAACCCTGGAGGTATCCTACTATTTAAAACATGTATACACTCATGTACACCATTCATAGGGTTCCCTAACACAGGGCACACAGTCTGGAGCTCTCACTGGGGTCCTGCACAGGCTTCAGTCCAGCGTTTTAACGAAATGGTCATATGTCCGTCCGTTTGGCCATTCAAATGTTAACGAAACTGACAGATTTCCGTCCATATCAGCGGCTGCTGGACACACGCTGGAGGTCATTAGTCCGTCATTTGGGGCTCTTGGAGGGGCCACAGAGAGGAGATTTCCCCGGTCTCTGTCCTGGAAGTGTGAAATAAACAGAGTCCCCATGGCAGGGACACACGCTGGAGGTCTCTCTCCAGAGAGTGGACGTCCATTGCCTGGCAGGAGGGTCGGGGAGTTGTTCCGGAGAAATCAGCGTTATTATGTTAATATAAAGAAAAAGTAAAGCAGGCTCCAATATATTTGAAATGTGAGCGAATGTGAAGGAACGTGATGTGTGAGAGACGCTTGCTAGCCCGTCACAATACGCTCTGAAGGAAGTGAGGGTTATCAGAGAACAGAAAGCTATGATGATAATATTCATGTCAGCAGATCAGAAGCCATCTCTCAATTCAAACTGCTCAACTGGGTTAGTGAATGTGGTTTAGATCAGTGGTTCTCAACTGGTGGGTCGCGGACCCGTTCCGAATGGGTCGCAGATGTGAGTGAAGAAAACTTGATTCTGATTGGCCAGAAGACTCAACAAACATCAGCAAAGATGTTTTATTGAGAAGATGATCACTACGTCACAGAAGTTTTCAAAACCGTTTATGGTCTCCGGTACTTCCAGTCCGACGCCTACTGCATGCACAGCGTTAGAAAATCGGGCCTTCAAAATAAACGGGTCCGCGACCCACCAGTTGAGGACCACTGGTTTAGAGGGTGACACAATGTGTGTTCTGTGTGCTTGCCTGCACCACATGTGTATAACTCAATGTCATGTTCTGTAGCCAGTAGCAGCTCCTCTAAAGCCCTGAATCTGAACGAGATCTACTCTCTTTCTTTATTTGTTATTAAAGCTACAGACCCAGAGTCATCTCTTTAGTAACAGCTGGAAGAGAGGGGGGGGGGGCTAGAAGTATCTGTTTGGGGTTTGGAGCAGGACACTTCAGATATCTGATACCCACAATGTATGCCTACAAACAGCATGATAGGAGACCTTTAATGTTAAGTGGGCGTGGTTCAATCCAAACTGGGTTTGACGTGTTTTGGAAGTACTATGGTCTGTGTTTACATTAGCAAGTAGCGCTAAGTAGAAAAAGAGGGGTTTGAAGCATGGCTAGAATGGGTGATCTGTTTGGTATTTTGAGCAAAACACTTCAAAGACATGTTTTAAAAAAATATTTGTATACATCTGAGACCCATAATATACTGTACGCCTCAAAACAGCACGATAGGAGAGCTTTAAGGCGAGAGGTTATGAAGGTGGAAGCTACTCGGCCGGGCTCTGGCTGGCGGCTCTCAGCCGGTAGTGGAAGCGTACGTCTGCGTCCGGCAGCAGGATGCCCAGCCCGGCCCGGCTGTAGTCCAGAGAGACCCGGTTCTGACCCGGCTGCAGGTCCAGGTCCAGGTACAGCAGCACCAGACTCAGGAACTGCTTGATCTCGTTGACGGCGAAGTATCGTCCGGGACACATGGAGGCGCCAGAGCCGAAGGGCATCAGGAAGAACTTCAGCTTCTGCCCGCTCTTATAGAAGTCCGTCTTCACACGGCCGTCCTGGACGAAGCGGTCGTAGCGGAACGACTGGAGGAAGAGGAAGAGGAAGAAGAAACAGCTTCATCACCAGGTAGGTTGACACGTACGAGGAATTATATTTTAATCCATTCTATTTCAAAGGAAATAATATCTGCTAATATCTTTTCTTGTTTATTTTTTAATGTTATTATAGTTTTCTTAAAATAGTTTTCTATCTGTGTTTTTAAATTCTTGTTTTGCTTTTATGTCTGCACCACGACATCAAGTCCAATGCCTCGTACGTCAACCCACCTGGGGCTCAACCTGTCTCTGAGACATGTGTTTTTATATATCCTATACAGGGTATATGCAGGAATCCTGAGGTCAAATTTAATCAATTTTAAGACCTTTTTTAAGACCCTTTCCATACATTTTAAGACCTCATCGCAACTTTGAGTTCTAACCGGTTACATTGGCTCCACACTTTACCTCACATTGACTATATTGATTGTAAGATAGCACAACTAAACAGAGTGCAGACAGACTACTGAAGCCTCCTCTCCACATGAACTTCAACCTCTCTGTGAAGGTCAGGTTTAATGCAGTATGCTGCTTTGTTGCTTCTGTACTCTGTGCTCTTTCATTCCAGTCAAACTCCTCAGAAACCATTAGAAACCAGTATTTGACCAATAAACAAAACAATTGACAAAACTTTGAACTATGAAATATGTTAAACTTTGGTGAGCTTCAGCGGGGTAATGCCATATAGGAGCTCCCTCACAAATACCCAGGGGTTAAATTGGGCTGGGGCTGTCCGGGGCTAAGCCCTGGCACATAGGACGATGCTCTGACGTCATCACCCTCACACATTTGTCATATGTTTACAAAAAAGGATATATATGTTAAGACTTTTCTCGTTCTTAATATAGACTATATTTAGGGTCTATATGTGTTGACTTTACTTTAAAATAGCAGATCTGTGTGACCGTATATAGTTTGGCTTAGACCCCGGCCCCACGAGGACGCATACGGTAAAACGCATACGCAAACGCAAAAAAGTCTTCCGTTCACACGCATTCGATTCATTAACGTGTCCGTTCACACTAGGCCGCTGGAAATGCTGGAAACGCTGTAGTACATATGCCAGGCCTGTAAGTGGCGCTGCTGCCGCCCAAAATACACCAAAAGCAGTGAAGAAGACCCCGGAGCATGGTTGCCCTTCTGTTTATTCTCCGCGGTGGACGGCGTGTTCTCCTGCTGTATATCTCTCAGGTAGTCCACCAGCAGATGAAAAACACCCACCTCACCGCCTCTTCCAAGGAACGAGGGGACCGTGCGGCAGTTTCCGTAAAAAAAATGTTCCGCCGGTCAACATGTCCTCTAAAGTTTAAATCTTCCGTACAAAATTAGAAAAGTGCCGGTCAGAGGTCTTCTTTGTTATTTATTGAGCTTTCAAACAAAATGATAACGACTCTGTTCTCTGTATAATAATATAATAATATTTAATAAACGGTGACTGCCTCTCTTTTCCTCCCCCTCTTCTGACAGCCCAGCAGCAGCAGGAGACGTGGGGAGAGGGAGGCGGGCTCTTTCATCGTTATCAGAAAATGATTATATAGGGCACACACGGAGCCGTTGGACCCCCAGAGCGTTGCGTATGCCGGTCTGCCCACCTTGGGACCCCCCCCCCCACACACAGAGCGGAGCAAGGCAACGAAACTTTAAATAAGAAGCAGCATTTTACGGCGCGCTATGCATGGGGCCGCCTTGAGGGGGTTTCCCGACATGTCGTTTCAGTAAATGAAAGGCTGTTTCATGTTGTCATTGCTGTGGACCTTCTGAATACCTTGGAAAATGACTTTTAATACTTTTTAATAGCCTTAGTTTTCGCTAAATTGATTTATCAACTTTTAATACTTTTTAAGACCCCGCGGACACCCTGATATAATATGTGCCTAAAAATAGAATAATAGGAGACCTTTAATGTGAAGTGGGCGTGGTTAACGCTAAGCGGGGGGTACCTGGGGGTCCTGGTAGATGTCGGGGTCCATGTGCATGCTCTGGGGGTAGAGGGCGATCACGTCTCCCTTCCTCACGGACGCAGAGCGCTCTTCATCCAGACGCAGACTGAAGTCCTCCTGAGACACCCGGATGTTGGTGGAGGCCGAGGACAGACGCAGACCCTCGCTGATGGAGCTCTCTGGGGAATAGAGACGTGAGATCACACTCAACCCTTCAACAGTGTTTACTGACAGATCTCAGGTCTGATCATACAAGTACCAAAGACCTGATTTCAACCAAAAACTAATTCAGTCCCGTTTTTCTGGTAAGAGAATACTAGACATCAGACAGTGATGCTAAATGACTGATTCTTTGTTTCACTTAAATGACAGAAATCGTGAAAGGCAAGAAGGAAGGTTTGGTCCATGGGGGAAATAAGGTTTTGTAAAATATTGAATGAGACTTCTTTCACTTTCTTATTATTCCATAATGTTTTGAATATCCTGAATGTCCTCTTCCAACATGAGAGCAGCATGATATCAAAGGTATCAACTGTAGCTGTGAACATGACAGGATGTGTGATGACCTAGAAGAGCATCAGGACTGTTTGAGGCATATGATAGCTATCTGATTAACATGATGACTCAGCCTCTATGGAGAGAGACATATGACAAGCATGATCATTTCTGACGTGGAGCTAATCTGAAGTAAACATTGAATACTGCTTTCTATTCCTCCATCTTGTGACTGTGGAACTCCCTCTCTTGGATATCAGCATGTGAAGGACACTGTTCAGAAAAAGTCAACATTTTGAGAAAAAGTCATAATTCTGAGATTTTCAGAAAAAGTCATAATTTTTGAGAAAAAGTCAGAAATTGGAGAAAAAGTCAGAAATTTGACATTTTTAGGAGAAAGTCTGAATGTTGAGATCTTGAGAAAAAAGTCATAATTTTTAGAAAAAGTCAAAATGTTGCGATTTTTTAGAAAAAGTCCGATTTTTTTTAGATTGATGAGAAAAAGTTAGAATTTTGAGAAAAAGTCAGAATTTTGAGCAAAGAGTCAGGATTTTGAGATTCTTCATTCTTAAGAGGAACAGAAGGACATCCTGAGATTGAAGCTCAAGCCGGTGTTAGTGATGTTTTCTCTTACCCAGAAGCACCATGCTGTCCAGCTGCTCTCTGCTCAGCGTCAGGTCCTCCTCTGGGCTGAACTTCACCCCCGACAGCCTCAGGACCTCCAGGACCTCCTGCCGGACGGCCTGCAGCGCCTCGGGGTCCCTCAGCAGGAAGTAGAGCACCCAGAAGCAGGCGGGCACCGTGTTGCCCACCGACGCCCAGAGGATGGCAAAGTGATGGGCTAAAGGAGAGCAGAGGGCATCAATGCAGAGGTTTCCAGAGCACTGAGCTCAGGTTGAGATTTAACGTGATCTTTTTGGTCTGTTTTGTTGTTCTGTTTTGTTGTTCTGTTTTGTTGTTCTGTTTTGTTGTTCTGTTTTATTGTTCTGTTTTGTTGTTCTGTTTTATTGTTCTGTTTTATTGTTCTGCTTTGTGTTATTTATTAAGATTTCCAGTACTGTATGTTGCATGTTTTAATTTGATAGTATTTACTTTGAAATGAAATGTGTCTTTAGGTTGACTGATCAGTCCGGGGACTACAGATGAAAAATAGCGTCTTGACTAACTCTGGATTAATGTGCACTGTCCCTGTTACAGGTCTCAGATATAAGGACATGTCTCTGAAGTGTCCTGCTCCAGACCCCAAACAGACCCTTGTAGCCGGGGGGACGCACCGGGGACACACGGGGGACACACCGGGGACACAACGGGGACACATGGTGACAGACAGGGACACACCGGGGACACACCGGGGACACATGGTGACACACAAGGACACACCGGGGACACATGGTGATGTGGAGAAGACATCACTTTGAGAGTCTCCTGACACACCGGGGACACACAGGGGACACACCGGGGACACATGGTGATGTGGAGAAGACATCACTTTGAGAGTCTCCTGACACACCGGGGACACACAGGGGACACACCGGGGACACACCGGGGACACATGGTGTGGAGAAGACATCAGAAAGTGACTTTGCATGATAGGAGACCTTTAAGTCTCAGGTATCCTCAGATCAAACATACCTCCTTTATCGGTGTCCCTCAGCGAGGCGTGTTGCTCCAGAAGCTTTGATCGGGTCTTGATCAGCTGAGAAGTTCCCGTCCAGCTCGACATCCTGTGCGGCAGGAAGCGATCGATCAGTTTGCTCCGGACCGCCCGGGTTCTTCCCAGCAGGCCGATGGGAACCTGGGGGGTGAGCAGTGGGAACATGAACACTATGACCTCCACCTGGGGGGTGAGCAGTGGGAACATGAACACTATGACCCCCACCTGGGGGATGAGCAGGGGGAACATGAACACTATGACCTCCCACCTGGGGGGTGAGCAGTGGGAACATGAACACTATGACCTCCACCTGGGGGGTGAGCAGTGGGAACATGAACACTATGACCTCCACCTGGGGGATGAGCAGTGGGAACATGAACACTATGACCCCCACCTGGGGGATGAGCAGTGGGAACATGAACACTATGACCTCCCACCTGGGGGGTGAGCAGGGGGAACATGAACACTATGACCTCCACCTGGGGGATGAGCAGGGGGAACATGAACACTATGACCCCCACCTGGGGGATGAGCAGTGGGAACATGAACACTATGACCCCAACCTGGGGGATGAGCAGTGGGAACATGAACACTATGACCCCAACCTGGGGGGTGAGCAGTGGGAACATGAACACTATGACCCCAACCTGGGGGGTGAGCAGGGGGAACATGAACACTATGACCCCCACCTGGGGGGTGAGCAGGGGGAACATGAACACTATGACCCCCACCTGGGCGATGAGCAGGGGGAACATGAACACTATGACCCCCACCTGGGCGATGAGCAGTGGGAACATGAACACTATGACTTCCCACCTGGGGGGTGAGCAGGGGGAACATGAACACTATGACCCCCACCTGGGGGGTGAGCAGTGGGAACATGAACACTATGACCCCCACCTGGGGGATGAGCAGGGGGAACATGAACACTATGACCCCCACCTGGGCGATGAGCAGGGGGAACATGAACACTATGCCCCCCACCTGGGCGATGAGCAGGGGGAACATGAACACTATGACCCCCACCTGGGGGATGAGCAGGGGGAACATGAACACTATGACCCCCACCTGGGCGATGAGCAGGGGGAACATGAACACTATGACCCCCACCTGGGCGATGAGCAGGGGGAACATGAACACTATGACCCCCCACCTGGGGGATGAGCAGTGGGAACATGAACACTATGACCTCCCACCTGGGCGATGAGCAGGGGGAACATGAACACTATGACCCCCACCTGGGCGATGAGCAGGGGGAACATGAACACTATGACCCCCACCTGGGCGATGAGCAGGGGGAACATGAACACTATGACCCCCACCTGGGGGGTGAGCAGGGGGAACATGAACACTATGACCCCCACCTGGGGGGGTGAGCAGGGGGAACATGAACACTATGACCCCCACCTGGGCGATGAGCAGTGGGAACATGAACACTATGACCCCCACCTGGGGGATGAGCAGGGGGAACATGAACACTATGACCTCCACCTGGGGGGTGAGCAGGGGGAACATGAACACTATGACCCCCACCTGGGCGATGAGCAGTGGGAACATGAACACTATGACCCCCACCTGGGGGATGAGCAGTGGGAACATGAACACTATGACCCCCACCTGGGGGATGAACAGTGGGAACATGAACACTATGACCCCCACCTGGGCGATGAGCAGTGGGAACATGAACACTATGACCCCCACCTGGGGGGTGAGCAGTGGGAACATGAACACTATGACCCCCACCTGGGGGATGAACAGTGGGAACATGAACACTATGACCTCCACCTGGGGGGTGAGCAGTGGGAACATGAACACTATGACCCCCACCTGGGGGGTGAGCAGTGGGAACATGAACACTATGACCCCCACCTGGGCGATGAGCAGTGGGAACATGAACACTATGACCCCCACCTGGGGGGTGAGCAGTGGGAACATGAACACTATGACCCCCACCTGGGGGGTGAGCAGTGGGAACATGAACACTATGACCCCCACCTGGGGGGTGAGCAGGGGGAACATGAACACTATGACCCCCACCTGGGGGGTGAGCAGTGGGAACATGAACACTATGACCCCCACCTGGGGGATGAGCAGTGGGAACATGAACACTATGACCCCCACCTGGGGGGTGAGCAGTGGGAACATGAACACTATGACCCCCACCTGGGCGATGAGCAGGGGGAACATGAACACTATGACCCCCACCTGGGGGATGAGCAGTGGGAACATGAACACTATGACCCCCACCTGGGGGATGAGCAGGGGGAACATGAACACTATGACCTCCCACCTGGGGGGTGAGCAGTGGGAACATGAACACTATGACCTCCCACCTGGGGGATGAGCAGTGGGAACATGAACACTATGACCCCCACCTGGGCGATGAGCAGTGGGAACATGAACACTATGACCCCCACCTGGGCGATGAGCAGTGGGAACATGAACACTATGACCCCCACCTGGGGGATGAGCAGTGGGAACATGAACACTATGACCCCCACCTGGGGGATGAGCAGGGGGAACATGAACACTATGACCCCCACCTGGGGGATGAGCAGGGGGAACATGAACACTATGACCCCCACCTGGGGGATGAGCAGTGGGAACATGAACACTATGACCCCCACCTGGGCGATGAGCAGTGGGAACATGAACACTATGACCCCCACCTGGGGGATGAGCAGGGGGAACATGAACACTATGACCTCCCACCTGGGGGGTGAGCAGTGGGAACATGAACACTATGACCTCCCACCTGGGGGGTGAGCAGTGGGAACATGAACACTATGACCCCCACCTGGGGGATGAGCAGTGGGAACATGAACACTATGACCTCCCACCTGGGGGATGAGCAGGGGGAACATGAACACTATGACCCCCACCTGGGCGATGAGCAGGGGGAACATGAACACTATGACCCCCACCTGGGGGATGAGCAGTGGGAACATGAACACTATGACCCCCACCTGGGCGATGAGCAGTGGGAACATGAACACTATGACCCCCACCTGGGCGATGAGCAGGGGGAACATGCACACTATGACCCCCACCTGGGGGATGAGCAGTGGGAACATGAACACTATGACCCCCACCTGGGGGATGAGCAGTGGGAACATGAACACTATGACCCCCACCTGGGCGATGAGCAGTGGGAACATGAACACTATGACCCCCACCTGGGCGATGAGCAGGGGGAACATGAACACTATGACCCCCACCTGGGCGATGAGCAGGGGGAACATGAACACTATGACCCCCACCTGGGGGGTGAGCAGGGGGAACATGAACACTATGACCCCCACCTGGGCGATGAGCAGGGGGAACATGAACACTATGACCCCCACCTGGGCGATGAGTAGGGGGAACATGAACACTATGACCCCCACCTGGGCGATGAGCAGGGGGAACATGAACACTATGACCCCCACCTGGGGGGTGAGCAGGGGGAACATGAACACTATGACCCCCACCTGGGCGATGAGCAGGGGGAACATGAACACTATGACCCCCACCTGGGCGATGAGTAGGGGGAACATGCGGTCGAATCTCTGGAAGTCCTCTCTCATTTCGTCCATGCCTTCGTGTCGCCTCCCTCTTTCCGGACCTCCAAAGATCGTTAAAAACGTGGCTTCGAACATCACGCTGTTGCAGAAGTCGAACATGCTGCCGCTCTTCCATCCTCCCCCCCCCGGGCACAGGTGATCCTGCCTCAGCACCAGCATCAGATTACCCATCATGCTCTCTGTCAGCACGCCCAGGTGCTCTCCCTGCATCAGCTGGAAGGAGCGGTTGATCTGCTCGCTGAGCCCCGGGAAGCCCTTTCTGACGGGGGGGTACCCGAAGGTGGGCGGGGCCACGGTGTCGGCGAACTGATGGAAGTCCAGCTGACGGCCCTGCTTCACCACGCTGGGGTACAGCAGGGGGTCCAGGATGAACGTCAGGTACTTACCTGAAGGGGAGGGGAGTCCATTTTGATTCATTTAGTTTCAAAATCTTTCAGCACATTCAACAAAGTACAGGACAATTAGTCTGTTGTGTATAATATATTATTATAGAATACTATATACAATTAGGATAAACCATTATTCCATATGATATGACTATCGACCTATGGACCTTACAACCTAATGACTGCAACTCCTTTAACTTTAAATACTTAGGAAAGCACTTTGAGTTAAATGTATTATTATTATTATTATTATATGATATGATATTATTATATGATATTATATGTCCGGGGTGTCGAACTCAAGACTTCATGTCATGTGGCCCGCGAGAGTCTGGAAAGAATAAAATAAGTTTATTATACGGTTACGTGCCGCTTTACAGAAGCACGTTGCCCATAAACTACATGTCCCACAATGCATCTCATTCAGTGACATGCCCACTGAAGAGACTATTTTATATATATTATGTATTTATATCTGTATATTTATATCGTCTTAAAGTTACAACCGGCCCTTTGAGTGTAACCATAATGCTGATCTTGATATAGAGTTTGACCCCCCTGGTAATGTGATGTGTTATATCATAAAATATGATTATAGAATATATTAAACGTGATGAAGGGAGGACCTGCGAGGTGGAAATTCATTCATATTATTTGAAATGATGATATGATATTCTACCTGCCAGATGGACGGTGAAGACGTCTCCGTGTCTCCGCCTCTGCTCCTGCAGGAAGGCCTGAGCGTCTCTCCCAAAGTCCAGAGCTTTCCCCAGGAAGGGGATCCATCCAGAGACCAGAGGGGGTTCACCAGGCCTCCTGCACACACACACACACACACACACACACACACACACACACACACACACACACACACACACACACACACACACACACACACACACACACACACACACACACACACACACACACACACACACACACACACACACACACACACACACACACACACACACACACACACACACTCTCTCTAATACAGTGTGTAATGACACATCTAACTGTGTGTGTGACGGAGGTCATCAGATTAGAGAGAGAGCAGTAAACGATCGAGTTAACGAGATGATCTGACGAGTACACACAAGTACACTTTCACACACAAGTACTTGGAGTCAGTGTACTGGAGGATAATCTAAAGCCTACCGACACGGGAAGAGAAACAGAGACGGAGAACACTAACACAAATAATAGATAGATGTACAAAAATGAATAAGAAAAATAAAAAGACATGTATGTTTTTAGGGTATTTAGTTCTTTGGCTACGTGTTACTGATACATACCTTTACTTTGAGTACTTTAACTACATTTGACTACATAATGAGTACTTAATACATTTGCTCTAAGTACTTCTATGTTACTACATGTTCAGTACTTTTGCTTGGTCATATCTGTCATGCACAACTTTGTATGCAGTATAAAGTACAATATCCAGTATTAGTGAGTTTAAAGTGAATATAAGTACTTGTTACTCTCCTCCAGTGAACCGATACTATCTCACTTTAACACAAGTACTAATACTCACTTGCAACAGTGTGTTTTTAGAGAGTATTTTATTTGTATTTAACCTTTATTTAACCAGATAAAAGCATTGAGCATGATACAATCTCATTTTCAATGCTGACCTGGCCAAGAAGGCAGCAACGTTACACCACATAACACAGACATATCAAATAGTATTTGTGAGTTTATAACAAAGTACTGCGGGTACTGACTATAACATAATAATAATAATCATAATAATAACAAAGTGACCCTCATCCTCTTCCGTACCTCCTGCACTGAATACTGTCGTGTTTTCAGGTGAGTATTTGCACTTATTTACATATACAAGTATTGCAGTAGTACTCGCTTACAGCAGGAAAGTATATGCTTATTTTAAAGTGAGTAAAAGTACACGTTTGCATATTTAAGCATTACAATAGTCCTGCCTGTTTTACCGTAAAGTATTGTTGTGTACCAGGCGGATATCTGAGGACAGTTTCAGCGTCTTGTAAAGTGAATATAAGTACACGAATACATATTAGAGTCACGTTGTGTTATCGGGTGAGCATTAGTATGTGTATTTGAAGTATTTGAAGTATTTCTGACCTCTTCCTGCGCAGACAGATGAAACAGAGCAGACCGAGCAGCAACAGCAGAACAGGAGACATCATCCTCTCTCTCTCTCTCACTCTCTCTCTCTCTCACACACACTCTCTCTCACACACACACACACACACACACACGCACACACACCCACACGCACAAAGGCACACACGCACACACACAGAGTAGAATAGAAACACGCTGCGTACGGAGTTTCACAATAAAAGCCCCTGCTGCAGTAGACGTCTTAAACAGTGGAAGTAAATGTGAGTTATGTACTATATTTCGTCAATGTTAATATTATTCATGCATCTCAAACACTAATTCAAAGTAAAATAGATTAAAATGTTTGTTATGAATGAGAAATATATATTGGTGACTTTTACTTTGAAGGACACACATTAAAGTTTCCGGTCGGGGTGCGCAGACTCGGGAGCATCACACAGAATGGCATGACAATAAATACAATTAATACAATGAGGTAATTACAACATATTAATATTAATTAGAATGTATTAACTTTCGAATATAATTGTAGGAGCCATGAAACGTGTTTAGTAACCCTTTATGTTTTTATATAAGATATTTGTTTGAGCACTATTGATTGGTTGGCTTGGGTCACATGGATATGGGTGGCTCTCATTATAATCCTGTTCATCTGCCTGAGGTGTGGGTGGAAGAGAGGGTGACACAGGGTTTTTGGGAGAAGAGATGGGATTAAATAAGTGTAAACTTCTTCCCACCCCTTTTTGGATGTGTAATTAGGTAGAGCATGTGTTTATGTATCATTTGTAAGTCAATAATATACAAACTTCAGACTTGGTCTGAACCGCGTGTGGTGTGTGTGGAAGAGAGGGTGACACAGGGCCGTTGTACTTTTTTGTTGACCGCAAGTTGAAATGATTGCTTCGATTAATATAACAATGTCTATGTCTGACCACCGAGTTTTTCGTCATTAAACTACATTATTTTGCAACAGAGTTTTTTTTATCTCAGCAAGTACTTTTTGTATCGTGTCACACATCAAACAGGCCCGGCCTCAGCCTCTCAGCAACTTTGTTTGTTTCCTGCTGTCGCTATAATAATGTTGAACATAATTATAAAACATATTATTTGTATTATTGCTGTTGTGTTTTCTTATTTTATTTTATAAAAGAATAGTTTTGCTCTGAACCTGCTCTTCAAACGCACTATGTTAAGTCTTTGTATTGTTATGGTGTCTCACTGTGGTAGAGTGCATCTCAGCTTCAAAGTGAAACCTGTTTATTTCCTCCTGAGAAGATCGTGGGAAAGTCCAGACGCTCCAACAGGAACACCAGATGTTTCTGTTTACTTCATGATGACACACACACACACACACACACACACACACACACACACACACACACACACACACACACACACACACACACACACACACACACACACACACACACACACACACACACACACACACACACACACACACACACACACACACACACATTTCTGAAACCTTCCCTTTGAATGTAATGGTCTACCCTCAGTTCTGGAGAAAAGGCTGAAATCAGAATCCAGTTTTAAAGAGTTGTGACTCATCATCATCACCCTCCTCCCCCTCCTCCTCATCATCATCATCATCCTCCTCCTCCTCCTCCTCATCATCCTCACCATCATCCTCATGTTTGATAGTGTTTATCCAGATCCTTTTATATTGTGTTTTCTTTGTGAGGTGTTCCACTGTAGATGGGTGTATATTTGAGCTGTTTATATGTTTTTTAATTACAGAGCCGAGTCGTGAAACACCGAACGCCTCAGTGATCCTTAACCTGAGGGAATCATCTATATTGTGAAGCCTGAGTGTTGATTTGCTCATTTGTTCCCAGTGGAACACCTTTGACTGGCCGTGTGATTTCTGCTGAGTCATGTTGGAGAACGGCATGTGGTTATTGAAGGTATCACTAAAGTACAGAAGAGATAAGAGAAGATGCACTTTATTGATGCTTCCTTCACAGAAGCAGAAGTTAATCCTATCCACTTTTAAAACATTAAAAGGAACAAACAAAGAAGTGAAGGAGAAGCTACATTTGACTCGAAGGCCCACACGATGGCGCCGTTGTTTAAGTAAATTGTCCTCCAGAATTTACTTAAAGGTCACCTATCACGCTATGTGTAGGCAGTAGCATAGGTCTGAGATAAATACAAATATATAAAAAACATGTCTATGAAGTGTTTTGCTCCAAATACCAAACAGATCACCCATTCTAGCCATGCCTCATATCCTCTGTTTCACTTCCTGTTTCTAAAGTGATGATTTGGGGTATAAAGCTTTAAAGAGGAGGGGGCTGAGCTCATGCGGGACCCGGCAGCTACTGTCTAAACTAAATGCTGCCGTGATGAAACGCCATATCATGGATTATCAAGGATTCTCTCTGAAACAGTATGGAGCTCAAAGGCTTTCTCTCTTGCCGGTTATACCACAAGGTGAGTTCCTTTTTACTTCCTGCTTCTTCACACACATGCTCTCCAGTACAGGTTAGCTCTGAGTGTTAGCCATGCTAATGTAAACACCGACCATATAGAGTGCCACAGTGACGCGTCCTAAAACCCGGAAGCAAGCTGCTCAAGGGTTCATTTGACAAAAGAGCAATGAGATGTCTCCATAGGGGTTTGGAGAATAGCTGGAAATAAGGTCTGTGGTTGAAACACATTCAAGAGACGGATCACGTTTTGTTCATCCGGATCATCTCCACATGTCTACCCTACTTTGATCATTTTCTAATCATAAATCTATCGATTAGATTTGACTGAGAAATTGCATTGGTTATTTGTCGAAGGAACCCATGTGCAGCTTACTCCCGGGTTTTAGGACGCGTCACTGTGGCACCATATTACGTCCAAAACAGTCGGGCATTGTTTCTGATCGGCCCGTGGGCGTGAAGCCAACCCACATTTCAGATATGACGTCATATCGGACGCAAATCTGGATCTGCCCCGTTGTTCCCCCGTTTTTAGAGATGTGGGTACGGAGGCATCACTGCAGTGAAAGAAGTGAATACTCCATTGCATATAAAAGCACTTCAGTCACGATGCTATTTAATGGTACTTGTGTTTTTAAAGTAGTTTCTTATCTTTAATATTTCTTACGCTTCTGGATTGATAGGAAGCTGTCTTTGTCTCTTTTCTGCAACATTTGCAAATGTCCCCTCTGGGACGAATAACGGTGTTCTGAGTCGGATGTAGAAGTTATAGAAAAGATGTTGAAAAGCCGAAGCTGTGAGGACAGATCTTTATTCATCGTCACAGAAACAGCAGAGCGGATCCATATCATCCAGATCGATCAGGACTTCAGTGGAAACCACATTATGAGAAATACATGAATAATACAACTATCATTCCACCTGAATGAATCCTGAGATGGGTTCATGCAGGAAGAGGAGGTTAGACTGACACACACACACACACACACACACACACACACACACACACACACACACACACACACACGTCTCTCTCTGATGTCCAGGTGTGTGTTGGTGTCTCTCTCTCTGATGTCCAGAGAGCAGCTGAGCCAAAGGGTCACTTAGAGGTCGGGAGGCGTCACTTTAAACACATCTGAAGAGCTTCGTGACACAGGTCTGAAGAGAGGATTTGGACACTCGTTATTACTTTGGCTGATTTAAAGACAGATGATCTCAGACTGATGATGACTGAAGGCATGATGAAGGAGAGAGGAAGTGAAGGAGAGAGGAAGTGAAGGAGAGAGGAAGTGAAAGAGAGAGGAAGTGAAAGAGAGAGGAAGTGAAGGAGAGAGGAAGTGAAGGAGAGAGGAAGTGAAGGAGAGAGGAAGTGAAAGAGAGGAAGTGAAGGAGAGAGGAAGTGAAAGAGAGAGGAAGTGAAGGAGAGAGGAAGTGAAGGAGAGAGGAAGTGAAAGAGAGGAAGTGAAGGAGAGAGGAAGTGAAAGAGAGAGGAAGTGAAGGAGAGAGGAAGTGAAAGAGAGAGGAAGTGAAGGAGAGAGGAAGTGAAGGAGAGAGGAAGCGAAGGCACCGCTGCAGGGAGACATCACTCAGTGTTTGGGTCAAATCAAGAGTAAGAAAAGAGGAAGCGAGGGTGTTTCCTCTGGCGCTGGAAGACACTTCCTGTCCGTCCAGACTTCTCGATGAGCGTCCGATGGACCGTGGTCTCGTCTCCTTGCGGCCAGGAGAACCGGTTCTGACCCGTTTGGCAGCACTGTGGTTCTGAGAGGAGGCGCAGCATCACCAGTAGAAGGAGCGGGACAGGAAGTTGGAGGCGTCTCGCAGCCAGCGGCTCCCCCCCCGCTCCGATCGGCCCCGGGTCAGAGCCTGATCCGGGTCCACAGACGGGCTCTCTTCCTCAGGCAGGTAGTCGGGCAGCTCCTGGTCCTGATCCGACCCAGAACCCTCCTCCTCCAGAGGGACCAGAACCTGGAGACACAGAGTATACTTTGAGTTATATACTGTGTGTATATATATACTGTATATATATATATATATATATATATATATATATATATATGTATATATATATATATATATATATATATACTGTATATATATATATATATATACTGTATATATATATATATATATATATATATATATATATATATGTATATATATATATATATATATATATATACTGTATATATATATATATATATACTGTATATATATATATATATATATATATATATATATATATATGTATATATGAGGGGCCGTTAGGGACATTGTTCAGAAATACCCTTCACACACACGTATGTAATGCTCTCACACACACACATGAAACACTATCACACACACATATGAAACACTATCACACACACATATGAAACGCTATCTCACACACATATGAAACACTCTTACACACACATGAAACGCTCTCACACACACATATGAAACGCTATCTCACACACATATGAAACGCTCTCACACACATGAAACGCTCTCACACACATGAAACGCTCTCACACGCATGAAACGCTCTCACACACATGTACGCTCTCACACACACACATATGAAACGCTATCTCACACACATATGAAACGCTATCACACACACATATGAAACGCTCTTACACACACATATGAAACGCTCTCACACACATGAAACGCTCTCACACACATGAAACGCTCTCACACGCATGAAACGCTCTCACACACATGTACGCTCTCACACACACACATATGAAACGCTATCTCACACACATATGAAACGCTATCACACACACATATGAAACGCTCTTACACACACATATGAAACGCTCTCACACACATGAAACGCTATCTCACACACATGAAACGCTCTCACACACATGAAACGCTCTCACACACACATATGAAACGCTATCTCACACACATATGAAACGCTCTCACACACATGAAGCGCTCTCACACACATGAAACGCTCTCACACGCATGAAACGCTCTCACACACACACATATGAAACGCTCTCACACACACATATGAAACGCTCTCACACACACATATGAAACGCTATCTCACTGACATGAAATGCTATCTCACACACATGAAACGCTCTCACACACATGAAACCCTCTCACACACATGAAACGCTCTCACACACATGAAACGCTCTCACACACACATATGAAACGCTATCTCACACACATATGAAACGCTCTCACACACATGAAGCGCTCTCACACACATGAAACGCTCTCACACACACACATATGAAACGCTCTCACACACACATATGAAACGCTCTCACACACACATATGAAACGCTATCTCACTGACATGAAATGCTATCTCACACACATGAAACGCTCTCACACACATGAAACCCTCTCACACACATGAAACGCTCTCACACACATGAAACGCTCTCACACACACATATGAAACGCTATCTCACTGACATGAAATGCTATCTCACACACATGAAACGCTCTCACACACATGAAACCCTCTCACACACATGAAACGCTCTCACACACATGAAACCCTCTCACACACACATATGAAACGCTATCTCACACACTTGAAACTTTATCTCACACACATGAAACGCTATCTCACACACACATATGAAACGCTCTCACAAACACACATATGAAACGCTCTCCCACACACTTATGAAACGCTCTCCCACACACTTATGAAACGCTCTCCCACACACATATGAAACGCTCTCCCACACACTTATGAAACGCTCTCCCACACACTTATGAAACGCTATCACACACACATATGAAACGCTATCACACACACATATGAAACACTATCACACACACACACACACACACACACACACACACACACACACACACACACACACACACACACACACACACACACACACACACACACACACACACACACACACACACACACACACACACACACACACACACACACACACACACACACACACACACACACACACACACACACACACTGTCCAAAACGCCTGTGGCTAACGTGAAGCTAGCTGTCAGTTCTATTAAAGGTTGGTCCTGCCGAGTTGCCTCTGAGCTGTAAACACGGAGAGGTACATACATCTAAATATAGCAAATATCACACTGACCTCCTCCCCGTTCTCTCCTCTCACCACCTGAAGAGCCTTCATCACCTGAGTAGAAGCTATCGCTGAGGCTAAAACCTGAAGAAGAGATGACATCATCAAAAGGAGGAGGAGGAGGAAGAAGATGAAGAGGAAGAAGATGAAAAGCAGGGGGAGTCTCACCTCGGCCCTGAGCTCTGATTGGATGCGTACGATGCACCTCCTCTGGATCATCTTGAAGGTGAAGCTGATGACTCCTCTGGTCCTCAGCAGAGCCTCTGAACACTGAGACCTGCGGCTCTGAGCGACCAATCAGAACACAGGTTAACATCCCATAATACCCCCTCCTCTACCAATCAGAACACAGGTTAACATCCCATAATACCCCCCTCCTCTACCAATCAGAACACAGGTTAACATCCCATAATACCCCCTCCTCAACCAATCAGAACACAGGTTAACATCCCATAATACCCCCCTCCTCTACCAATCAGAACACAGGTTAACATCCCATAATACCCCCTCCTCAACCAATCAGAACACAGGTTAACATCCCATAATACCCCCTCCTCAACCAATCAGAACACAGGTTAACATCCCATAATACCCCCCTCCTCTACCAATCAGAACACAGGTTAACATCCCATAATACCCCCTCCTCAACCAATCAGAACACAGGTTAACATCCCATAATACCCCCCTCCTCTACCAATCAGAACACAGGTTAACATCCCATAATACCCCCCTCCTCTACCAATCAGAACACAGGTTAACATCCCATAATACCCCCTCCTCTACCAATCAGAACACAGGTTAACATCCCATAATACCCCCCTCCTCTACCAATCAGAACACAGGTTAACATCCCATAATACCCCCTCCTCTACCAATCAGAACACAGGTTAACATCCCATAATACCCCCTCCTCTACCAATCAGAACACAGGTTAACATCCCATAAGCCCCGCCTCCCTGTACTGTATCTGAAGCTCTTAACATTGCTCATATTGCAAGCCATCTTTTTCCCGGCTTTGGATCATTGTCATCAACCGGGCCGCATTCCAAACTAATGGAATAGCCCCGGTGTACATCATGAAGCCCACCCAGTCGTCCAGCCCCCCTTCAAGGATTATTTCTGAATCAGTATGGAGCTGAAACTCGTTTTCTCTTGTATTAAAGACATGAAAAAGGGCATAATGCATGATAGGAGACCTTTAACCCCCCCCCCCCCCCCCCCGGTCTGAACCATAGATCACAGCATGCAGCCCACCCAGTCGTCCAGCCCCTGGATGTGCAGGGTGACGGTCTTGGCCCTCTTGTTGTTGGACCCCAGAAAGAACTGGGCCCGGCGCCTGGAGCTGAGCCTCTCTTCAGGCTGAGAGGAGGAGGAGGAGGAGGAGGAGGAGGAGAGGAGAGAGGAGATCTCAGAGGCCAGGAGGCGCGTCTCTCCGGGGGTCGTGGAGCTGCAGGGACACAGGGAGGGAGGGACACAGAGGGAGGGGCACAGGGAGGGAGGGGCACAGGGAGGGAGGGACACAGGGAGGGAGGGACACAGAGGGAGGGGCACAGGGAGGGAGGGACACAGGGAGGGAGGGACACAGAGGGAGGGACACAGAGGGAGGGACACAGGGAGGGACACAGGGAGGGAGGGACACAGAGGGAGGGACACGGGGAGGGAGGGACACAGAGGGAGGGACACAGGGAGGGAGGGACACAGAGGGGGAGGGGCACAGGGAGGGAGGGACACAGAGGGAGGGACACAGGGAGGGAGGGACACAGAGGGGGAGGGGCACAGGGAGGGAGGGACACAGAGGGAGGGACACAGAGGGAGGGACACAGGGAGGGAGGGGCACAGAGGGAGGGACACAGAGGGAGGGACACAGGGAGGGACACAGGGAGGGAGGGACACAGAGGGAGGGACACAGGGAGGGAGGGACACAGAGGGAGGGACACAGAGGGAGGGACACAGGGAGGGGCACAGGGAGGGAGGGACACAGAGGGAGGGACACAGAGGGAGGGACACAGGGAGGGAGGGACACAGAGGGGGAGGGGCACAGGGAGGGAGGGACACAGAGGGAGGGACACAGGGAGGGAGGGACACAGAGGGGGAGGGGCACAGGGAGGGAGGGACACAGAGGGAGGGACACAGGGAGGGAGGGGCACAGAGGGAGGGACACAGAGGGAGGGACACAGGGAGGGACACAGGGAGGGAGGGACACAGAGGGAGGGACACGGGGAGGGAGGGACACAGAGGGAGGGACACAGGGAGGGAGGGACACAGAGGGGGAGGGGCACAAGGAGGGAGGGACACAGAGGGAGGGACACAGAGGGAGGGACACAGGGAGGGAGGGGCACAGAGGGAGGGACACAGAGGGAGGGACACAGAGGGGGAGGGGCACAGGGAGGGAGGGGCACAGGGAGGGAGGGACACAGAGGGAGGGACACAGGGAGGGAGGGACACAGAGGGAGGGACACAGAGGGAGGGACACAGGGAGGGACACAGGGAGGGAGGGACACAGAGGGAGGGACACGGGGAGGGAGGGACACAGAGGGAGGGACACAGGGAGGGAGGGACACAGAGGGGGAGGGGCACAGGGAGGGAGGGACACAGAGGGAGGGACACAGGGAGGGAGGGACACAGAGGGGGAGGGGCACAAGGAGGGAGGGACACAGAGGGAGGGACACAGAGGGAGGGACACAGGGAGGGAGGGGCACAGAGGGAGGGACACAGAGGGAGGGACACAGGGAGGGAGGGGCACAGGGAGGGAGGGACACAGAGGGAGGGACACAGGGAGGGGCACAGGGAGGGAGGGACACAGGGAGGGGCACAGGGAGGGAGGGACACAGGGAGGAAGGGACACAGGGAGGGACACAGGGAGGAAGGGACACAGGGAGGGGCACAGGGAGGGAGGGACACAGGGAGGGAGGGACACAGGGAGGGACACAGGGAGGGAGGGACACAGGGAGGGAGGGACACAGGGAGGGACACAGGGAGGGAGGGACACAGGGAGGGACACAGGGAGGGAGGGACACAGGGAGGGACACAGGGAGGAAGGGACACAGGGAGGGGCACAGGGAGGGAGGGACACAGGGAGGGAGGGACACAGGGAGGGACACAGGGAGGGAGGGACACAGGGAGGGACACAGGGAGGGAGGGACACAGGGAGGGACACAGGGAGGGACACAGGGAGGGACACAGTGAGGGAGGGACACAGGGAGGGACACAGGGAGGGACACAGGGAGGGAGGGACACAGTGAGGGAGGGACACAGGGAGGGAGGGACACAGTGAGGGAGGGACACAGGGAGGGACACAGGGAGGGAGGGACACAGTGAGGGAGGGACACAGGGAGGGAGGGTTACTGTTAGAGACAGTATTTAGTTTTTGATAAGGAAGGCCGCCTCATTTTGACGTCTGTAGTCAACACGGTATAAAAGACTACAACTCCCACGGCGCCTCCTCTAAAGGGACAGTGAGGAACAGTTTTTAACCGTTAAACTACCCTTTAGAGCAGGGGGGTCAAACTCAAACACACAGTGGGCCAATGGGTACCAGTCGAGGGCTGGTTCAACGTTTACTGCAAAACGTATTGAAATGAATTTATTGCACAAATTAAACCTGGAACAAACAAAGCTTCAATTATTGTCTATAAAAACAACATTAAATAATCAGTTGATTCATTTCTCATGGCTCTATCTGCAGCTTCTATAGAGTCATCTCTCATGGCTCTATCTGCAGCTTCTATAGAGTCCTCTCTCATGGCTCTATCTGCAGCTTCTATAGAGTCATCTCTCATGGCTCTATCTGCAGCTTCTCTAGAGTCATCTCTCATGGCTCTATCTGCAGCTTCTATAGAGTCATCTCTCATGGCTCTATCTGCAGCTTCTATAGAGTCATCTCTCATGGCTCTATCTGCAGCTTCTCTGGAGTCATCTCTCATGGCTCTATCTGCAGCTTCTATAGAGTCATCTCTCATGGCTCTATCTGCAGCTTCTCCAGAGTCATCTCTCATGGCTCTATCTGCAGCTTCTATAGAGTCATCTCTCATGGCTCTATCTGCAGCTTCTCCAGAGTCATCTCTCATGGCTCTATCTGCAGCTTCTATAGAGTCATCTCTCATGGCTCTATCTGCAGCTTCTCTGGAGTCATCTCTCATGGCTCTATCTGCAGCTTCTATAGAGTCATCTCTCATGGCTCTATCTGCAGCTTCTATAGAGTCATCTCTCATGGCTCTATCTGCAGCTTCTCTGGAGTCATCTCTCATGGCTCTATCTGCAGCTTCTATAGAGTCATCTCTCATGGCTCTATCTGCAGCTTCTATAGAGTCATCTCTCATGGCTCTATCTGCAGCTTCTATAGAGTCATCTCTCATGGCTCTATCTGCAGCTTCTCTGGAGTCATCTCTCATGGCTCTATCTGCAGCTTCTATAGAGTCATCTCTCATGGCTCTATCTGCAGCTTCTATAGAGTCATCTCTCATGGCTCTATCTGCAGCTTCTATAGAGTCATCTCTCATGGCTCTATCTGCAGCTTCTATAGAGTCCTCTCTCATGGCTCTATCTGCAGCTTCTATAGAGTCATCTCTCATGGCTCTATCTGCAGCTTCTATAGAGTCATCTCTCATGGCTCTATCTGCAGCTTCTATAGAGTCATCTCTCATGGCTCTATCTGCAGCTTCTATAGAGTCCTCTCTCATGGCTCTATCTGCAGCTTCTATAGAGTCATCTCTCATGGCTCTATCTGCAGCTTCTATAGAGTCCTCTCTCATGGCTCTATCTGCAGCTTCTATAGAGTCATCTCTCATGGCTCTATCTGCAGCTTCTCTAGAGTCATCTCTCATGGCTCTATCTGCAGCTTCTATAGAGTCATCTCTCATGGCTCTATCTGCAGCTTCTCTGGAGTCATCTCTCATGGCTCTATCTGCAGCTTCTCTGGAGTCATCTCTCATGGCTCTATCTGCAGCTCCTATAGAGTCATCTCTCATGGCTCTATCTGCAGCTTCTCTAGAGTCATCTCTCATGGCTCTATCTGCAGCTTCTCTAGAGTCATCTCTCATGGCTCTATCTGGAGCTTCTCTAGAGTCCTCTCTCATGGCTCTATCTGCAGCTTCTCTGGAGTCATCTCTCATGGCTCTATCTGCAGCTTCTCTAGAGTCATCTCTCATGGTTCTATCTGCAGCTTCTCTGGAGTCATCTCTCATGGCTCTATCTGCAGCTTCTATAGAGTCATCTCTCATGGCTCTATCTGCAGCTTCTATAGAGTCATCTCTCATGGCTCTATCTGCAGCTTCTATAGAGTCATCTCTCATGGCTCTATCTGCAGCTTCTATAGAGTCATCTCTCATGGCTCTATCTGCAGCTTCTCTAGAGTCATCTCTCATGGCTCTATCTGCTTCTCTAGAGTCATCTCTCATGGCTCTATCTACAGCTTCTATAGAGTCATCTCTCATGGCTCTATCTGCAGCTTCTATAGAGTCATCTCTCATGGCTCTATCTGCAGCTTCTATAGAGTCATCTCTCATGGCTCTATCTGCAGCTTCTCTGGAGTCATCTCTCATGGCTCTATCTGCAGCTTCTCTGGAGTCCTCTCTCATGGCTCTATCTGCAGCTTCTCTAGAGTCATCTCTCATGGCTCTATCTGCAGCTTCTCTAGAGTCATCTCTCATGGCTCTATCTGCAGCTTCTCTAGAGTCATCTCTCATGGCTCTATCTGCAGCTTCTCCAGAGTCAGTTCTTATGGCTCTATCTGCAGCTTCTCTGGAGTCATCTCTCATGGCTCTATCTGCAGCTTCTCTAGAGTCATCTCTCATGGCTCTATCTGCAGCTTCTCCAGAGTCATCTCTCATGGCTCTATCTGCAGCTTCTCTGGAGTCATCTCTCATGGCTCTATCTGCAGCTTCTCCAGAGTCATCTCTCATGGCTCTATCTGCAGCTTCTCTGGAGTCATCTCTCATGGCTCTATCTGCAGCTTCTATAGAGTCATCTCTCATGGCTCTATCTGCAGCTTCTCCAGAGTCATCTCTCATGGCTCTATCTGCAGCTTCTCTGGAGTCATCTCTCATGGCTCTATCTGCAGCTTCTCCAGAGTCATCTCTCATGGCTCTATCTGCAGCTTCTCTGGAGTCATCTCTCATGGCTCTATCTGCAGCTTCTCCAGAGTCATCTCTCATGGCTCTATCTGCAGCTTCTCTAGAGTCATCTCTCATGGCTCTATCTGCAGCTTCTCCAGAGTCATCTCTCATGGCTCTATCTGCAGCTTCTCTGGAGTCATCTCTCATGGCTCTATCTGCAGCTTCTCTAGAGTCATCTCTCATGGCTCTATCTGCAGCTTCTATAGAGTCATCTCTCATGGCTCTATCTGCAGCTTCTCTAGAGTCATCTCTCATGGCTCTATCTGCAGCTTCTATAGAGTCATCTCTCATGGCTCTATCTGCAGCTTCTCTGGAGTCATCTCTCATGGCTCTATCTGCAGCTTCTATAGAGTCATCTCTCATGGCTCTATCTGCAGCTTCTATAGAGTCATCTCTCATGGCTCTATCTGCAGCTTCTATAGAGTCATCTCTCATGGCTCTATCTGCAGCTTCTCTAGAGTCATCTCTCATGGCTCTATCTGCAGCTTCTATAGAGTCATCTCTCATGGCTCTATCTGCAGCTTCTCTGGAGTCATCTCTCATGGCTCTATCTGCAGCTTCTATAGAGTCATCTCTCATGGCTCTATCTGCAGCTTCTATAGAGTCATCTCTCATGGCTCTATCTGCAGCTTCTATAGAGTCATCTCTCATGGCTCTATCTGCAGCTTCTCTAGAGTCATCTCTCATGGCTCTATCTGCAGCTTCTATAGAGTCATCTCTCATGGCTCTATCTGCAGCTTCTCTGGAGTCATCTCTCATGGCTCTATCTGCAGCTTCTCTAGAGTCATCTCTCATGGCTCTATCTGCAGCTTCTATAGAGTCATCTCTCATGGCTCTATCTGCAGCTTCTCTGGAGTCATCTCTCATGGCTCTATCTGCAGCTTCTCTAGAGTCATCTCTCATGGCTCTATCTGCAGCTTCTATAGAGTCATCTCTCATGGCTCTATCTGCAGCTTCTACAGAGTCATCTCTCATGGCTCTATCTGCAGCTTCTCTGGAGTCATCTCTCATGGCTCTATCTGCAGCTTCTCTGGAGTCCTCTCTCATGGCTCTATCTGCAGCTTCTATAGAGTCATCTCTCATGGCTCTATCTGCAGCTTCTCTAGAGTCCTCTCTCATGGCTCTATCTGCAGCTTCTCTGGAGTCATCTCTCATGGCTCTATCTGCAGCTTCTCTAGAGTCCTCTCTCATGGCTCTATCTGCAGCTTCTCTGGAGTCATCTCTCATGGCTCTATCTGGAGCTTCTCTGGAGTCATCTCTCATGGCTCTATCTACAGCTTCTATAGAGTCCTCTCTCATGGCTCTATCTGCAGCTTCTCCAGAGTCATCTCTCATGGCTCTATCTGCAGCTTCTATAGAGTCATCTCTCATGGCTCTATCTGCAGCTTCTCCAGAGTCATCTCTCATGGCTCTATCTACAGCTTCTATAGAGTCATCTCTCATGGCTCTATCTGCAGCTTCTCCAGAGTCATCTCTCATGGCTCTATCTGCAGCTTCTCTAGAGTCATCTCTCATGGCTCTATCTGCAGCTTCTATAGAGTCATCTCTCATGGCTCTATCTGCAGCTTCTACAGAGTCATCTCTCATGGCTCTATCTGCAGCTTCTACAGAGTCATCTCTCATGGCTCTATCTGCAGCTTCTCTAGAGTCATCTCTCATGGCTCTATCTGCAGCTTCTACAGAGTCATCTCTCATGGCTCTATCTGCAGCTTCTACAGAGTCATCTCTCATGGCTCTATCTGCAGCTTCTATAGAGTCATCTCTCATGGCTCTATCTGCAGCTTCTATAGAGTAATCTCTCATGGCTCTATCTGCAGCTTCTATAGAGTCATCTCTCATGGCTCTATCTGCAGCTTCTCTGGAGTCATCTCTCATGGCTCTATCTGCAGCTTCTATAGAGTCATCTCTCATGGCTCTATCTGCAGCTTCTCTGGAGTCATCTCTCATGGCTCTATCTGCAGCTTCTATAGAGTCATCTCTCATGGCTCTATCTGCAGCTTCTATAGAGTCATCTCTCATGGCTCTATCTGCAGCTTCTATAGAGTCATCTCTCATGGCTCTATCTGCAGCTTCTATAGAGTCATCTCTCATGGCTCTATCTGCAGCTTCTATAGAGTCATCTCTCATGGCTCTATCTGCAGCTTCTATAGAGTCATCTCTCATGGCTCTATCTGCAGCTTCTATAGAGTCATCTCTCATGGCTCTATCTGCAGCTTCTATAGAGTCATCTCTCATGGCTCTATCTGCAGCTTCTATAGAGTCATCTCTCATGGCTCTATCTGCAGCTTCTCTGGAGTCATCTCTCATGGCTCTATCTGCAGCTTCTATAGAGTCATCTCTCATGGCTCTATCTGCAGAGTCCTCTCTCATGGCTCTATCTGCAGCTTCTATAGAGTCATCTCTCATGGCTCTATCTGCAGCTTCTATAGAGTCATCTCTCATGGCTCTATCTGCAGCTTCTATAGAGTCATCTCTCATGGCTCTATCTACAGCTTCTATAGAGTCATCTCTCATGGCTCTATCTGCAGCTTCTCCAGAGTCATCTCTCATGGCTCTATCTGCAGCTTCTCTAGAGTCATCTCTCATGGCTCTATCTGCAGCTTCTATAGAGTCATCTCTCATGGCTCTATCTGCAGCTTCTACAGAGTCATCTCTCATGGCTCTATCTGCAGCTTCTACAGAGTCATCTCTCATGGCTCTATCTGCAGCTTCTCTAGAGTCATCTCTCATGGCTCTATCTGCAGCTTCTACAGAGTCATCTCTCATGGCTCTATCTGCAGCTTCTACAGAGTCATCTCTCATGGCTCTATCTGCAGCTTCTATAGAGTCATCTCTCATGGCTCTATCTGCAGCTTCTATAGAGTAATCTCTCATGGCTCTATCTGCAGCTTCTATAGAGTCATCTCTCATGGCTCTATCTGCAGCTTCTCTGGAGTCATCTCTCATGGCTCTATCTGCAGCTTCTATAGAGTCATCTCTCATGGCTCTATCTGCAGCTTCTCTGGAGTCATCTCTCATGGCTCTATCTGCAGCTTCTATAGAGTCATCTCTCATGGCTCTATCTGCAGCTTCTATAGAGTCATCTCTCATGGCTCTATCTGCAGCTTCTATAGAGTCATCTCTCATGGCTCTATCTGCAGCTTCTATAGAGTCATCTCTCATGGCTCTATCTGCAGCTTCTATAGAGTCATCTCTCATGGCTCTATCTGCAGCTTCTATAGAGTCATCTCTCATGGCTCTATCTGCAGCTTCTCTGGAGTCATCTCTCATGGCTCTATCTGCAGCTTCTATAGAGTCATCTCTCATGGCTCTATCTGCAGAGTCCTCTCTCATGGCTCTATCTGCAGCTTCTATAGAGTCATCTCTCATGGCTCTATCTGCAGCTTCTATAGAGTCATCTCTCATGGCTCTATCTGCAGCTTCTCTGGAGTCATCTCTCATGATTACATTTTCCCACAGGCCGACAACAGGTTCAACAAAATGATTTCCCTCAAAGAAACAAACAAACATGCTCTCCTGTTGTCTCAAGAACAAGAAAAGGAAACATCCACGTGAACTCAGCTGCTGTGATGCAGACTAAGCCGGATACTTGGCATCTCATCTCGGGTAAGGTTCATCAACGTTTGGGCTCAGGCTCTGATTCAGTGAAGGGGTGCGTGCAATATACCGGCGGGCCAGAATCTTGCGGGCCAAAATTAAATCCACCACGGGCCGGATTTTGGCCCCCGGGCCTTGAGTTTGACATGTATGCTTTTCTTTTTTTTGGTATGTATTTATAGAAGGACCATGCATACAAAAACATAATCTCAGCAAAGAGAAGAGATGCACTATGCCAGATTATAGCTAATAGCTCATTTCCATCTGTGGTCC
>NC_136907.1:81600994-81649096 GCF_949606895.1 Notothenia rossii | reverse complement strand
TGTATCCTGAGATTAAAGCCAGAACTCGATATATTTCTCCTCCTGGTCACATCCCCATCACCTGTCCTCATGTACCCCCGCCCCCTCATTCTCCTATTTAAAGATCAGTCATGCCTCCATCAGGACGGTCACCACGTTCTGTGTATACATACTAATCATTCAAAAGGGAAGCCTTGAATCCTCCAGAGAAACAGCGGGGGGGTGATGCTCCCTGCAGCAGCCCGGCGAGAGGCTTTCTTTTTCGGCTCCGAACAGCTGTGTGAGCCGCCCCTCAGTCTGGAGGAGTGCTAACGCTAAAGCTAACAGAGCTCACCTGTGGAGGTGTTTCTCCCGGCAGGTGACAGCGATGCTTCTTCAACCTCTGAGAGTTTATATCAGATGCTGTAGTTCACACCGACAGAAAGGCAGGTTCCTCCATCCAGCGCTGTAGCGTTTCAGCATCAGGGCCAGCGATTGGATGAACGATAACCACGTGATCCTGCTGACCAATCAGCTGCTCTGTTCTCCAGAGTTGAAGGACCCACGCCCTGTCTGTGCTAACCATGATGCTAACACCAATAATAACATAGTCATAATAATAATAATACACTTTATTGGTAAAGAGTAAAAATATGATTTAAGAAAAAATAAATATAATTCATAGAAAATAAAGGCCACTTAACATTTATAATAAAACAATAATAATAGCAATAATAATAATACTTGGTAATTTCCAACACCAGAAAATACAGTGCATTTAATACAAATAAAAAAAGCTCCTTTATTGTTATTGACAGGTGAGTTGGATCAACATGAAAGATGTATCTACATAAAACCAAATCTGTATTTCCTTTGTGTTTAAAAACGTTCTGTGAAATGTATTTAACACAAAGTGCTTCATGATTGGTTTACATGCGACTGTTAGTGTCCAGCAGAGGGCAGCAGAGAAGAAGATGGAGCTTTATTAATCCCCCGAGGGGGAAATTCAGTTTCCACTCTGTCGTACACACACATTAGTTTTTATACAGGTTCAGGGTTACACACATGTCACATGGCAATGTATTTTAATGATTCATTATTGCATGGTTTTAAGTGTGTGTGTTTTATACCTTTTTATTGTGTGATTTTACTCTGAAATGTCTTTTTAACTGGTTTTAACTTCATGCTGCATGCTTTTATTTTTGAAATGTTTGGACTGGCCTTGCCCTCTCCATAAATTATTACCCCTCCCCATCCTTTACACACACAGTACACACTTTTTGTTGTGCACCGACAGAAATGTTGAGATAGTCACATTTGATGTTGGTGTTTGGTTGTATTGTCTTCCACTTCCTGTCATTCCAGGCTCCCTGATTAGGCTTGTTTGAGACGCGTTGCGGCTCGCCTCGAAAGTAGACGAGAATAGCCGATCGCAGCCGGGGGAGGTCTCAAAAAGCTCGCCTGAAGTCGGAACATGAGTCGGACAGCTCCGAGTCGGCTTCGGCTTGTTCTTCGACCTTCTTCTTCTCTCGTTTTTTTTGGCGGATTGCAAACAGCTTTAAGGTGCATACCGCCACCTCCGGAGTCGGCTTGACTCGGTTTGCATTTATAAAGAATGCACACATGTGTTTAATCGTTAATGTCAGATATGTACTAAGTAAATACATTTGTTCCTGCTCAAGATTAGATTCCACTCTATTGATGTTGCACAGATTACAGGTACTGAGACAACGAAATGCAGTTTAGCTTCCAACCAGGAGTGCAACAAGCAGTAAAGTGAAAAGTAACGTACACAATCTACAGAATAAAATATAAAATTAATTGAATGATGAATAAACAGTGAGGGGTATGAATACACTAGATACACACAACAACCTGAGAGCAGTATGAACAGTGTGTATGAATACACTAGATACACACAGCAGCCTGAGAGCAGTATGAACAGTGTGTATGAATACACTAGATACACACAGCAGCCTGAGAGCAGTATGAACAGTGTGTATGAATACACTAGATACACACAGCAGCCTGAGAGCAGTATGAACAGTGTGTATGAATACACTAGATACACACAGCAGCCTGTGAGCAGTATGAACAGTGTGTATGAATACACTAGATACACACAGCAGCCTGAGAGCAGTATGAACAGTGTGTATGAATACACTAGATACACACAGCAGCCTGTGAGCAGTATGAACAGTGTGTATGAATACACTAGATACACACAGCAGCCTGAGAGCAGTATGAACAGTGTGTATGAATACACTAGATACACACAGCAGCCTGAGAGCAGTATGAACAGTGTGTATGAATACACTAGATACACACGGCAGCCTGTGAGCAGTATGAACAGTGTGTATGAATACACTAGATACACACAGCAGCCTGAGAGCAGTATGAACAGTGTGTATGAATACACTAGATACACACAGCAGCCTGTGAGCAGTATGAACAGTGTGTATGAATACACTAGATACACACAGCAGCCTGAGAGCAGTATGAACAGTGTGTATGAATACACTAGATACACACAACAACCTGAGAGCAGTATGAACAGTGTGTATGAATACACTAGATACACACAGCAGCCTGAGAGCAGTATGAACAGTGTGTATGAATACACTAGATACACACAGCAGCCTGAGAGCAGTATGAACAGTGTGTATGAATACACTAGATACACACAGCAGCCTGAGAGCAGTATGAACAGTGTGTATGAATACACTAGATACACACAGCAGCCTGAGAGCAGTATGAACAGTGTGTATGAATACACTAGATACACACAGCAGCCTGAGAGCAGTATGAACAGTGTGTATGAATACACTAGATACACACAGCAGCCTGAGAGCAGTATGAACAGTGTGTATGAATACACTAGATACACACAGCAGCCTGAGAGCAGTATGAACAGTGTGTATGAATACACTAGATACACACAGCAGCCTGAGAGCAGTATGAACAGTGTGTATGAATACACTAGATACACACAACAACCTGAGAGCAGTATGAACAGTGTGTATGAATACACTAGATACACACAGCAGCCTGAGAGCAGTATGAACAGTGTGTATGAATACACTAGATACACACAACAGCCTGTGAGCAGTATGAACAGTGTGTATGAATACACTAGATACACACAACAACCTGAGAGCAGTATGAACAGTGTGTATGAATACACTAGATACACACAGCAGCCTGAGAGCAGTATGAACAGTGTGTATGAATACACTAGATACACACAGCAGCCTGAGAGCAGTATGAACAGTGTGTATGAATACACTAGATACACACAACAACCTGAGAGCAGTATGAACAGTGTGTATGAATACTCTAGATACACACGACAACCTGAGAGCAGTATGAACAGTGTGTATGAATACACTAGATACACACAGCAGCCTGAGAGCAGTATGAACAGTGTGTATGAATACACTAGATACACACAACAGCCTGTGAGCAGTATGAACAGTGTGTATGAATACACTAGATACACACAGCAGCCTGTGAGCAGTATGAACAGTGTGTATGAATACACTAGATACACACAGCAGCCTGTGAGCAGTATGAACAGTGTGTATGAATACACTAGATACACACTGCAGCCTGAGAGCAGTATGAACAGTGTGTATGAATACACTAGATACACACAACAACCTGAGAGCAGTATGAACAGTGTGTATGAATACACTAGATACACACAGCAGCCTGAGAGCAGTATGAACAGTGTGTATGAATACACTAGATACACACAACAGCCTGTGAGCAGTATGAACAGTGTGTATGAATACACTAGATACACACAGCAGCCTGTGAGCAGTATGAACAGTGTGTATGAATACACTAGATACACACAGCAGCCTGTGAGCAGTATGAACAGTGTGTATGAATACACTAGATACACACAGCAGCCTGTGAGCAGTATGAACAGTGTATGAATACACTAGATACACACAGCAGCCTGAGAGCAGTATGAACAGTGTGTATGAATACACTAGATACACACAGCAGCCTGAGAGCAGTATGAACAGTGTGTATGAATACACTAGATACACACAGCAGCCTGAGAGCAGTATGAACAGTGTGTATGAATACACTAGATACACACAGCAGCCTGAGAGCAGTATGAACAGTGTGTATGAATACACTAGATACACACAGCAGCCTGAGAGCAGTATGAACAGTGTGTATGAATACACTAGATACACACAGCAGCCTGAGAGCAGTATGAACAGTGTGTATGAATACACTAGATACACACAGCAGCCTGAGAGCAGTATGAACAGTGTGTATGAATATGCTAAGATATATAAAGTATGAAAACGGTAAGCAGTGCAAGTATAGTATAAAATATATAGATATTAATTTCATGATGATAAACATTGTGGAACAATGATGAAAAATGTGAATGGAAGCGGCGACGTAAAACTGACACAAAACAACAAACTTTTGCCGAGCCAATTGGAGAGCTTCATCAGCAGCACGGGGTAAAACCCACCAATGAGCGCTCAGCTGGAGATACCAGCGAGTCGTTTCCCATCAAGCATTTCGCTTCTGCAGCCCGTGGAGAGGAACTGCCCCGCCTCGCCGCGCCTCGCTCTCAAGGCTGCGGGCGTCTTTGTCCCGTGAGATTTCAACGTCTCATGTGAGCGAGCCTCCAGAGCAAGTCGGACAAAATGACTAACCATCATGCAACGCATGAGCAAGACGTTGATCGCAATTGCGCAGGTCTGCGCAGGTCTCGCTTGTCTCAAACAAGCCTAGTGTCTCCCTTTTGTGTGTCTCGCGCTCATCAGCACCAGCCCCGCCCCTGATTGTTTCCACCTGTGTCTTGTTGTTGTGTGTTTACATCCCCCAGTCTCTCAGTCTCCCAGTGTTCCTTGTCAGTTCGTCTTGTCTCATGTCAGATCTATGCTCTCCTTGTTGTCAAGATATTTTGGCCCTCACTACGTGATCGATTTTCTTTTGTTCTCTTTTTGTCATCTCATCCAGAGATTTGGTAGTGATTATTTTTGTTCATCTATTGAAAATAAAGTATCTTACAAATACTTTACCTCTGTCTCCTGGGTCGTGCAATTGGGTCCTATACCCTGAGTTCGTAACACTTTTTACATCATGCACACACACAGTTATATGCACACATGCAGTTGAGAGGTCAGAGCGGAGGCAGCCAGTCTAGCCGGCACCAGGGAGCAGTTGGGGGTTAGGTGCCTTGCTCAAGGGCTCTTCGGCAGTGGCCCAGGAGGTGAACTGGCTCCTCTCCAGTACCAGTCCACAATCCGTATTTTTTGGTGCGATCGGGACGTGAACCGGCGACCCTTCGTTCCAAAGTCCAATCCCCTACAGACTGAACCACTGCCGGCATGGAGAATCGGGTCGAGCCTAATTACAAAAGCATCATCCATGCCAAAAAACAACAAGCAACCGTCCAATCACAACCCTTACAGACAGCCTTTCAAAAATAAAACAGTTTTCTGAGACACAACGGTCCACTGAACATTTAGTTTCCTCTCCCAAGGCGTGTCTCCAGCTCAGTTACGGAAACAGTGCTGCCTGGATTATTATTAAACTCAGTGGAAGGGTTCAGTATGGGAACAAATGTAGAACTCGTAATGTAGAGGTGTAAGGGAGTCAAACATGTGTATACATAATTATACATTTGTGAATGTTTCATTTGTAATAAGTTGTGAATTGTATTTCTATGAGATTGTTTCATTTAATATTTTAGGTTATTTTTCCCGTGGGAACACTTTCCTGTTGTCTTTGTTTACTTCCTGTATGATGTGGATGTGACGTGCAACGGGGACGTTTAAAGGGCATTGTGTGTTTGTTGTCCTCAGAATAAATGCCAGAGAACATCTGAGATGCTTCGCTGTCCCTTCTTCCACACCCTCTGTTTATAACGAGTCATCTACAGTTGTGTCTCGTTACAGAGGTTCCTGAACAATCGGAAAATTTGCTTTAATGGCGCCTGAAGTTTGAAGAAAAACTGTAGCTCCGAGCCTGATGACAAAATCTAACGAAACCACAAAAGCTCTCTGAGATGGGAAACAAGCTTGTGTTGTAACATGTCTGCAGCCCACAGTGACAGGAAACACCAAACCACGACACAAAAACCTCTGGAGCAAAGACAACACAATACTGATCAACATGAAACACAAAAGACAAAACAAACGGATGGATTCACGTTGTATTTAACTGAAGACATTTCAAGAATCTCTATGTACTGGTTTACTTCACAGACTTGGGTTTGTTAGTGCTTTTGTTCTTATCTTTATAAAATATGTTTCTCTGTTGTTCTCTCTTGGTCTGTGATTCATTATGGTGTACCACAGGGTTCAATCCTAGGTCCTCTCAGTTTCTATTTACATGCTGCTTTATCTGAGGAATTTTCTTTGTTTTGCAGACAAGATGTGACGGAAGACTCTGATATAATTCAGTCAACATAGCAGCTGGATTTTCTTTTGTAAATTTAGGAATTAGTTTAAGGAAATTAAGTGATAAGAGATCACCAAACTATAACAATGATCATCTGCAGCTGACACCACATGCTGCTACCAGTCTGAAACCAGGAGGAAGTGTAACTGAGAGAAGTGAAATACAGATCTAAGAGGAGACAGAGAGATTCAGGGAGGAGCTAAGATGTTCCTGAACTATAGAAGAGAGAGGAACTTCCATATTCACCAGAGTTTAACACAGTCCATCATCATCATCACCTTCATTCAACATGCTGTCATTAGACTATTATTTACATTCCCTACTGTTAGTTTCCATTCTAAGAGGTACGTAACATTCTGCATGAAAACGTTAACTTCTAATGTTGATCAAATGTGATCTATTAACTGAGTCTTTTGAATTACTCCTCTCTTCAGGGGTCAGCTGTGAAAATTTCACTGCATTACAGAGAGAAGAGTTCAGTCCAGAAGGCAGCTCTGTTACTCTGTCCTACAGATACTCCAAAGAAGCAGCTGGTAATGATTATTTCTTCTGGTATCGACAATATCCAGGAGAACCACCAGAGTTCCTCCTGTCTATCTCAGGGGCTAATTTCACACAAAAAGCAGAATCACTTGGATCGGACACCAGGTTCTTCACTGACCTGTCTGAAAGAAAGCAACGAGTGGATCTGCAGATCTCCTCTGCTGCAGTGACAGACTCTGCTGTGTACTACTGTGCTCTGAAGCCCACAGTGACAGGAAACACCAAGACTCTGTACAAAAACCTCTGGAGCAAAGACAACACAATACTGATCAGCATCCACCAGAGGGAGCCTCTCTCTGACAAACATCAATAGTTTTTGATTAAAAAGTAATGTAGTTTACCTGCTTGATAATTTGAGTTATATGTACAATTGTTCACTTCCATACAAACACATGGACTGCCTTTGATTAACATCTGCAAGTTAAAATGTTTAACTCAATCAGTGAAGCTGGCCTTTTATCGCAGCTTGAAATACAAGTACTGTCTCCATAAACTTAAAATAAGTGTTTATGTTTTTATGTCAGTCTGTGACTTAATGTGGTGTACCACAGGGTTCAATCCTAGGTCCTCTCACTTTCTCATTGGTTTCAGTTTATCTCCAAGCACAATGTGATTGAAGGTTCTATTGGAACAACAGCTTGTGTTGTGGTGTTCAAGACCTTTTAAATGTTGGGTATGAAGTACAATTCTTATTATATTAAAATCATTTAAAAAAGATTTCTCTCTCGATGAAACACCTTTCACTAATCTGACTTCACGTTAACGCCCATCATTGTTATTGCTACGTTTTTATTTACTGACTGATCAAACATTTCAAATCACCTCTCTCAATAATCTGGTACAAATCAAAGACTTAAGTTTTGATTGCTGTTGTTCTTATCTTTATAAAACAAGTTACTCTGGTGGTCTTTGATTAATCGTGGTGTACCACAGGGATAAATCATAGGTCCTCTCATGTTCTATTTACAGACTGCCTTTGGATCTGTCACCCAGGAGGAAGTGTAACTGAGAGAAGTGAAATAGAGATCTAAGAGCAGACAGAGAGATTCAGGGAGGAGCTAAGATGTTCCTGAACTATAGAAGAGAGAGGAACTTCCATATTCACCAGAGTTCAACACAGACCATCATCATCATCACCTTCATTCAACATGCTGTCCCTGCAGAACTCAGCTTTTTCTCTGATATGTTTTGCAATCTTATCCGGTTTGTTTCAGTCTGGATAAAACATCAGTGTAATTGATTTCTGAGTGTGGTTTTGCTAAAATAACTTTCATAACATGAAATAACAGAGTTAATCTTTCCCTCAGGCGTCAGCTGTCAAGATCTGACTCCAGTCAAAGCAGAAGAGTTCAGTCCAGAAGGCAGCTCTGTTACTCTGTCCTACAGATACTCCAAACAAACAGCTGGTGGTGTATATTTCTTCTGGTATCGACAATATCCTGGAGGACCACCAGAGTTCCTCATCTCACACTCTGCTTCAGGCGATGTAGGAACTAACCCAATCCCTAAACTGAATATTACAGTGGAGTCAAACCGAATCAATTTGATCATCTCCTCTGCTGCAGTGACAGACTCTGCTGTGTACTACTGTGCTGTGGAGCCCACAGTGACAGGAAACACCAACACTCTGTACAAAAACCTCTGGAGCAAATACAACACAATACTGATCAAGATCCACCAGAGGGAGCCTCTCTCTGTCAAACTTTAGGGAAACAACACAACTAATGTTCAAACAACTCAACCCCCAGCAGAGAGGCCTCCTTTATTTGATGCTTCAACACCACGTTACTTTAATTGATCTCTCACATTTATCCTCATAATGTTCAATTAGAGCATTCCACCAGGTGCCAGACTCCTGATGGACCTTCACCAACACTTCCTGTTTTTCATATTTATTCCCACAGGCCCTGAAAAGTGCAGTCATCAAATTTCTCAAAATGAATAACTTTGGCACTTCACTGATGAACATCTATAGGACTGCTCTAATTAACGTCTTTAATGACATCCACTTAAACACAGATAGTGGCAGAATCTTACTGTCAGTATTATTAGATCTCAGCGCTGCATTTGAAACTGTTGACCACAACATATTACTAGACCGACTGGATAACTGGCTGGGACTCTGGCACTGTTTTTATTGATTTGAATACTTCTTAAAGGACAGGAGCAACTTTGTTTCTATAGGTGACTCAACATCTTAGTTGACAGATATGTGGGGTTCCTCAAGGCTCCATCCTGGGGCCTCTTCTCTTTAACATCTAAATGCTTCCAGTAGCTTAGTTAATGGATAACAATGAAATAAGTTACCATTGCTATGCAGACGACACACACACGTGATAACATGATAACCAGGAGGAAGTGTAACTGAGAGAAGTGAAATACAGATCTAAGAGGAGACAGAGAGATTCAGGGAGGAGCTAAGATGTTCCTGAACTATAGAAGAGAGAGGAACTTCCATATTCACCAGAGTTCAACACAGACCATCATCATCACCTTCATTCAACATGCTTTCCCTGCAGAACTCAGCTTTTTCTCTGATATGTTTTGCAATCTTATCAGGTTAGTTTCATTCTTGCTTTCTGAGTGTGGTTTTGCTAAAATAACTTTTATAACATGAAATAACAGAGTTCATCTTTCCCTCAGGCGTCAGCTGTGACGATCTGACTCCAGTCAAAACAGAAGAGTTCAGTCCAGAAGGCAGCTCTGTTACTCTGTCCTACAGATACTCCAAAGAAGCAGCTGGTGATTATTTCTTCTGGTATCGACAATATCCAGGAGAACCACCAGAGTTCCTCATCTCACACTCTGCTTCAGGCGCTGTAGGAACTAACCTAATCCCTGGACTGAATATTACAGTGGAGTCAAACCGAATCAATTTGATCATCTCCTCTGCTGCAGTGACAGACTCTGCTGTGTACTACTGTGCTCTGAGGCCCACAGTGACAGGAAACACCAACACTCTGTACAAAAACCTCTGGAGCAAAGACAACACAATACTGCACAGCATCCACCAGAGGGAGCCTCTCTCTGTTCACTTTCAGCAGGATGTGATGATATAGTCTAGATTAGATTCTCTAAAACTCACAGCTGTGATGAAGAGCTCCAGAAACTCATTGGACATCCGAGTCTCCTCCTGCTGACTGCAGAGCTTCATGACTGACACCTCTCTGATTCCAGCTGTGAACATCAGACCAAACACAACTCACTAAACGTTTCCATACTGAACAACCACAGCTTTCCCCTCTGTGAACATGGAGAAACTGGCTGCAATTCTGCTCTGTTCAGCTCTCATAGGTACGTATGTTTCTGACAGGAGAACAGGAAGTATGCAGACTTTTTCAAAGCATTACACATCCAGTTTGGATCTTGGATTTACGCTTTACAGCAGTGTGGTTTTTTCACTAAGGGATTGATGGGTTTGTGACTTTGGAGCTGTAATGATAGCATGATGTCTTCCTCTCTAGGTAACAGCTTGGAAGATGCTATTACTGCCAGCAGTGCTGAAGTGTGTTCCTCAGAGGGCCGTAGTGTTACTCTGTCCTGTACATATTCAGTTAAAGCTGATAATCTCCAGTGGTACAGACAGGATCCTGAATCAGCTCCTCAGTTCCTCCTCCTGATCACTGACTCAAATCCGCCTTACGTGGTGGAAGCAAAACCTCCAATCCCTCGACTGACAGCCACACTGAACCAGGAGAAAAAACAAGTGGATCTGCAGATCTCCTCTGCTGCAGTGACAGACTCTGCTGTGTACTACTGTGCTCTGAGGCCCACAGTGACAGGAAACACCAACACTCTGTACAAAATCCTCTGGAGCACAGACACCACAATACTGATCAACATCCACCAGAGGGAGCCTCTCTCTCTTAGACTTTAGGGAAACAACACAACTAATGTTCAAACAACTCAACCCCCAGCAGAGAGGCCTCCTTTATTTGATGCTTCAACACCACGTTACTTTGATGTATCTCTCTCATTCATCCTGATAATGTTCAATGAGAGCATTCCACCAGGTGCCAGACTCCTGATAGACCTTCACCAACACTTCCTGTTTTTCATATTTATTCCCACAGGCCCTGAAACCTGCAGTCATCAAACCACTCTTAAAGACAAACCTGAGCGCTTCACTGATGAACATTTATAGGCCGGTTAAAATAATTGGATTTTTCTTTTAACAATTAAAAAGCTGTTTTGGCACTTGATAACTGTTTTGATGTGTTCCAGTCACACAGCACTGAGACTGCTCTAATTAACGTTTTAATGACATCCGCTTAAACACAGACAGTGGCAGAATCTCACTGTCAGTATTATTAGATCTCAGCGCTGCATTTGAAACTGTTGACCACAACATATTACTAGACCGACTGGAAAACTGGGTGGGACTCTGGCACTGTTTTTATTGTTCTGAATCCTACTGAAAGGACAGGAAACACTTTGTTTCTATAGGTAACTCAACATCCGAGTGGACGAATATGACCTGTGGGGTTCCTCAAGGCTCCATCCTGGGGACTCTTCTCTTTAACATCTACATGCTTCCAGTAGCTTAGTTTATGGATAACAATGAAATAAGTTACCAAAGCTATGCAGACGACACACACGTGATAACATGATAACCAGGAGGAAGTGTAACTGAGAGAAGTAAAATACAGATCTAAGAGGAGACAGAGAGATTCAGGGAGGAGCTAAGATGTTCCTGAACTATAGAAGAGAGAGGAACTTCCATATTCACCAGAGTTCAACACAGACCATCATCATCATCACCTTCATCCAACATGCTGTCCCTGCAGAACTCAGCTTTTTCTATGATATGTTTTGCAATCTTATCAGGTTTGTTGCACTCTTGCTTTCTGAGTGTGGTTTTGCTAAAATAACTTTTATAACATGAAATAACAGAGTTCATCTTTCCCTCAGGCGTCAGCTGTGACGATCTGACTCCAGTCAAAACAGAAGTGTTCAGTCCAGAAGGCAGCTCTGTTACTCTGTCCTACAGATACTCCAAACAAACAGCTAGTGGTGATTATTTCTTCTGGTATCGAGAATATCCAGGAGAACCACCAGAGTTCCTCCTGTCTATCTCAGGGCTTAATTTCACACAAAAAGCAGAATCACTTGGATCGGACACCAGGTTCTTCACTGACCTGTCTGAAGGAAAGCAACGAGTGGATCTGAGCATCTCCTCTGCTGCAGTGACAGACTCTGCTGTGTACTACTGTGCTGTGAAGCCCACAGTGACAGGAAACACCAACACTCTGTACAAAAACCTCTGGAGCAAAGACAACACAATACTGATCAACATCCACCAGAGGGAGCCTCTCTCTGACAAACATTAATAGCATTTGATTTTACAGTAATGTCATTGACTTGTTTGATCATTTGAATTATATGTACAATTGTTCCCTATGGGATTAATGGTTTCATAAAGATAAAGCAACACTTTCTCAGAATCAAGCAAAACTAAGAGTTTAAGAAAAAAAAAAGTGAGTCAACATCCATATGATGAATATTGATCTTTCGTGTTGTTTGTGCTGTACTATACGGTCTGTTTCTTTATTGTGTTAAGTCAGAAGTAAAGCTGTGCTATGAAAGTTAGCTTTTGCTACCTTTAGATCCATAACAATGCAAGCTAAGTAGCCTAACAGTTAGCTACATAGCTAGCAGTGAGTGAGTGTTCAGACACCGGCGCACACACTCAAACGGACTCGTGTGTCTGACTCTACCAACAGGCTTTCATGATTCTGTTTAGATATGCAAGTATAAGCCATGATAGCTTCTTTTATTAACACGCTAATTTGATATGAAAATCAATGGAGGCTGAGTTAACTTTGTAGGAAAACCTACCGTCCATGTCTGCCCCTGAGCTGTGTTTTATTTGTTAACTTCATAATTTTAATTTCCTGAAACATTTATTCTCCTCTCGTATTAACAGTGTGGATCATTGAGACAGTGTGGTGTCCAGAGTCTTATCCCGTTTTCCCACTTCCTCTGAGGGGACAGGAGGGGGTGCATGAAGAAAGACCTGCACCATCTTCCTCCACGCTGGGCGAAGCTGTTACCACTTGCTCAGTGTCATTTCATTTGACCAAATGTTTTATACATTTAATAGATTTTATTATTATCTATTTTGTTTTATGTCCTTTTATTTAAAACATTCTTTGAGACTTCATCTTCTGGTTCAAATTTCAATAAATGTAATTTGTATAAACACTCTTTTGTCTTTATTCTACATGAAAATGTTAGAGATTCCATTCAAATCTGTTGATTATTCATATCTTCCTCAGGAATAGTATGTTGAGGTTTTAATGCTAAATGTATATCATGTCCTCACAGGATATAGAACGAGACAACACAGTGTGTATCCATTGTGTCTGAATGCTTCAGCTCTTCAGACCAACATAGTGAGATGTGAGCATGTTCCTAATTGTGTTGGTATGCAGCCTAGGTCTGCTCTGTTTCATAAAGCAAATCTGACACTTTTATATTGTAGAATTGGTTAAATTAAAGCAGTCTTTAATTGTTTGTCCTAAACATAGCAATATATGCTTTTGAAATGTAACATGTCTTTGACAAAATAACAGTATACAGTTTATATTGTGTATCACCTTTACCTTTAGTCGTGGAACGACGGATCAGCTTTTTACTCTCGCAAGGATCCTGGAGGGTGCCTGGGAGTATGCTTATCCAGTCTACATGTGTTTTGTAGACTTGGAGAAGGCATATGACCGGGTTCCCAGGGAGTCACTGTGGGAGGTGCTGCGGGAGTATGGGGTGAGGGGGTCTCTACTCAGGGCCATCCAATCTCTGTACTCCCAAAGCGAGAGCTGTGTCCGGGTCCTCGGCAGTAAGTCGGACCCATTTCAGGTGAGGGTTGGCCTCCGCCAGGGCTGCGCTTTGTCACCAATCCTGTTTGTAATATACATGGATCGGATTTCGAGGCGTAGTCGTGGGGGAGGGGGTCTGCAGTTCGGTGGACTAAGGATTGCACCACTGCTTTTTGCAGATGATGTGGTTCTGATGGCTTCATCGGTCTGCGACCTTCAGCACTCACTGGATCGGTTCGCAACCGAGTGTGAAGCGGCTGGGATGAGGATCAGCACCTCCAAATCTGAGGCCATGGTTCTCAGCAGGAAACCGATGGACTGTCCACTCCATGTAGGGAATGAGTCCTTACCCCAAGTGAAGGAGTTCAAGTATCTCGGGGTCTTGTTCTCGAGTGAGGGAACAATGGAGCGTGAGATGGGTCGGAGAATCGGAGCAGCGGGAGCGGTACTGCAGTCTCTTTACCGCACCGTTGTGACGAAAAGGGAGCTGAGCCAGAAGGCAAAGCTCTCTGTCTACCGGGCCATTTTCGTTCCTACCCTCACCTATGGTCATGAAGGATGGGTCATGACCGAAAGAACGAGATCGCGGGTACAAGCGGCCGAGATGGGTTTTCTCCGCAGGGTGGCTGGTGTCTCCCTTAGGGATAAGGTGAGAAGTTCGGTCATCCGGGAGGGACTCGGAGTTGAACCGCTCCTCCTTCGCGTCGAAAGGAGCCAGTTGAGGTGGTTCGGGCACCTAGTTAGGATGCCACCTGGGCGCCTCCCTAGGGAGGTGTTCCAGGCACGTCCAGCTGGGAAGAGACCAAGGGGTAGACCTAGAACCAGATGGAGGGATTATATCTCTTCTCTGGCCTGGGAGCGCCTTGGGACCCCCCAGTCAGAGCTGGTTGATGTGGCCAGGGAAAAGAAAGTTTGGGGCTCTCTGCTGGAACTGCTACCTCCGCGACCCGACCACGGATAAGCGGGAGAAGATGGATGGATGGATGGATGGATCACCTTTAGCTTGGAAATACATAGATGTGTTTTTTTAAACTATAAAATAAATAAATAGACAGACCCTTTATCAATCCCAAATTGGGCAATGATTTAACAGCAGCAGTGTGTTCAGGTATTCAAGTATTTAAAATTGGAATAAAGTATGAACTACACAACACAAGTCTAATGCACAGCAATCCATAAGAGAAGTCCGATATGTCCATGAAACTCCCCAGGAGGCACCAACACTAACGTGCCCGAGTGGACTCGAGTTTGCTGCATGAGTTGCACTGTATGATCTGTGGTGTAGTGGGCTGTCACTCAAAAACTGAGTAGCCAATGGGGACGCATCCCTGAAAGTCCCACCCACCTGGGACGTTTGTGTCAAAATCTAAAACAAAAAATGAGGGAGCGCAAACGAGAAGAGCTGCAGCGAGAGCAAAAGTCTGATAATTGAGAAAGAAGAAAAAGAACTGCAAACAAAAACCTCTGTTAAAACAAAGAAAAAAGACTTATAGTTTACGTGATTACACGAATGATTTGTTTGCAACTTATAGTTTTATTGTTGAAATTAAATGTATTTTGCTTGACTCAGTTTTTTTTCTCTTAAACTCTTAGTTTTGATTGATTCTGAGAAAGTGTTGCTTTATCCTTAGGAAACAAAACTAATCCCATCCCTACCATACAAAACACATGGACTGCCTTTGATTCACATCCAAAGGTTCCAATGTTTAATTCAATCAGTTAATCTGGCATTTTATAACAGGTACAAATTAAAGTAGGTAGTCTCCACACAAAAAAAGACATGTTTCAGTCAGTCAATGATTGCATGTGGTGTACCACAGGTTTCAATCCTAGGTCCTTTCACTTTGTCATTATCTCTGAGCACAATGCGATCAAAGGTTCTATTGGAACAGCAGCTTGTGTTGTGGTGTTCAAGACCTTTTAAATGTTGGGGATGAAGAAAAAATCTTATTAGATTAAGATCCTTTTAAACAGTTTTCTCTCTCGATGAAAAACCTCTCACTAATCTGACTTCACGTTAATGCCCGTCATTGTCATTGCTATGTTTTTTTTTAATTGACTGATCAAACATTTTAAATCCCCTCTCTCAATAATCTGGTTCAAATCACAGACTTAAGTTTTGATTGCTTTTGTTCTTATCTTTATAAAACAAGTTACTCTGGTGGTCTGTGATTAATCGTGGTGTACCACAGGGTTCTATTCTAGGTCCTCTGACTTTTTATTTACAGACTGCCTTTGGATCTTTTACCCAGGAGGAAGTGTAACAGAGAGAAGTGAAATACAGATCTAAGAGGAGACAGAGAGATTCAGGGAGGAGCTAAGATGTTCCTGAAATATAGAAGAGAGAGGAACTTCCATATTCACCAGAGTTCAACACAGACCATCATCATCATCACCTTCATTCAACATGCTGTCCCTGCAGAACTCAGCTTTTTCTCTGATATGTTTTGCAATTTTATCAGGTTAGTTGCACTCTTGCTTTCTGAGTGTGGTTTTGCTCAAATACATTTTATAACATGAAATAACAGAGTTAATCTTTCCCTCAGGCGTCAGCTGTCAAGATCGGACTCCAGTCAAAACAGAAGAGTTCAGTCCAGAAGGCAGCTCTGTTACTCTGTCCTACAGATACTCCAAACAAACAGCTGGTGATGATTATTTCTTCTGGTATCGACAATATCCAGGAGAACCACCAGAGTTCCTCCTGTCTATCTCAGGGCTTAATTTCACACAAAAAGCAGAATCACTTGGATCGGACACCAGGTTCTTCACTGACCTGTCTGAAGGAAAGCAACGAGTGGATCTGAGCATCTCCTCTGCTGCAGTGACAGACTCTGCTGTGTACTACTGTGCTGTGAAGCCCACAGTGACAGGAAACACCAACACTCTGTACAAAAACCTCTGGAGCAAAGACAACACAATACTGATCAACATCCACCAGAGGGAGTCTCTCTCTGTCAAACTTTAGGGAAACAACACAACTAATGTTCAAACAACTCAACCCCCAGCAGAGAGGCCTCCTTTATTTGATGCTTCAACACCACGTTACTTTAATTTATCTCTCACATTTATCCTGATAATGTTAAATGAGAGCATTCCACCAGGTGCCAGACTTCGATGGACCTTCACCAACACTTCCTGTTTTTCATATTTATTCCCACAGGCCCTGAAAAGTGCAGTCATCAAATTTCTCAAAATGAATAACTTTGGCGCTTCACTGATGATAATCTATAGGACTGCTCTAATTAACGTCTTTAATGACATCCACTTAAAAACAGACAGTGGCAGAATCTCACTGTCAGTATTATTAGATCTCAGCGCTGCATTTGAAACTGTTGACCACAACATATTACTAGACCGACTGGAAAACTGGGTGGGACTCGGGCACTGTTTTTATTGGTCTGAATCCTACTGAAAGGACAGGAAACACTTTTTTTCTATAGGTAACTCAACATCTGAGTGGACGAATATGACCTGTGGGGTTCCTCAAGGCTCCATGCTGGAGACTCTTCTCTTTAACATCTACATGCTTCCAGTAGCTTAGTTAATGGATAACAATGAAATAAGTTACCAAAGCTATGCAGACGACACACACGTGATGACATGAAAACCAGGAGGAAGTGTAACTGAGAGAAGTGAAATACAGATCTAAGAGGAGACAGAGAGATTCAGGGAGGAGCTAAGATGTTCCTGAAATATAGAAGAGAGAGGAACTTCCATATTTACCAGAGTTCAACACAGACCATCATCATCATCACCTTTGTTCAACATGCTGTCATTACATCATTGTGTAATCTTTTTCTTTTTAGTTTCAGTCATAAGAGGTATGTAACATTCTTTGTAAAAAAGTTGAATTACAGATTAATTTTACGCGATTTATTTTAATTGCTTTGAAATGTGATCTATTAACTGAGTCTTTTGAATTACTCCTCTATTCAGTCAGCTGTGAAGATCTCACTCCATCAGAGCAAGAAGAGTTCAGTCCAGAAGGCAGCTCTGTTACTCTGTCCTACAGATACTCCAAAAATATAAAAGCTAGTGGTTATTTCTTCTGGTATCGACAATATCCACGAAAACAACCGGAGTTTCTTCTTTACATCTTGGGAACACTTTTGACAAGACAAGCAGAGTCTCTGAAATCAGACACAAAGTTCTCTTCTATACGGTCTGCAGGAAAGAACATACATCTGAACATCTCCTCTGCTGCAGTGACAGACTCTGCTGTGTACTACTGTGCTGTGAGGCCCACAGTGACAGGAAACACCAACACTCTGTACAAAAACCTCTGCAGCTTCTCCCTGAACATTCACACACTTCAGATCCCGCCTTTTTCTGAACAACATCGCCATCAAGTGGACACCTCGAACAGTACAACTTCTCCTCAAAGTGACACACATCCAAGCTCTGAGGGAGACTCCAAAGATGAAGAGCAGTCGGTCCGGCCTGTCCGTCCACCGGCTCCTGAATGTGGATGAACTGGTTCAACTGGTCCTGACTAACATACGGTTCACTGCAGTGTGAGGTGGAAGAACTAGCGTTAGATCGTTGCAGTGGTGTAATGTAACTAAGTACATTTACTCAAACTGTCCGGAAGTACAACATTGAGGTAATTGTACTTTTTTACTAATGTATACTTTGACTTCATTACATTGTGTAGGCAAGTGTTGTTCTTTTTAATTCACTACGTGTATTTTACAGATTGACTGACATAGCAGATTTAGGATATTAATACACAATATAAATCAACACACATTATATTATAGATAAAGCTACCCAGTACTCTATGAAGTCATTCAAATAAACCCCACCTTTACCCCCATCAATCATTTTAACAACCAAAAAGACCTGGTGCTTAAAATCGCCACTTTGGACAATGCGTACTTTTACTTTTTACGTAAAGTTTTTTTTTAAGCTAATTCTTTTTGACTCTTATTGAGGTTACTTTTGAATGCAAATGATGAGAGTACTTCTTCCCCCTCTGGATTGCTGACTCATTATATTCTTTGCTCCACAGCTTCTTCCTGACGGACACCAGCTCCTCCTCTTCAAAGTTTCCAGTCCATTAGACAGACTCTTATTCTCTTGCAGATATCATATATCATGTACATCCATACAGATTGAGGAATAATCAATACTTTTTCTGAAAAATCAATGGAGTATTGTGAAAGGATAGAGCAACCTGACAAATCCAAACACCTCACCACATCATCACATGTATTCCAATAGTACTCCCTTCATGCTGTTCATGAGTCAAATGATGAAACAAATGTCCGATTTAATGTGGGCTCAAAAGCCTGAGGAGGAAATCATGGTTTCAAAGAGTCAGCTGATAACCAGCTTTGTAGTTCCTGTTATTTCTGATCAGGAGCTTTAGTTTTGCCTGAAAGGCCTCCATTAGACTCTTTGTTTATTCCCATATCAACATCTCTATGGAGCTAACCAATCAGAGCAGACTGGGCTCTGGTTTCAGACAGAGGGTGAAAAGAGGTGCTGCAACACAGGCAGTATGAACATCTACAAATTCTGAAAATGTTCTGAAAATCTGAAAATGTTTCCTTTTTCTAAATCTATTTTTTTTCTCCAAAGAAACCCCGATATTGTGATTTTTTTCCCTGAATGTCTCAAATTTTGACTTTACGGGGAATATCAACAGTTTGAGTTTCTGAAAAAATCAAAGATTTCTGAAAGAAATCAGAAAAAGACTAACATTTTTGAGTTTATTCTGAAAATCTCAATCCAATTATTTCAAAATCCTGATTTTTCCCTGAAATTCAGACTCAAAATTTTGATATTTTTCAGAAAATACCAGAAATCCGAAATGTTCAGAAAATCTCGATATTGAGACATTTTGGGGAGAAAACAAATTCAAACTTTTTCTGAGAATTCTGAATTCAGATTTTTTTGAAAATTCTGAATTCTGACTTTTTCAGAAAATGTTGGAGCTTTGCCTTTTCCCCTGATAATGTATGCATCTGAAAAGATGTAGGGGGTATCCCAAATGTACCTAAATCCTCCACCACACACACATTTAACAATACTCAACAAAGATCACACCGAGGCTCTGGAGTCAGCAGCAGGTCTGAGAGAGAGAAGGCTTCCTGGAGCTCCTCCTTTAATGACTGGCTCTGGCTGCTGATAGGCCAGCTGAGGGTGAGGGGATCCAATCAGCCGCCAGTCTGAGGTGCTCAGGCAGGTTCTGATCAGCTGCTGATTACCTGCAGGGAAACACAGGGGAAAAGAGAAAATAGCAGGAGGACACAACAAACAACAGCCCGCCTGCTGGCACCACGTAACACTGATACAGAGTCATTTATAGAGTTCACATCTTCTGGTTCAGTGTAGAGTTTGTTAAGACCTGAAAAGGTGAACATGTCCATCAAGTCTTAAAGAGTCCCTGTTCCTCTCTCTGTGGTGTTCTCTCTCCTGTAGTGTCTTCTAGGTGCATGTTGTACTGACTGAACATTCACCTGAGGGAGTCTCTCTCTCTGTTAAACATCAATAGTTTGTGATGATACAGTAATGTAGTTTACCTGCTTGATCATTGGACATCTATTAACAATTGCTCCCTACCATACAAACGCATGTACTGTCTTTGATTCACATCCACACGTTCAAATGTTTAACTCAGTCAGTGAATCTGGCCTTTTGTCAAACGCTGAAATAAAAGTAAGTAGTCTCCATGAACTTAAAATACGTTCTTTTCAGTTTTTCTGTGAGTCTGTGATTTCACGTGGTGTACCACAGGGTTCAAGGCTAGGTCCTCTCACTTTGTCATTGGATTCAGTTTATCTTTAAGCACAACCTGATCATAGGTTCTATTGGAACAGCAGCTTGTGTTGTGGTGTTCAAGACCTTTTAAATGACAACTGTGAATCAATATTCTGATTAGATTAAGATATTTTTAAGCAGATCTATCTCTCGATGAAACACCTCTCACTAATCTGACTTCACCTTAACGCCCGTCATTGTTATTGCTAAGTTTTTGTACATTTCAATGTATGTGTCAGTGAGAAACACAAAGAGAACTAAATGTTTTAAATATGAGAAAAGTATTTTGCTAGCTTAAAACCAGTAAAACATGATTCTCTGGCCCCGCCCACTGACGTTTATATCAACCAATGAGATGATCTGTGAGATGTTTGAGGAACTAAAAGCACAATGATCTGATGTTGAGGAGAAGGGCTGAGCAGCAGAGAGGCTGTTTCCTGCTTCACTTCTGCAGGAGGAGAACTCATCTGCTGACTGTTTGACTTCAACATCTCCAAAGACATGTTGCTTTACCTCTGTTTACTCTTCTCTCTCTTCATAGGTGAGTGTTGGAACAGAGATAAAGTCTAATTTAACCCGCTGTATTAGCCAGAGATTTCATAACTGGAGGTTTGATTGTGTAAGGCAGCAGCCGTTGTGATCCATGAAGACATTTGGTCATGTTTTATCTCAAACTGATCAAAGATGACAGGAAATTGAAGACCCTCCGTTGAGTCTCTTAATGTTCAAATCTCCTGCAGACTAACTGACATGAGTAATTCTCATTTTGCAGCCCTTGGCTCCATGAACAGCATAAAGCCAGAAAGAAGTGAAGAACATGTTGCAGAGGGCAGAAACATCAGCCTGACATGTAAATATGAGGGGAGTATCTACAATATCCAGTGGTACCGACAATACCAGAGATCCAGACCAGAGTTCCTGCTCTACATCACAGAGGCAGGAGTGATCCATCCCACTGAATCTGATTTCTCTGCTCACATTGACAAAACAGAGAAACGAGTTGATCTGGAGATCATCTCAGCTAAAGAGACAGACTCTGCTGTGTACTACTGTGCTCTGAGGCCCACAGTGACAGGAAACACCAACACTCTGTACAAAAACCTCTGGAGCACAGACAACACAATACTGATCAACATCCACCAGAGGGAGTCTCTCTCTGTCAGAGTTTAGGAGATAAGACGACTAACGTTCAAACAACTCAGCCACCAGCAGAGGCTTCCTTTCTCTTCACTGCTGGTTCATTCTCTATCTCTGCAATACATATTTATATGTTGGTCTGAATCTCTTTCAATATTAAAAGATAGGTATTATTTAAAAATAAATCACATTTATCTGACTGGATCTGAATGTGTTGTGGACTTGCAGAAGGTTTACGATCGTGCTCCCTGAGTGTGGAAGAACTGAAGGACTTTAGGCAGGGCTCGAGTTATAATCTGAGCTTTATGGGGGTCTTTAAAACTAACTTTAGTAGCGGAGATAAATATATCAATAACAGCCGGGTAATAACGTTAATAACGGGTGATATTTGTTTTTCTTTTAGCCTATTTACCTCGTTAACGTAAATAAAGCTCATTACATTGAAGAATGCATTATTTGTGATTAAAATAATGGTTGTTGGTAATGTATTACCGACCCCCACAGTTGTATGACTTCCCTGCTTTCATAGGAGCTCAGACCCTCCTTATGAGATCAGCTCCCATTGGCTCCCACATAACTGGAACCCTGAGTTCAGGGTACCAGGGTCATTCATATATTCAGTCTATCTGTAACCGGAGGAAGAACTTCCACCCTGTACTCGGCACAAACTCAAACACATCCTCCAGAGAGTGCTGCTCTCTGCCATGTTGTCCCGTATTAGCCAGTGTGTACCACAGGGTTCAATCCTAGGTCCTCTGACTTTTAATGTACAGACTGCCTTTGGATCTGTTACCCAGGAGGAAGTGTAACTGAGAGAAGTGAAATACAGATCTCAGAGGAGACAGAGAGATTCAGGGAGGAGCTAAGATGTTCCTGAACTATAGAAGAGAGAGGAACTTCCATATTCACCAGAGTTCAACACAGACCATCATCATCATCACCTTCATTCAACATGCTGTCATTAGACTATTATTTACATTCCCTACTGTTAGTTTCCATTCTAAGAGGTACGTAACATTCTGCATGAAAACGTTAACTTCTAATGTTGATCAAATGTGATCTATTAACTGAGTCTTTTGAATTACTCCTCTCTTCAGGGGTCAGCTGTGAAAATCTCACTGCATTACAGAGAGAAGAGTTCAGTCCAGAAGGCAGCTCTGTTACTCTGTCCTACAGATACTCCAAAACTATAACGTCTAGTGAAGATTTCTTCTGGTATCGACAATATCCTGGAGAACCACCAGAGTTTCTTCTCTACATCTCAGGAACAAGTTTTACAAGATTTGAGTCTCTGAAATCAGACACAAAGTTCTCTTCTAAACTGTCTGCAGGAAAGAACATACATCTGAGCCTCTCCTCTGCTGCAGTGACAGACTCTGCTGTGTTCTACTGTGCTGTGAGGCCCACAGTGACAGGAAACACCAACACTCTGTACAAAAACACCAGCTGACACACTGACAAGCTGCTGGAAGCCTTTCCTCCACACTGTTGGACTGAGCTGTTCACCTCCACTAGAGGGCCACATTATCAAGTAGGCGGTGCACGTCTTCTGCACTGTGTTCAACCATCCAGTCAATAAGAAGTGCTGCTGTGAAGAGAACCATCCTCACACTGAATGCTGAACATCAGCTACTTCCTGCTGCTGATTTAAACCTTGTTGTAGAGATGGAACATTGGCTGTGGATTATTCTTGCTGCTCTCTCCTTTGGTAAGATAGAAACTACAACATGTTTCTAGGTAACTGTTTAAAGCTACTGATTGTTCTCCTTTAATCCTTCATCTTTATTGATTCATCTCTTCCTCTGCATGGTTTCTTCTTCCCCAGAGTGTAAAGGACAAGACACAGTGACCCAGACACAAGGAGAAGTCAGCGCTACTGAAGGAGACACAGTTACACTTGACTGCACATTTCAGACATCTCAGACATCTAATACAGCCTCTCTGTTCTGGTACAAACAAGAAGTCAATGGTTACCCAAAGTACATGTTGAAGCGTTTCTCAGACATTGTAGAGAATGCTGCAGAGTTCCAGAAAGACAGATTTGATGCTACAATCAACGATAAATCAGTTCCTCTGCAGATCTCCTCTGCTGCAGTGACAGACTCTGCTGTGTACTACTGTGCTCTGAAGCCCACAGTGACAGGAAACACCAACACTCTGTACAAAAACCTCTGGAGCAAAGACAACACAATACTGATCAACATCCACCAGAGGGAGCCTCTCTCTGACAAACATCAATAGTTTGTGATTAAAAAGTAATGTAGTTTACCTGCTTGATAATTTGAGTTATATGTACAGTTGTTCACTTCCATACAAACACATGGACTGCCTTTGATTAACATCTGCAAGTTAAAATGTTTAACTCAATCAGTGAATCTGGCCTTTTATCACAGCTTGAAATACAAGTACTGTCTCCATAAACTTAAAATAAGTGTTTATGTGTTTATGTCAGTCTGTGACTTAATGTGGTGTACCACAGGGTTCAATCCTAGGTCCTCTCACTTTCTCATTGGTTTCAGTTTATCTCTGAGCACAATGTGATCGAAGGTTCTATTGGAACAACAGCTTGTGTTGTGGTGTTCAAGACCTTTTAAATGTTGGGTATGAAGTACAATTCTTATTAAGATCATTTAAAAAAGATTTCTCTCGTTGAAACACCTCTCACTAATCTGACTTCACGTTAACGCCCATCATTGTTATTATTACGTTTTCATTTACTGACTGATCAAACACTTTGAATCACCTCTCTCAATAATCTGGTACAAATCACACACTCAAGTTTTGAATGCTTTTGTTCTTATCTTTATAAAACAAGTTACTCTGTTCGTCTGGGATTAATCGTGGTGTACCACAGGGTTCAAACCGAGGTCCTCTGACTTTTTGTTTACAGACTGCCTTTGGATCTGTCACCAAGGAGGACGTGTAACTGAGAGAAGTGAAATACAGATCTAAGAGCAGACAGAGAGATTCAGGGAGGAGCTAAGATGTTCCTGAACTATAGAAGAGAGAGGATCTTCCATATTCACCAGAGTTCAACACAGACCATCATCATCATCACCTTCATTCAACATGCTGTCATTAGACTATTATTTACATTCCCTACTGTTGGTTTCCATTCTAAGAGGTACGTAACATTCTGCATGAAAACGTTAATCTAATTGTTGCTCTCTCCTTTGGTAAGATATAAACTACAACATGTTTCTAGGTAACTGTTTAAAGCTACTGATTGTTCTCCTTTAATCCTTCATCTTTATTGATTCATCTCTTCCTCTGCATGGTTTCTTCTTCCCCAGAGTGTAAAGGACAAGACACAGTGACCCAGACACCAGGAGAAGTAAGCGCTACTGAAGGAGACACAGTTACACTTGACTGCACATTTAGGAAATCTAATACAACCCTGACAGCCTATCTGTTCTGGTACAAACAAGAAGTCAATGGTTACCCAAAGTACATGTTGAAGCGTTACTCAAAAACTGGAGAGAATGCTGAAGAGTTCCAGAAAGACAGATTTGATGCTACAATCAACGAGACATCAGTTCCTCTGCAGATCTCCTCTGCTGTAGTGACAGACTCTGCTGTGTACTACTGTGCTCTGAGGCCCACAGTGACAGGAAACACCAACACTCTGTACAAAAACACCAGCTGACACACTGACAAGCTGCTGGAAGCCTTTCCTCCACACTGTTGGACTGAGCTGTTCACCTCCACTAGAGGGCCACATTATCAAGTAGGCGGTGCACGTCTTCTGCACTGTGTTCAACCATCCAGTCAATAAGAAGTGCTGCTGTGAAGAGAACCATCCTCACACTGAATGCTGAACATCAGCTACTTCCTGCTGCTGATTTAAACCTTGTTGTAGAGATGGAACATTGGCTGTGGATTATTCTTGCTGCTCTCTCCTTTGGTAAGATAGAAACTACAACATGTTTCTAGGTAACTGTTTAAAGCTACTGATTGTTCTCCTTTAATCCTTCATCTTTATTGATTCATCTCTTCCTCTGCATGGTCTCTTCTTCCCCAGAGTGTAAAGGACAAGACACAGTGACCCAGACACCAGGAGAAGTCAGCGCTACTGAAGGAGACACAGTTACACTTGGCTGCACATTTCAGACATCTAATACAGCCTATCTGTTCTGGTACAAACAAGAAGTCAATGGTTACCCAAAGTACATGTTGATGCGTTACTCAGCAACTGGAGAGAATGCTGCAGAGTTCCAGAAAGACAGATTTGATGCTACAATCAACAAGACATCAGTTCCTCTGCTGATCTCCTCTGCTGCAGTGACAGACTCTGCTGTGTACTACTGTGCTCTGAAGCCCACAGTGACAGGAAACACCAACACTCTGTACAAAAACCTCTGGAGCAAAGACAACACGATACTGATCAACATCCACCAGAGGGAGTCTCTCTCTGACAAACATCAATAGTTTTTGATTAAAAAGTAATGTAGTTTACCTGCTTGATCATTGGAGTTATATGTACAATTGTTCACTTCCATACAAACACATGGACTGCCTTTGATTAACATCTGCAAGTTAAAATGTTTAACTCAATCAGTGAATCTGACCTTTTATCGCAGCTTGAAATACAAGTACTGTCTCCATAAACTTAAAATAAGTGTTTATGTTTTTATGTCAATCTGTGACTTAATGTGGTGTACCACAGGGTTCAATCCTAGGTCCTCTCACTTTCTCATTGGTTTCAGTTTATCTATGAGCACGATGTGATCGAAGGTTCTATTGGAACAACAGCTTGTGTTGTGGTGTTCAAGACCTTTTAAATGTTGGGTATGAAGTACAATTCTTATTATATTAAGATCATTTTAAACAGATTTCTCTCTCGTTGAAACACCTCTCACTAATCTGACTTCACGTTAATGCCCATCATTGTTATTGCTACTGGTCCTGACTAACATACGGTTCACTGCAGTGTGAGGTGGAACAGTTCATGGTGAAGAACTAGCGTTAGATTGTTGCAGTGGTGTAATGTAACTAAGTACATTTACTCATACTGTCTGGAAGTAAAACATTGAGGTAATTGTACTTTTTTACTAAAGTATACTTTGACTTCATTACATTGTGTAGGCAAGTGTTGTTCTTTTTACTTCACTACGTGTATTTTACAGATTGACTGACATAGCAGATTTAGGATATTAATACACAATATAAATCGACACACATTATATTATAGATGAAGCTACCCAGTACTCTATGAAGTCATTCAAATAAACCGCACCTTTACCCCCATCAATCATTTTAACAACCAAAAAGACCTGGTGCTTAAAATATTCACTTTGCATAACGCATTCAATTCAATTCAAAACCTTTATTTATCCAGGTAAAATCCCATTGAGATCAATGATCTCTTTTTCAAGGGAGACCTGCATACTTTTACTTTTTACGCAAAAAAAATGTTTATGCTAATTCTTTTTGACTCTTATTGAGGTTACATTTGAATGCAGGAATTTGACTTTTTTAGTATTACTACTTTTACTGAAGTAAATGATCAGAGTACTTCTTCCCCCTCTGGATTGCTGACTCATTATATTCTTTGCTCCACGGCTTCTTCCTGACGGACACCAGTTCCTCCTCTTCAAAGTTTCCAGTCCATTAGACAGACTCTTATTCTCTTGCAGATATCATATATCATGTACATCCATACAGATTGAGGAATAATCAATACTTTTTCTGAAAAATCAATGGAGTATTGTGAAAGGATAGAGCAACCTGACAAATCCAAACACCTCACCACATCATCACATGTATTCCAATAGTACTCCCTTCATGCTGTTCATGAGTCAAATGATGCAACAAATGCCCGATTGAATGTGGGCTCAAAAGCCTGAGGAGGAAATCATGGTTTCAAAGAGTCAGCTGATAACCAGCTTTGTAGTTCCTGTTATATCTGATCAGGAGCTTTAGTTTTGCCCGAAAGGCCTCCATTAGACTCTTTGTTTATTCCCATATCAACATCTCTATGGAGCTAACCAATCAGAGCAGACTGGGCTCTGGTTTCGGACAGAGGGTGAAAAGAGGTGCTGCAGCACAGGCAGTATGAACATCTACAAATTCTGACATTTTTCCTGAATATCTGAAAATATGTACTTTTTCTAAATCTGTTTTTTTTCTCCAAAGAAACCCCGATATTGTGATTTTTTCCCCTGAATTTCTCAACTTTTGACTTTACGGGGAATATCAACAGTTTGAGTATCTGAAAAAATCAAAGATTGCTGAAAAAATTAGAAAAAAATCAGAAAAGACTATAACCTTTTTGAATTTATTCTGAAAATCTCAATCCAATAATTTCAAAATCCTGACTTTTTCCAGAAATTCTCATAATTCAGACTAAAGATTTTGAGATTTTTCAGAAAATACCAGAAATCAGAAATGTTCAGAAAAGCTCAATATTGTGACATTTCGGAGGGAAAACAAATTCAAACTTTTTCTGAGAATTCTGAATTCTGACTTTTTTCTGAAGAATTCTGAATTCAGATTTTTTTTGAAAATTCTGAATTCTGACTCTTTCAGAAAATGTTGGAACTTTGCCTTTTCCCCTGATAATGTATGCATCTGAAAAGATGTAGAGGGTATCCCAAACGTGCCTAAATCCTCCACCACACACACATTTAAAAATCCTCAACAAAGATCACACCGAGGCTCTGGAGTCAGCAGCAGGTCTGAGAGAGAGAAGGCTTCCTGGAGCTCCTCCTTTAATGACTGGCTCTGGCTGCTGATAGGCCAGCTGAGGGTGAGGGGATCCAATCAGCCGCCAGTATGAGGTGCTCAGGCAGGTTCTGATCAGCTGCTGATTACCTGCAGGGAAACACAGGGGAAAAGAGAAAATAGCAGGAGGACACAACAAACAACAGCCCGCCTGCTGGCACCACGTAACACTGATACAGAGTCATTTATAGAGTTCACATCTTCTGGTTCAGTGTAGAGTTTGTTAAGAGCTGAAAAGGTGAACATGTCCATCAAGTCTTAAAGAGTCCCTGTTCCTCTCTCTGTGGTGTTCTCTCTCCTGTAGTGTCTTCTAGGTGCATGTTGTACTGACTGAACATCCACCTGAGGGAGTCTCTCTCTGTTAAACATCAATATTTTGTGATGATACAGTAATGTAGTTTACCTGCTTGATCATTGGAAATCTATTAACAATTGCTCTCTACCATACAAACACATGTACTGTCTTTGATTCACATCCACACGTTCAAATGTTTAACTCAGTCAGTGAATCTGGCCTTTTGTCACACGCTGAAATAAAAGTAAGTAGTCTCCATGAACTTAAAATACGTTCTTTTCAGTTTTTCTGTGAGTCTGTGATTTCACGTGGTGTACCACAGGGTTCAAGCCTAGGTCCTCTTACTTTGTCATTGGATTCAGTTTATCTTTAAGCACAATCTGATCATAGGTTCTATTGGAACAGCAGCTTATGTTGTGGTGTTCAAGACCTTTTAAATGACAACTGTGAATCAATATTCTGATTAGATTAAGATATTTTTAAGCAGATTTATCTCTCGATGAAACACCTCTCACTAATCTGACATCACCTTAACGCCCGTCATTGTAATTGCTACGTTTTTGTACATTTCAATGTATGTGTCTGTGAGAAACACAAAGAGAACTAAATGTTTTAAATATGAGAAAAGTATTTTGATGGCTTAAAACCAGTAAAACATGATTATCTGCCCACGCACACTGACGTTTATATCAACCAATGAGGTGATCTGTGAGATGTTTGAGGAACTAAAAGCACAATGATCTGATGTTGAGGAGAAGGGCTGAGCAGCAGAGAAGCTGTTTCCTGCTTCACTTCTGCAGGAGGAGAACTCATCTGCTGACTGTTTGACTTCAACATCTCCAAAGACATGTTGCTTTACCTCTGTTTACTCTTCTCTCTCTTCATAGGTGAGTGTTGGAACAGAGATAAAGTCTCATTTAACCCGCTGTATTAGCCAGAGATTTCATAACTGGAGGTTTGATTGTGTAAGGCAGCAACCGTTGTGATCCATGAAGACATTTGGTCATGTTTTATCTCAAACTGATCAAAGATGACAGGAAATTGAAGACCCTCCGTTGAGTCTCTTAATGTTCAAATCTCCTGCAGACTAACTGACATGAGTAATTCTCATTTTGCAGCCCTGGGCTCCATGAACAGCATAAAGCCAGAAAGAAGTGAAGAACATGTTGCAGAGGGCAGAAACATCAGCCTGACATGTAAATATGAGGGGAGTATCTACAATATCCAGTGGTACCGACAATACCAGAGATCCAGACCAGAGTTCCTGCTCTACATCACAGAGGCAGGAGTGATCCATCCCACTGAATCTGATTTCTCTGCTCACATTGACAACACAGAGAAACGAGTTGATCTGGAGATCATCTCAGCTAAAGAGACAGACTCTGCTGTGTACTACTGTGCTCTGCAGCCCACAGTGACAGGAAACACCAACACTCTGTACAAAAACCTCTGGAGCACAGACAACACAATACTGATCAACATCCACCAGAGGGAGTCTCTCTCTGTCAGACTTTAGGGAAACAACAAAACTAATGTTCAAACAACTCAACCCCCAGCAGAGAGGCCTCCTTTATTTGATGCTTCAACACCACGTTACTTTAATTCATCTCTCACATTCATCCTAATAATGTTCAATGAGAGCATTCCACCAGGTGCCAGACTCCTGATGTACCTTCACCAACACTTCCTGTTTTTCATATTTATTCCCACAGGCCCTGAAACCTGCAGTCATCAAACCAACCTGAAAGAAAAACCTTGGCGCTTCACTGATGAACATTTATAGGCCGGTTAAAATAATTGGAAAAATGTTTTTTAACAACTAAAAGGTTGTTTTGGCACTTGATAACTGCTTTGATGTGTTCCAGTCACACAGCACTGAGACTGCTCTAATTAACGTTTTAATGACATCCACTTAAACGCAGACAGTGGCAGAATCTCATTGTCAGTATTATTAGATCTCAGCGCTGCATTTGAAACTGTTGACCACAACATATTACTAGACCGACTGGAAAACTGGGTGGGACTCTGGCACTGTTTTTATTGGTCTGAATCCTACTGAAAGGACAGGAAACACTTTGTTTCTATAGGTAACTCAACATCTGAGTGGACGAATATGACCTGTGGTGTTCCTCAAGGCTCCATCCTGGGGATTCTTCTCTTTTACATCTACATACTTCCACTAGCTTAGTTAATGGATAACAATGAAATAAGTTACCATAGCTATGCAGACGACACACGTGATAACATGAAAACCAGGAGGAAGTGTAACTGAGAGAAGTGAAATACAGATCTAAGAGGAGACAGAGAGATTCAGGGAGGAGCTAAGATGTTCCTGAACTATAGAAGAGAGAGGAACTTCCATATTCACCAGAGTTCAACACAGACCATCATCATCATCACCTTCATTCAACATGCTGTCCCTGCAGAACTCAGCTTTTTCTATGATATGTTTTGCAATCTTATCAGGTTTGTTGCACTCTTGCTTTCTGAGTGTGGTTTTGCTAAAATAACTTTTATAACATGAAATAACAGAGTTAATCTTTCCCTCAGGCGTCAGCTGTGACGATCTGACTCCAGTCAAAACAGAAGAGTTCAGTCCAGAAGGCAGCTCTGTTACTCTGTCCTACAGATACTCCAAACAAACAGCTAGTGATTATTTCTTCTGGTATCGACAATATCCTGGAGGACCACCAGAGTTCCTCATCTCACACTCTGCTTCAGGCACTGTAGGAACTAACCCAATCCCTGGACTGAATATTACAGTGGAGTCAAACCGAATCAATTTGATCATCTCCTCTGCTGCATTGACAGACTCTGCTGTGTACTACTGTGCTCTGAAGCCCACAGTGACAGGAAACACCAACACTCTGTACAAAAACCTCTGGAGCAAAGACAACACAATACTGATCAACATCCACCAGAGGGAGTCTCTCTCTGTTAAACATCAATAGTTAGTGATGATACAGTAATGTAGTTTACCTGCTTGATGATGTGAAATGTATGAACAATTGTTCCCTACCTTACAAACACATGGACCACCTTTAAATCAATCAGTGAATATGTCCTTTCATCACTGGTTAAAATACAATTAAGTAGGGTAACACTTTATATTAAGGTACACAAATTAACCATCAACTAGTTGTTCATTAACCTGCATATTAGCAGCATATTGGCTCTTTATTAGTCATTATAAAACATTTATTAATGCCTTATTCTACAAGACCATATTCTACAAGTAATAATCCATGAGTTGAGAGTTTTTCCTCAATAACCCTCTAGTTAGTGCTTATTTATTGCAAGTAAGGAAGTTGTTGTACATGAGTTTTGGTCTTAATATGCTCTGCTAAATATGGGCCTAATAAGGCAGCAGTAGCACAAGAATAGTCATTCTCCCATAGGGATGGGTATCGTTAAGATTTTAATTAGTGCTTATTTGCACAAATTAATAAATTAGCAAATTAATACTAATTAATTATTTATTGAGTCAGAACATGTTTTCATGAACCACAGAGCTTCCAGTCTTCCTATAACACGTAATGCTGTGAGACTACCAATAGAAATACATTGCTTTTAAAATCGTGCTGTGCAACACGAAAAAAAGGGGGAAATTGTTTCGGTGAACACGAAATGCCATGAGACTGGGTTTTGTGATCATACTGTGTGACCTGCTTGTATGTACTTACACACTAGGTGTACTGATCTCTCTGTGCTGTACTGTCTCAGTGTGAACATAGATTAAACAGCCAGCCAAACTCTTTTGAGAGCCAGGGAATGAGCAGCCATGCTCCTTTATTGAATTATTTGCAGTCCACTGACATTCAAACAGAGTTAAACTATAAAAAAAGAAGTTACAAGGCACTTAATGATCTCATACATGCAAGTGTAACATACACAGATTAACACATAGGACCGCTAAGTGTAAACAAGGTAAATATAGCTAATGCTAGCTGTACAATAAGCATGTATACAGGCTAGTATTGCTAACGCTAGCATGTATGCTAACGCTACCGTGTATGCTAACGCTAGCATGTATGCTAACGCTAGCGCGAATGCTAATGCAAATGCTAGCGCGAATGCTAACGCATTTTCTCATTGTGTTTAAACTACTCCACATGTCAACACATAAACACAATACATGTTCCTAATCAGTGTTCAAATTACCCATTTGCTTTCGGGAGAGCCCTATTTTTATTTCAGGGCCCTCGTGTGGAGCTGTCAAACTCGACCCGCTTACAGCCGGCCAACTAAAATGTGTTCCGTTCACGTTGTCATTTTTTGACTCCTCTGCTTCTTTGCTTGTGAATCCAAAAGCTGCGAGGCTTGGCTGTTTTCGTTTCACCATATTTTTTATTACAAAGCCAGAGTTAAAAAAATATCAATATGAACATTTCAAATACCGCGTCGGCACCGCCGCCGTAACCATAGCAACGTAAGTAGCGTAAAGAATACAGCGCCGCCACGTACAGATTGTAACACGCAGAAATGTTCACAAATATAAAACAAATATTCAGAAACTGCAATGAACAATGACTATTATTTATTTCAAGGACTTTTATTGACAGGAACTCAACATTTCTAGTCTGTGTGACACAAATATGCAAAAAAAAGTTTGGGCTCCCCCTATTTATCTCAAAGTCGGCCTTCAGGGTAGCTCCTTCCCTCTTTAGGGGAGCCAAGTTCCCCTGGCTCCCCCCCATTTCGAACAGTGTTACTAATCCTTACAGTGTAAGTGTGACCCCTAGATTCCACCGGGTCCGGCGGCGGCAGTTTTGGTCCGTCCGTGCCTGTAAACCGGAGGAGAACGCTGGCATTTCTCCTCCTACTTGAAAGACTACGGAGGGATAGGGTCTGCAACATTAGTTTGTGTGTGTATATATATATGCTAGGAAGGGCTATATATGCTCTGACCGTTCCACTTCCTGCCTGCCCGACCTTACGTTACGGCTGCGCCGCGTCAAAAATAGGATTCATCCTAATTTTAGAGGAGCCCTGCGCCGAGGCGCTTCTGGTACGCTTCTGAGCCGTAACGCGCCGCGTGTGGTGGAATAGCACCCATTGACTAGAGTGGCCGCGATCCTTGCGGACGCCGTGGCGCATCCGTGGCGCATCCGTAACGCGGCCGTAACGCGGCCGTAACGCGCCGCAGACGGACCCGGTGGAATCTAGGGGTGAGGCTCACACTTACACTTACAGTCATTGCTTTCTGATGGACTTGACCCTTTTACTCTTCCGGTTATATAGGGAAAATTAGTAGCAGTGTACTCATCGATGTCTACTGCCATGCTATTCAGTTCACTTTCTCCTACTTCCTGTACCCGGTTTCCTGGCGAACCTAAAGTACACATTTTACAAAAATATATGCAAATATGAAACATACAGGTCATATCACACTGCTATTGGTAGCTGAACTGGCAATACCCCAAAACATATTCTTAGATATAAATACCTAATGTTGAGTTATTTAGACACAATTAACACTTATAGTTTCATGTCTTGTTACATAAGAATAGATCATATTTGTTAAGTGTTATTATGGGAGAATGACTATTCTTGTGCTACTACTGCTTAGGCCCACATTGAGCAGCGCATATTAAGACCAAAACTCATGTACAACAATTTCCTTACTTGCAGCAAATAAGCACTAATTAGAAGGTTATTGAGGAAAAACTCTCAACTAATGGCTTATTACTTGTAGAATATGGTCATGTAGAACAAGGCATTAATAAGTGTTTTATAATGACTAATAAAGAGCCAAAATACTGCTAATATGCATGTTAACAACTAGTTGATGGTTAATTTGTGTACCTTAATATAAAGTTTTACCGGTTCAATCCTAGGTCCTCTCATTTTCTCATTGGATTCAGTTCATCTCTGGGCACAATCTGATCATAGGTTCTATTGGAAAAGCAGCTTGTGTTTTGGTGTTCAAGACCTTTAAATATTGAGTGATGAAGCAACATTCTTATTAGATTAAGATAATTTAAAACAGATTTCTCTCAAGATGAAACACCTCTCACTAATCTGACTTCAGGTTAACGCAAGTCATTGTTATTATTACGTTTTCTTTACTGACTGCTCAAACACTTTGAATCACCTCTCTCAATAAACTGGAACACATCAAGGACTTCAGTTTTGATAACTTTTTTTCTTATCTTTATCAAATACAATTATCTGTTGGTCTGTGATTAATCGTGGTGTACCACAGGGATAAATCATAGGTCCTCTCATGTTCTATTTACAGACTGCCTTTGGATCTGTTACCCAGGAGGAAGTGTAACTGAGAGAAGTGAAATACAGATCTAAAAGGAGACAGAGAGATTCAGGGAGGAGCTAAGATGCTCCTGAACTATAGAAGAGAGAGGAACTTCCATATTCACCAGAGTTCAACACAGACCATCATCATCATCACCTTCATTCAACATGCTGTCCCTGCAGAACTCAGCTTTTTCTCTGATATGTTTTGCAATCTTATCCGGTTAGTTTCACTCTTGCTTTCTGAGTGTGGTTTTGCTAAAATAACTTTTATAACATGAAATAACAGAGTTAATATTTCCCTCAGGCGTCAGCTGTGACGATCTGACTCCAATCAAAACAGAAGAGTTCAGTCCAGAAGGCAGCTCTGTTACTCTGTCCTACAGATACTCCAAACAAACAGCTAGTGATTATTTCTTCTGGTATCGACAATATCCTGGAGAACCACCAGAGTTCCTCATCTCACACTCTGCTTCAGGCGATGTAGGAACTAACCCAATCCCTGGACTGAATATTACAGTGGAGTCAAACCGAATCAATTTGATCATCTCCTCTGCTGCAGTGACAGACTCTGCTGTGTACTACTGTGCACTACTGTGCTCTGCAGCCGACAGTGACAGGAAACACCAACACTCTGTACAAAAACCTATGGAGCAAAGACAACACAATACTGATCAACATCCACCAGAGGGAGTCTCTCTCTGTCAGACTTTAGGGAAACAAGACATCTAATGTTCAAACAACTCAACCCCAAGCAGAGAGGCCTCCTTTATTTGATGCTTCAACACCACGTTAATTTAATTTATCTCTCACATTCATCCTAATAATGTTCAATGAGAGCATTCCACCAGGTGCCAGACTCCTGATGGACCTTCACCAACACTTCCTGTTTTTCATATTTATTCCCACACGCCCTGAAATCTGAAGTCAACAAACCTCTTAAAAATAAACCTTGGCGCTTCACTGATGAACATTTATAGGCCGGTTAAAATAATTGGAAAAATGTTTTTTAACAATTAAACAGCTGTTTTGGCACTTGATAACTGTTTTGATGTGTTCCCGTCACACAGCACTGAGACTACTCTAATTAACATTTTAATGACATCCACTTAAACACAGACAGTGGCAGAATCTCACTGTCAGTATTATTAGATCTCAGCGCTGCATTTGAAACTGTTGACCACAACATATTACTAGACCGACTGGAAAACTGGGTGGGACTCGGGCACTGTTTTTATTGGTCTGAATCCTACTGAAAGGACAGGAAACACTTTGTTTATATAGGTAACTCAAGATCTGAGTGGACAAATATGACCTGTGGTGTTCCTCAAGGCTCCATCCTAGGGACTCTTCTCTTTAACATATACATGCTTCCAGTAGCTTAGTTAATGGATAACAATGAAATAAGTTACCATAGCTATGCAGACGACACACACGTGATAACATGATAACCAGGAGGAAGTGTAACTGAGACAAGTGAAATACATATCTAAGAGGAGACAGAGAGATTCAGGGAGGAGCTAAGATGTTCCTGAACTATAGAAGAGAGAGGAACTTCCATATTCACCAGAGTTCAACACAGACCATCATCATCATCATCACCTTCATTCAACATGCTGTCATTAGACTATTATTTACATTCACTACTGTTAGTTTCCATTCTAAGAGGTACGTAACATTCTGCATGAACACGTTAATATAATTGCTGCTCTCTCCTTTGGTAAGATAGAAACTACAACATGTTTCTAGGTAACTGTTTAAAGCTACTGATTGTTCTCCTTTAATCCTTCATCTTTATTGATTCATCTCTTCCTCTGCATGGTCTCTTCTTCCCCAGAGTGTAAAGGACAAGACACAGTGACCCAGACACCAGGAGAAGTCAGCGCTACTGAAGGAGACACAGTTACACTTGACTGCACATTTAAGAAATCTAATACAGCCCAGACAGCCTCTCTGTTCTGGTACAAACAAGAAGTCAATGGTTACCCAAAGTACATGCTGAAGCGTTACTCAGCAACTGGAGAGAATGCTGCAGAGTTCCAGAAAGACAGATTTGATGCTACACTCAACGAGACATCAGTTCCTCTGCAGATCTCCTCTGCTGCAGTGACAGACTCTGCTGTGTACTACTGTGCTCTGCAGCCCACAGTGACAGGAAACACCAACACTCTGTACAAAAACCTCTGGAGCAAAGACAACACAGTACTGATCAACATCCACCAGAGGGAGCCTCTCTCTGACAAACATCAATAGTTTGTGATTAAAAAGCAATGTAGTTTACCTGCTTGATAATTTGAGTTATTTGTACAGTTGTTCACTTCCATACAAACACATGGACTGCCTTTGATTAACATCTGCAAGTTAAAATGTTTAACTCAATCAGTGAATCTGGCCTTTTATCACAGCTTGAAATACAATTACTTTCTCCATAAACTTAAAATAGGTGTTTATGTTTTTATGTCAATCTGCGACTTAATGTGGTGTACCGCAGGGTTCAATCCTAGGTCCTCTCACTTTCTCATTGGTTTCAGTTTATCTCCAAGCACAATGTGATCGAAGGTTCTATTGGAACAACAGCTTGTGTTGTGGTGTTCAAGACCTTTTAAATATTCGGTATGAAGTACAATTCTTATTATATTAAGATCATTTAAAAAAGATTTCTCTCTCGTTGAAACACCTCTCACTAATCTGACTTCACGTTAACGCCCATCATTGTTATTATTACGTTTTTTATTTACTGACTGATCAAACACTTTGAATCACCTCTCTAAATAATCTGGTACAAATCACACAGTCAAGTTTTGATTGCTTTTGTTCTTATCTTTATAAAACAAGTTACTCTGGTGGTCTGTGATTAATCGTGGTGTACCACAGGGTTCAAACTTAGGTCCTCTGACTTTTTATTTACAGACTGCCTTTGGATCTGTCACCCAGGAGGAAGTGTAACTGAGAGAAGTGAAATACAGATCTAAGAGGAGACAGAGAGATTCAGGGAGGAGCTAAGATGTTCCTGAACTATAGAAGAGAGAGGAACTTCCATATTCACCAGAGTTCAACACAGACCATCATCATCACCTTCATTCAACATGCTGTCATTAGACTATTATTTACATTCCCTACTGTTAGTTTCCATTCTAAGAGGTACGTAACATTCTGCATGAAAACGTTAACTTCTAATGTTGATCAAATGTGATCTATTAACTGAGTATTTTGAATTACTCCTCTCTTCAGGGGTCAGCTGTGAAGATCTCACTGCATTACAGAGAGAAGAGTTCAGTCCAGAAGGCAGCTCTGTTACTCTGTCCTACAGATACTCCAAAACTATAACGGGTAATGATTATTTCTACTGGTATCGACAATATCCAGGAGAACCACCAGAGCTCATCATCTCTCATTTAGGAACTGGAAACATTATGAATAATCCGATCCCTGGACTGAATATTACAGTGGAGTCAAACCAAATCAATCTGAGCCTCTCCTCTGCTGCAGTGACAGACTCTGCTGTGTTCTACTGTGCTGTGAGGCCCACAGTGACAGGAAACACCAACACTCTGTACAAAGACACCAGCTGACACACTGACAAGCTGCTGGAAGCCTTTCCTCCACACTGTTGGACTGAGCTGTTCACCTCCACTAGAGGGCCACATTATCAAGTAGGCGGTGCACGTCTTCTGCACTGTGTTCAACCATCCAGTCAATAAGAAGTGCTGCTGTGAAGAGAACCATCCTCACACTGAATGCTGAACATCAGCTACTTCCTGCTGCTGATTTAAACCTTGTTGTAGAGATGGAACATTGGCTGTGGATTATTCTTGCTGCTCTCTCCTTTGGTAAGATAGAAACTACAACATGTTTCTAGGTAACTGTTTAAAGCTACTGATTGTTCTCCTTTAATCCTTCATCTTTATTGATTCATCTCTTCCTCTGCATGGTCTCTTCTTCCCCAGAGTGTAAAGGACAAGACACAGTGACCCAGACACCAGGAGAAGTCAGCGCTACTGAAGGAGACACAGTTACACTTGGCTGCAGATTTAAGACATCTAATACAGCCCTGACAGCCTATCTGTTCTGGTACAAACAAGAAGTCAATGGTTACCCAAAGTACATGCTGATGCGTTACTCAAAAACTGGAGTTAATGCTGCAGAGTTCCAGAAAGACAGATTTGATGCTACACTCAACGAGACATCAGTTCCTCTGCAGATCTCCTCTGCTGCAGTGACAGACTCTGCTGTGTACTACTGTGCTCTGCAGCCCACAGTGACAGGAAACACCAACACTCTGTACAAAAACCTCTGGAGCAAAGACAACACAATACTGATCAACATCCACCAGAGGGAGCCTCTCTCTCTGTCAGACTTTAGGGAAACAACACAACTAATGTTCAAACAACTCAACCCCCAGCAGAGAGGCCTCCTTTATTTGATGCTTCAACACCACGTTACTTTAATTCATCTCTCTCATTTATCCTGATAATGTTCAATTAGAGCATTCCACCAGGTGCCAGACTCCTGATGGACCTTCACCAACACTTCCTGTTTTTCATATTTATTCCCACAGGCGCTAAAATCTGCAGTCAACAAACCACTCTGAAAGACAAACCTGAGCGCTTCACTGAGCAACATTTATAGGCCGGTTAAAATAATTGGAAAAATGTTTTTTAACAATTAAAAAGTTGTTTTGGCACTTGATAGCTGCTTTGATGTGTTCCAGTCACACAGCACTGAGACTGCTCTAATTAACGTTTTAATGACATCCACTTAAATACAGACAGTGGCAGAATCTCACTGTCAGTATTATTAGATCTCAGCGCTGCATTTGAAACTGTTGACCACAACATATTACAAGACCGACTGGAAAACTGGGTGGGACTCGGGCACTGTTTTTATTGGTCTGAATCCTACTGAAAGGACAGGAAACACTTTGTTTCTATAGGTAACTCAACATCTGAGTGGACGAATATGACCTGCTGGGTTCCACAAGGCTCCATCCTGGGGACTCTTCTCTTTAACATCTACATGCTTCCAGTAGCTTAGTTAATGGATAACAATGAAATAAGTTACCAAAGCTATGCAGACGACACACACGTGATAACATGAAAACCAGGAGGAAGTGTAACTGAGACAAGTGAAATACAGATCTAAGAGGAGACAGAGAGATTCAGGGAGGAGCTAAGATGTTCCTGAACTATAGAAGACAGAGGAACTTCCATATTCACCAGAGTTCAACACAGACCATCATCATCACCTTCATTCAACACGCTGTCATTAGACTATTATTTACATTCCCTGTTAGTTTCCATTCTAAGAGGTACGTAACATTCTGCATGAAAACGTTAACTTCTAATGTTGATCAAATGTGATCTATTAACTGAGTCTTTTGAATTACTCCTCTCTTCAGGGGTCAGCTGTGAAAATCTCACTGCATTACAGAGAGAAGAGTTCAGTCCAGAAGGCAGCTCTGTCACTCTGTCCTACAGATACTCCAAAACTATAACGGGTAGTGATTATTTCTTCTGGTATCGAAAATATCCAGGAGAACCACCAGAGTTTCTTCTCTACATCTCAGGAACAAGTTTTACAAGATTAGCAGAGTCTCTGAAATCAGACACAAAGTTCTCTTCTAAACTGTCTGCAGGAAAGAACATACATCTGAGCCTCTCCTCTGCTGCAGTGACAGACTCTGCTGTGTTCTACTGTGCTCTGAGGCCCACAGTGACAGGAAACACCAACACTCTGTACAAAAACCTCTGGAGCAAAGACAACATAATACTGATCAACATCAACCAGAGGGAGTCTCTCTCTGTCAGACTTTAGGGAAACAACACAACTAATGTTCAAACAACTCACCCCCAGCAGAGAGGCCTCCTTTATTTGATGCTTCAACACCACGTTACTTTAATTTATCTCTCACATTTATCCTGATAATGTTCAATGAGAGCATTCCACCAGGTGCCAGACTCCTGATGGACCTTCACCAACAATTCCTGTTTTTCATATTTATTCCCACAGGCCCTGAAAAGTGCAGTCATCTAATTTCTCAAAATGAATAACTTTGGCGCTCCACTGATGAACATTTATAGGACTGCTCTAATTAATGTTTTAATGACATCCACTTAAACACAGACAGTGGCAGAATCTCACTGTCAGTGTTATTAGATCTCAGCGCTGCATTTGAAACTGTTGACCACAAGATATTACTAGACCGACTGGAAAACTGGGTGGGACTCTGGCACTGTTTTTATTGGTCCGAATCCTACTGAAAGGACAGGAAACACTTTGTTTCTATAGGTAACTCAACATCTGAGTGGACGAATATGACCTGTGGTGTTCCTCAAGGCTCCATCCTGGGGACTCTTCTCTTTAACATCTACACACTTCCAGTAGCTTAGTGAATGGATAACTATGAAATAAGTTACCATAGCTATGCAGACGACACACTCGTGATGACATGAAAACCAGGAGGAAGTGTAACTGAGAGAAGTGAAATACAGATCTAAGAGGAGACAGAGAGATTCAGGGAGGAGCTAAGATGTTCCTGAACTATAGAAGAGAGAGGAACTTCCATATTCACCAGAGTTCAACACAGACCATCATCATCATCACCTTCATTCAACATGCTGTCCCTGCAGAACTCAGCTTTTTCTCTGATATGTTTTGCAATCTTATCAGCTTTGTTGCACTCTTGCTTTCTGAGTGTGGTTTTGCTAAAATAACTTTTATAACATGAAATAACAGAGTTCATCTTTCCCTCAGGCGTCAGCTGTGACGATCTGACTCCAGTCAAAACAGAAGAGTTCAGTCCAGAAGGCAGCTCTGTTACTCTGTCCTACAAAGCTGGATCTAATGCTAATTATTTCTTCTGGTATCGACAATATCCTGGAGAACCACCAGAGTTCCTCATCTCACACTCTACTTCAGGCGATGTAGGAACTAACCCAATCCCTGGACTGAATATTACAGTGGAGTCAAACTGAATCAATTTGATCATCTCCTCTGCTGCAGTGACAGACTCTGCTGTGTACTACTGTGCTCTGCAGCCCACAGTGACAGGAAACACCAACACTCTGTACAAAAACCTCTGGAGCAAAGACAACACAATACTGATCAACATCCACCAGAGGGAGCCTCTCTCTGTTAAACATCAATAGTTTGTGATTAAAAAGCAATGTAGTTTACCTGCTTGATAATTTGAGTTATATGTACAATTGTTCACTTCCATACAAACACATGGACTGCCTTTGATTAACATCTGCAAGTTAAAATGTTAAACTCAATCAGTGAATCTGGCCTTTTATCACTGCTTGAAATACAAGTACTGTCTCCATAAACTTAAAATAAGTGTTTATGTTTTTATGACAGTCTGTGACTTAATGTGGTGTTCCACAGGGTTCAATCCTAGGTCCTCTCACTTTCTCATTGGTTTCAGTTTATCTCCAAGCACAATGTGATCGAAGGTTCTATTGGAACAACAGCTTGTGTTTTGGTGTTGAAGACCTTTTAAATGTTGGTCATGAAGTACAATTCTTATTATATTAAGATCATTTAAAAAAGATTTCTCTCTCGTTGAAACAACTCTCACTAATCTGACTTCACGTTAATGTCCATCATTGTTATTATTACGTTTTTATTTACTGACTGATCAGACACTTTAGATTACCTCTCTCAATAAACTGGTACAAATCACACACTCAAGTTTTGATTGCTTTTGTTCTTATCTTTATAAAACAAGTTTGTCTGTTGGTCTGTGATTAATCGTGGTGTACCACAGGGTTCTATTCTAGGTCCTCTGACTTTTTATTTAGAGACTGCCTTTGGATCTGTCACCCAGGAGGAAGTGTAACTGAGAGAAGTGAAATACAGATCTAAGAGGAGACAGAGAGATTCAGGGAGGAGCTAAGATGTTCCTGAACTATAGAAGAGAGAGGAACTTCCATATTCACCAGAGTTCAACACAGACCATCATCATCATCACCTTCATTCAACATGCTCTCATTAGACTATTATTTCCATTCGCTACTGTTAGTTTCCATTCTAAGAGGTACGTAACATTTTGCATGAAAACGTTAACTTCTATTGTTGATCAAATGTGATCTATTAACTGAGTCTTTTGAATTACTCCTCTCTTCAGGGGTCAGCTGTGAAAATCTCACTGCATTACAGAGAGAAGAGTTCAGTCCAGAAGGCAGCTCTGTTACTCTGTCCTACAGATACTCCAAACAAGCAGCTGGTGGTGATGAGTTTTACTGGTATCGACAATATCCAGGAGAACCACCAGAGTTTCTTCTCTACATCTCAGGAACAAGTTTTACAAGATTAGCAGAGTCTCTGAAATCAGAAACAAAGTTCTCTTCTAAACTGTCTGCAGGAAAGAACATACATCTGAGCCTCTCCTCTGCTGCAGTGACAGACTCTGCTGTGTACTACTGTGCTGTGGAGCCCACAGTGACAGGAAACACCAACACTCTGTACAAAAACCTCTGGAGCAAAGACAACACAATACTGATCAACATCCAACAGAGGGAATCTCTCTCTGTCAGACTTTAGGGAAACAAAACAACTAATGTTCAAACAACTCAACCCCCAGCAGAGAGGCCTCCTTTATTTGATGCTTCAACACCACGTTACTTTAATTTATCTCTCACATTTATCCTAATAATGTTCAATGAGAGCATTCCACCAGGTGCCAGACTCCTGATGGACCTTCACCAACACTTCCTGTTTTTTTCATATTTATTCCCACAGGCCCTGAAAAGTGCAGTCATCAAATTTCTCAAAATGAATAACTTTGGCGCTTCACTGATGAACATTTATAGGACTGCTCTAATTAACGTCTTTAATGACATCTACTTAAACACAGACAGTGGCAGAATCTCACTGTCAGTATTATTAGATCTCAGCGCTGCATTTGAAACTGTTGACCACAAGATATTAGTAGACCGACTGGAAAACTGGGTGGGACTCGGGCACTGTTTTTATTGATTTGAATACTTCTTAAAGGACAGGAAACACTTTGTTTCTATAGCTAACTCCACATCTGAGTGGACGAATATGACCTGTGGGGTTCCTCAAGGCTCCATCCTGGGGACTCTTCTCTTTTACATCTACATGCTTCCAATAGCTTAGTTCATTGATAATTTTGAAATAAGTTACCATAGCTATGCAGACGACACACATGTGATGACATGAAAACCAGGAGGAAGTGTAACTGAGAGAAGTGAAATACAGATCTAAGAGGAGAGAGTGAGATTCAGGGAGGAGCTAAGATGTTCCTGAACTATAGAAGAGAGGAACTTCCATATTCACCAGAGTTCAACACAGACCATCATCATCACCTTCATTCAACATGCTGTCATTAGACTATTATTTACATTCCCTACTGTTAGTTTCCATTCTAAGAGGTACGTAACATTCTGCATGAAAACCTTAACTTCTAATGTTGATCAAATGTGATCTATTAACTGAGTCTTTTGAATTACTCCTCTCTTCAGGGGTCAGCTGTGAGAATCTCACTGCATTACAGAGAGAAGAGTTCAGTCCAGAAGGCAGCTCTGTTACTCTGTCCTACAGATACTCCAAACAAGCAGCTGGTGGTGATCGGTTTTACTGGTATCGACAATATCCAGGAGAACCACCAGAGCTCATCATCTATCATTTAGGAAATGGAAACATTATGAATAATCTGATCCCTGGACTGAATATTACAGTGGAGTCAAACCAAATCAATCTGAGCCTCTCCTCTGCTGCAGTGACAGACTCTGCTGTGTTCTACTGTGCTGTGAGGCCCACAGTGACAGGAAACACCAACACTCTGTACAAAAACACCAGCTGACACACTGACAAGCTGCTGGAAGCCTTTCCTCCACACTGTTGGACTGAGCTGTTCACCTCCACTAGAGGGCCACATTATCAAGTAGGCGGTGCACGTCTTCTGCACTATGTTCAACCATCCAGTCAATAAGAAGTGCTGCTGTGAAGAGAACCATCCTCACACTGAATGCTGAACATCAGCTACTTCCTGCTGCTGATTTAAACCTTGTTGTAGAGATGGAACATTGGCTGTGGATTATTCTTGCTGCTCTCTCCTTTGGTAAGATAGAAACTACAACATGTTTCTAGGTAACTGTTTAAATCTACTGATTGTTCTCCTTTAATCCTTCATCTTTATTGATTCATCTCTTCCTCTGCATGGTCTCTTCTTCCCCAGAGTGTAAAGGACAAGAAACAGTGACCCAGACACCAGGAGAAGTCAGCGCTACTGAAGGAGACACAGTTACACTTGGCTGCACATTTAAGACATCTAATACAGTCCAGACAGCCTATCTGTTCTGGTACAAACAAGAAGTCAATGGTTACCCAAAGTACATGTTGAAGCGTTTCTCAGACATTGTAGAGAATGCTGCAGAGTTCCAGAAAGACAGATTTGATGCTACACTCAACGAGACATCAGTTCCTCTGCAGATATCCTCTGCTAAAGTGACAGACTCTGCTGTGTACTACTGTGCTCTGCAGCCCACAGTGACAGGAAACACCAACACTCTGTACAAAAACCTCTGGAGCAAAGACAACACAATACGGATCAACATCCACCAGAGGGAGTCTCTCTCTGTCAGACTTTAGGGAAACAACACAACTAATGTTCAAACAACTCAACCCCCAGCAGAGAGGCCTCCTTTATTTGATGCTTCAACACCACGTTACTTTAATTCATCTCTCTCATTCATCCTGATAATGTTCAATTAGAGCATTCCACCAGGTGCCAGACTCCTGATGGACCTTCACCAACACTTCCTGTTTTTCATATTTATTCCCACAGGCCCTGAAACCTGCAGTCATCAAACCATTCTTAAAGAACAACCTTGGCGCTTCATTGATGAACATTTATAGGCCGGTTAAAATAATTGGAAAAATGTTTTTTTAACAATTAAAAAGCTGTTTTGGCACTTGATAACTGTTTTGATGTGTTCCAGTCACACAGCACTGAGACTGCTCTAATTAACGTTTTAATGACATCCACTTAAACACAGACAGTGGCAGAATCTCACTGTCAGTATTATTAGATATCAGCGCTGCATTTGAAACTGTTGACCACAACATATTACTAGACCAACTGGAAAACTGGGTGGGACTCTGGCACTGTTTTTATTGGTCTGAATCCTACTGAAAGGACAGGAAACACTTTGTTTCTATAGGAAACTCAACATCTGAATGGACGAATATGACCTGTGGGGTTCCACAAGGCTCCATCCTGGGGACTCTTCTCTTTAACATCTACATGCTTCCAGTAGCTTAGTTAATGGATAACAATGAAATAAGTTATCATAGCTATGCAGACGGCACACACGTGATAACATGATAACCAGGAGCAAGTGTAACTGAGAGAAGTGAAATACAGATCTAAGAGGAGAGAGTGAGATTCAGGGAGGAGCTAAGATGTTCCTGAACTATAGAAGAGAGAGGAACTTCCATATTCACCAGAGTTCAACACAGACCATCATCATCATCACCTTCATTCAACATGCTGTCCCTGAAGAACTCAGCTTTTTCTCTGATATGTTTTGCAATCTTATCAGGTTTGTTGCACTCTTGCTTTCTGAGTGTGGTTTTGCTAAAAAAAACTTTTATAACATGAAATAACAGAGTTCATCTTTCCCTCAGGCGTCAGCTGTGATGATCTGACTCCAGTCAAAACAGAAGTGTTCAGTCCAGAAGGCAGCTCTGTTACTCTGTCCTACAAAGCTGGATCTAATGCTCAGTTTTACTTCTGGTATCGACAATATCCTGGAGGACCACCAGAGTTCCTCATCTCACACTCTGCTTCAGGCGATGTAGTAACTAACCCAATCCCTGGACTGACTATTACAGTGGAGTCAAACAGAATCAATTTGATCATCTCCTCTGCTGCAGTGACAGACTCTGCTGTGTTCTACTGTGCTCTGAGGCCCACAGTGACAGGAAACACCAACACTCTGTACAAAAACCTCTGGAGCAAAGACAACACAATACTGATCAACATCCACCTGAGGGAGTCTCTCTCTGTCAGACTTTAGGGAAACAACACAACTAATGTTCAAACAACTCAACCCACAGCAGAGAGGCCTCCTTTATTTGATGCTTCAACATCACGTTACTTTAATTTATCTCTCTCATTTATCCTGATAATGTTCAATTAGAGCATTCCACCAGGTGCCAGACTCCTGATGGACCTTCACCAACACTTCCTGTTTTTCCTATTTATTCCCACAGGCCCTGAAATCTGCAGTCATCAAATTTCTCAAAATTAATAACTTTGGCGCTTCACTGATGAACATCTATAGGACTGCTCTAATTAACGTCTTTAATGACATCCACTTAAACACAGACTGTGGCAGAATCTCACTGTCAGTATTATTAGATCTCAGCGCTGCATTTGAAACTGTTGACCACAACATATTACTAGACCGACTGGAAAACTGGGTGGGACTCTGGCACTGTTTTTATTGGTCTAAACCCTACTGAAAGGACAGGAAACAGTTTGTTTCTATAGGTAACTCAACATCTGAGTGGACTAATATGACCTGTGGGGTTCCTCAAGAATCCATCCTGGGGCCTCTTCTCTTTAACATCTACATGCTTCCAGTAGCTTAGTGAATGGATAACAATGAAATAAGTTACCAAAGCTATGCAGACGACACACACGTGATAACATGATAACCAGGAGGAAGTGTAACTGAGAGAAGTGAAATACAGATCTAAGAGGAGACAGAGAGATTCAGGGAGGAGCTAAGATGTTCCTGAACTATAGAAGAGAGAGGAACTTCCATATTCACCAGAGTTCAACACAGACCATCATCATTATCACCTTCATTCAACATGCTGTCATTAGACTATTATTTACATTCCCTACTGTTAGTTTCCGTTCTAAGAGGTACGTAACATTCTGCATGAAAACGTTAATCTAATTGCTGCTCTCTCCTTTGGTAAGATAGAAACTACAACATGTTTCTAGGTAACTGTTTAAAGCTACTGATTGTTCTCCTTTAATCCTTCATCTTTATTGATTCATCTCTTCCTCTGCATGGTCTCTTCTTCCCCAGAGTGTAAAGGACAAGACACAGTGACCCAGACACCAGGAGAAGTCAGCGCTACTGAAGGAGACACAGTTACACTTGACTGCACATTTCAGACATCTAA